>NC_081757.1:3123016-3455516 GCF_963082965.1 Carassius carassius
GGCGAGCCAGCGAATATACATGAGCCGATATGCAAAATTTGCTTCAAAAAGGTTCCTGTGACACGGCAATACATCTAATTTGAGGTCATCGGGACATTCTAAAACGCTTAACGTGAAAAACGCTTAACGTGGTTTAATGTACCAATACAGTGATATTTACATACCAAACTCACTAAACATCATACTAATAAAGTATATTATCTACAAAAAATCAGATGATCCCTGAATATGAATTCAACGCGTTTAATAACACGTAATGAGGAGTGCATCGACTCCAGCGCGAATGTTCAAAGTCGCGCGCAAATACGTTTAATACATGTTAGAACTCTTTGATTTCTTAAAAAAAAATGTATTGGAAAACGCATGTTCTTGTTGCTGTTTGGCATTTAACAATAAACAAAAATGTTTTAAAACGTGTCTCTCTGTCTGTTAAAAAAGCAACAATATATGCTACATAACTCAACGATAGAGCTTTGTATGCAGCAAAATCAGGATAAATTATGTAAAAAAAAAAAAAAAAAAAAAATAGGCGGTAATACCGCATATCGCGCTATTGAGCCACCTATAATAACCGCAGGGGAAATTTCTTAACCGCGACAGCCCTAGTCACGAGTCACAACCTCCATGAGCTCCTCATATGTGAGGGACTGCGGTGGTGAGTCCGCAGTCTCCTCCGTGTCAATTCTCATCACTTCAAGATAGATGAAGTGCCTGGCCCTCTATTCAGGGGGGAAAAACCATGGGGCGGCTTCCGATCCCTGAGAGGGGGCCTTGGATCTAGCGGGTGAGAACAGAGATAAGCACGAGCCTGTCTCGGATCCCTCTGCTATATCCACTTTCGATCGCTGGGGCCAGACCCGGCAGGATCACGAACCTGCCCGCTTTCATCAAAGATGGTAATGCGGGACCGGAGTCATCTTTGCCCCCTCAGGAGCTGCTCGTGCATGCTCTGCTCCCAAACCGACAACGCACAAATCGTGTGTATCCCCACCCGAGAGATAGCATAGGCTTGGAGGAAAACACGACTTGAAATGCTGTCTGCTCGCCACAGATTTTGATTTACATATTACTCACTTTCTATACATGGATTCTCCTGACTGACTGAGTGCTTTTGCATACACGTACACCACAGAAGCGCTCGCTGAAAAGCAAATAGCTGACATGTGTGTTGGCTGGATTCACCTTTATGCTTCCTGGTTGCTCACGTCACCCCGCTTGTGACGTCTCTCATCTCTGTAGTAGTGATGTGTCGTTCGTGAACGAATCGTTCTTTTTTTAACGAATCTTTTAGGTGAACGAATCGTTCTCGTTCAAGTAATCCACTGACTCATATTTCTCGTTCAGTGAAGTTTCTCCCTCCACAGCAGCGCGGCGCTATTAGCAGCGCATGCGCAGCTCAGTGAACCGGGTAACAACCATTTCATCCTGTCAAAGAGTTACAACCTCGAGCCAATAGCCTTTGAGTATGAGATGTGACAGAGCATGTGATTTGTTGAATGTAGTGAACGAATACGCCCTTCAATGAATGAGTTTCATATGAGTCTGAACTAGATCTAGAGATCTTATCGTTCGTGAACGAAATGACTGAACTGGTACCCATGTCGTTAGTGAATGAGTTGAATGAGCTGATACATCTCGTTCGTGAATGAAAAGACTGAACTGGTACCCATGTCGTTCGTGAATGAAATGAACTGGTACATAGCTTATCTCGTTCGTGAACGAAATGAATGAGACTAAACCGGGTAAGTCTGCCATTTAGCATGTCAATCTCGCAAAATGCAAAGCGCAGTGCACAAACGCTTGTTTTGATATTTAGCAACTCCACGTTTAATCCCCGATTTATGAATATATAATATACAAACTGTCTGACCAAACAATTAAAATGCCAATTAGGCAAGAAAACCTTGTGCTTTGTTCATCTGAACAACCCACATGGAAAAAACCTATATAAACATATATGTTTCAATATAGGTTTTGATATATGTTTTTAATATATGTGACATATATAAAATTGGCCGTTTTCCTATATTATATGTACATATATGTACATATATGCACACATATATATGTACACATATATGAACATATATTTACACATATATGTACATATATGCATGCATATATTTACACATATATGTACACATATATATGTGCATACATATACCATAGCTGCTAGGCAACATAAATAAAAGTCAAAAATGTAGAAATGTACATTATTTATTTACAAGAACAATCAAATAGTACAAGAACAAAAATAAGACAAAAAACTGAACAGAAAAAAAAAATCTTTATCATTCATTGAAGGTCTGTCATGACGCGCCTCATCATCCTCCTCCGCCGCCTCCTCCTCCTCCTCCTCCGCCGCCTCCTCCTCCTCCTCCTCTTCCTTCCTGCACTATCCAATGACGTTTGATAGGGTGTCCGAGATTTTTTTTTTTTCCTCTTTTTTTTTCGCCGCACAAATGTTTTTGCGGATGTTTGTTTGTTTAAATGTTTGTCCACACGGATCTGGCGTTTTGGAAGAGTGAAACCGATGTTTTGAAATCGGGTCCCAGAGTGGATATATTTGAAAACGCTGCCTTTGCGTTTCTTCTCGACGGCGAATCCGTACATTTTCTGAAAATATGGCGTCATCAGCCCACGTCTCGCCCCTAGTCAAACACCACTACATCACGTAACAGCAACAAAAACATGAACAAACACTGAACGCTAACATTAACACGGATTAATAAATGTGTTGTTCCATGTTCATTTGTGTACCACGCGCAGCAAATCCATGTCTTTTTCTCCATTTTAAGTGTATCTCTGTGGCAGAATTACAGCGCCACATGCTGGTCTGGCATGTATACTACATCGGTTTCGTGTGGACGAGGGAAAAAAAGATCGGGGTTCCGTCTCTGTGTGGACGGGGCCGAAGAAGTAACGGGTACTTACGGTTATGGATAGAAATGTAGCGGAGTAAAGAGTACAACATTTGCCTCTCAAATGTAGTTGAGTAAAGTCATGAGTACTCCCCAAAAGTTATACTCGAGTAAAGTAAAGATCCCTCAAAATTGTACTTAAGTACTGTACTCAAGTAAATGTACTCCGTTACTGTCTGGCTCTGTATATCATGTTAATATATTGCCATAGTTAAATTCCATAACATGCCAATTACATGTGATACCAATTTCACATGTTCGCACATACATAAGTTCTTGCATAATTTGTTTCATTAATTCTTAGTTTTTGCCTTGATAATAGAAAATATGAGCTAGGCATCATGTATGACAGTCAAAAATGGAAATGAGCTACAAAATGACCAGATCCTGCCATTAACTATGTAGAAGACATATCTTGTATGTATAGGGCTTATATGTGGATATGAAGAAGCAATACAGGAGACCTATATTTCCTGTATATGCACATATATGCACCTCAATTTTGCCTATATGTGGCATATACGCATATATGCAGCATATATGCAGTATATATACGCATATATGCAGTATATATATGGCATATATGCAGCATATATATTATCATAGTGTATATGTGCATATATGCAGCATATATGTGCATATACACTGCATATAGGTTTCATATATGCGCATATATCCACATATAGGTTCTTTCCATGTGGGAACTTAATTTGACTTTATATAATGAATGCGATTATACACACATTTTAATAAAGCCAGATCAGTTTTTGTAACCAGTGAATACGTTCATTGACTCAAGACATAATATACACTCTTTTTTGCCACCTGCTGGTTTATTTTGTGTAATACGAAGAAATGGTCACTGAACGAATCAGAGAAAGATTCTGAACGAATCATTTTGGTGAACAACTGAAAATGAACGAATCTCTAGAAAGAATCATAATTTCCACCACTACTCTGTAGGACTGATTTCACACATGCTTCAGAACGTGGTCTCGCCAGGGGTGTTCCCAAAAATGCTTGAAGCAGCTCAAATTTTTGAAGGGGAAATTAAGTAGTCAACAGCTGTTTTCTTATGTGTGTACAATATTATCTACAATATTTGTAAAATAGTCTATACTTATTACTTTTGGCCTGGAGGAAAATCTGATCTGCATTTGTATGCATTTTCTTTTTTATAGAATTTTGCGTAAATCCATTCCTAAAGACCTGAAATTTTAATTCATCAGCCTATTTTTGTGGTATCACTTATTTTAGATAAACGCAGATTTACATGTTGATAAGAGGCTCTCTTTCTGTCTAATCAGACAGTTCTTTATTAAAATAGGCAACCGTGTGAACCAGATTCTTTAGCATCTTCCATATCATCATTCTTCTTGCTAAATAGCTTTCATCCTCTTTCTTTCTCAATCTCTCTTTCTTATCTGGTTAGTGTAAAGGATTAACTTAAAAATATGAAACTGTGGGATTCTAATCTGTATTTATGAGCCATTTGTTTTTATAGATGATCATTTCTAAATGTCAGCCTGTTGCTAAATATCATGAAAGTTTTGTGAATTCTGAAAGGCTCAACAGTAGTACAGTCATTGTGTGTGAGTACATATCTTTCTCTTTCTTTCCGTGCTGAAATATTCCCAATAATGAAGAAAAACATTTTGACATTAATGTATAATGTATTGTATTCATTTATTTATAGTGTGAGTTATGAATGCATGAGTCCATCGCTTTCACTCCCATCATAGAAACTCTGGAAATTTTGACTGGCAGCTTTTTTAGGACAAATGGGGGAAAAAAATTAAGTAGCAGATATACTATAATATATAGTAAAATATATAGTAAATAAAACTTGTGTAGTTTTATGGCTTTATAGGCCATTGTGGATGGACTGATCAATCTTTTTTTTTTGCTATATTTTCATAACAATTAAGCATTTTTCCACCAAAAATTCGTATTATCACAATGCATAAAAATTACTGCTCACATATTTAAATGTGAGAATAAAAAAAATTATTGTTTTCATTTTAAACCTATTATGGTAATGATAATTGTTTATTAAAAAAAATGTAATTCATTTTTGTAATAAAAAAAAGTTAATTGTAACATAGTCCTATAATTGTAATATAATCTTATTATTATAATTCTTGAATTTTACAATTCGTCTGTGATTTTGGGGGTTGAATATAACCCAGACTTTCATGACAGATTCACCTGAATAAGTCAACACAGTTCTGACCCTTTGACTGTCCAGCCAGCATCTCCATGTCCAGATCCTCCAGATTTTTTCGCCAAACAGATGTAGCCTCATATTCTTGGCCCCCTTCATTTCATGCTTATCAGCACACACGGCTTGTTATCAGACAGATTTATTCAAATATTCGCCACATTCGGCACAAACAGCTACAATCTGCAGCATCAAAATGAATTGTAGTTTATCATATCATTTGCATTTTTTAATTATGCTGCAAGGCTAAAAGGCAGGGGAAAGAATGAGAGGGTATGAGTGGAAAAAGATTTGTTTGAGAGCTGTTGGCCTGAGTGCCATGAAAGTAAAGAGAAAGAGGAGGGAATGTTCAGAGCTGTGGGAGGAAATGCAGCGTGGGATCACAGGAAGTCAAGCAGCCACTAAAGCATGATGCTGCCCGGACAGTCTCAGGGAAGCGGTCACGAGGGGTCAGTCTCACACATTGCAGAACAAAATGTGACAGTAATGCACAAAAGTTCAGAAGAGATAGAGAAAGACAGAGTCAGGATGTTAAGAGATGGTATTTATGGTTCAAGCGCCATCTGTTAAACACAAAGGAGCTAGTATGTTAATTATTAATCATTAACCATCCTCCGTTCCACCCACAGTCCTCTCATCTCAAAATAAAATGTATTATTTAATTTACTGATTCACAAAGTTGACATTTCCGTCCAGCCTTTTTTGTTTTCAAGTGATTCTTAGCAAAGGATCAGAACAGTCAGGCCTGTCTATCTATCTATCTATCTATCTATCTATCTATCTATCTATCTATCTATCTATCTATCTATCTATCTATCTATCTATCTATCTATCTATCTATCTATCTGTCTGTCTGTCTGTCTGTCTGTCTGTCTGTCTGTCTGTCGGTCTTTTAATCTATCTAGTGTTTTTCTGTCTATAAAACCTCAACAAATTGTTTTTTTTACTTTTTTATAAACTTTACAGCAATTATTAAGGTTTCACTTTACAAAGTTGCTGTTATTGTTCAAATTAACAGTTATACAAATGTATTCACAATTAATTGTAATTCTACTTATTTTCATTATTTTAAATTTAAATTGCAATTCTGCTCGCTGTATGTGTAACGATCATTAGCTGGAGTGCCCATAAACTCCAATAGAGGGCACTCCACTCAGGACTCTGGCATTTTTGTTTCCATCCCCTTTTTCGAACGCCATTTCTCATCCTGCCTCATTCCTGGGACTGATTGCACACACACACCTGCATCTAATTACACACAGTATGATACCTCATTTCAAACATAGGAAATTAATTGATATTTCAATGGCATGCTCTATTCAGTTCTGAATGAGGCACACATACACACATTAAAACAGTGCAAGCCTGGTAGATTGTGTTTAAATGTGTGTTGTTTTATCTGGAGTGAGTGTTCAGATGCATAATGCCTTCACTCTTTTCTAAAGCTCTGATACTGCACACGGACTGTGGCGGCCCCACTGGCATTTAGAGCACCTGTGGAGGTGTGTGTACGAGCGTTTGTGTGCTCTGTGTTCCATCATGCAGTGCCGGACTACAAATGCCCACTGTCACCCCTATTTCACTCCCCATTACGCTGGGCAGGAGGGCTAGTGGAGTGTGTGAGGGCACAGCAAATGAGAGTAAATGGAAGCGGGAGGGAGAGAGAGAGAAAGAGAACTAAAAAGAATCAGACAGAGAAATAGAAAGCTAAAGAAGATCCCAACCCATTATTTTGGTCCACATCTCGTCCTAACAGAGCAGTTATACAGATCCATCACACATCTCTGTGCTTACATTCAGCAAACAGTTTCTATAGCAGTCCCATGTGTTTATCCCTTCCATCTGTTGTTGCATGTAGTGTACAGTATGTGTGCATCTGTGCATGTGTGTGTGTGTGTGTGTGTGTGTGTGTGTGTGTGTGTGTGTGTGTGTGTGTGTGTGTGTGTGTGTGTGTGTGTGTGGCTTTTTCAGTCATGTCCCTGCAAGCACAGTGGGAATCACACCAGAGAACTGTGAGCAACCACACACACATACATATAAACACCCACTAGCGCACAGTATGTCGTAAAGCATTCATTTATTCAAAAAGCAGCAGTGCATTACTCCTGATGTTATTCAAGTTATTCAATGCTGCGTGAGCTTATTCTTATAAATTTGCTATATATAGGCCTATATATTTTTAGGTGCATTGTTTTTACGTTGCCATTTATAGCAACAACATGTGGAGTCAGTCAGATGATGCCACACAGGTGGGCAGCATGGTATGGGATGTCATTCCTGTTATGCAGTGCCTTTAAAACTCTGTATGCTTAAGCATGAAATAAACCAGCTAATGCCTTAAAACATCATTGTTTTACCACCTGAAATTATATTGTCCCTTCCTGAGGATGATGTCTTTAAACAACTAGCTTATATAAAGAGAAATGACAAAAGACTAACAGGATGGAAAGTGATATTAAGTGATAAAATGATTAACTAAATGAAAATGCACAAGAAAACATGTTTTGTTTGAAACATGTTTGAAAAAATTATGAGACACCTGGAAAATTTCTTAATATATTGCCTATGTCAGAAGTTTAATATTGTAGCAAACACAGCAAGATCTGCTTAACGTGGTATATTGATCCCATGTTCCCTTAGTTGTGATATTGTGAAAAATGTAACTAATGTGATTTCCATCTTTAGAAATGTTGTCCACAAAAAAAGGCGTTTACTGTTTTATCCACTATGTTAAGACATAACATGAAAATGTCATTACTGTATAATGACCCATCAGTTCAGTCTGTTGGTTTCCTATTCATTGGTTGAAATACATGCAGAATTTATACAGACATTGTTTTTTTTTCTGTTCAAATCTTGGCATTTAGAAAATGATTCAAAAATGTCAAATGTCAGAAAAGGTGTAATTTCACATAATGATGATATAAAATAATTGGTTGTGCTGTATTGCAAATGCAAATGATCTCTTTAAAGCCATTATAGGAAATGTCACCTAAGGCCTTTCATGCCGTTCAACAGGCATTGTGCACATATACACATAACATACAAACATATGACAAACATACACACACACACACACACACTTCACCAGGATAATGTGGTTGACAGAGCCTAGAAAATTATGATAATGAAGATAAATTTAAAGCAGAAGATGTCAAAGGGTGAAATCAGTAATGACCGTGGTGGTTTTAAGGGCTGCTCACAAAGCTTAGGCCAAAAAAACAATTTAACTTTGTTATTTTAAAGTTTACAAGGAGATTTTGAGGCCAACTGATATGTTTGAGCAAGAGGTTGCATTATATTGGCAAATCATTTGACTGATGTGAGAGATCTACCAAAGGTGATGTAATAAATCTAAACAGCCACCTCATTTCCGCAACTGATGCACTTTTTTTTCTACGTTTTGTCTATTTTGATGCTCTTTGAGGAATTATCCAAATATCTGTCTTTCCATTCTGCGTGTGGATGTGGACTGCATGCTAATAGTGTATTGAGGGGTTGGAATTGATTAAAAATTGTCAGAATAATGGTTCACTTTGGGAGCAATTCACTAAGAATGAATCATGTGCCACTGTTAGCACCGTTTATTTCATTGTGCTGTTTTGAGTTGCTTTAGCACCCAATTCACTGAAGAAATAATGCAAATCAAGCAATGGTATGACGGCTCCATCGTTCGATCAAGCACATGCTTAACTGGCACTACTTTTAGTGGATTTGCCTCTTATGCTTTCAATAAGAATCGACGTGAATTAGACAACATTTTTCTAAGGCATCCATTTCAAAGACCTTTTTAATTAAACTAGCAGAATGAAATTGTGTACATCATATATAAACATTAAGCATATTAACAAATTTATGAATTATTTGCTGAAAAATTAATTCTGCTTGTGTTAGAATGTATTTAATGGTTACAATGTGTTTGTGATTTGATGGAGGACTCTGTGTTTGACAGGTTCGTTTTCTAGTTTTCTTGTTGTAAATAATGTGTGTGTGTGTGTGAGTGTGTGTGTGTGTGTGTGTGTGTGTGTGTGTGTGTGTGTGTCATATCAGGACACAACTCTGTATAATGACATGGGTATGACACAGGTATTACAAGGAGAGGGTGACTTATGAGGACATAACCCATGTCCCCATTTTTCAAAACGCTTAAGAATCATACAGAATGAGTTTTTTTGAGAAAGTAAAAATGCACAAAGTTTCCTGTGAGGGTTAGGGTTGGTGTAGGGCCATAGAATATACAGTTTGTACAGTATAAAAACCATTACGCCTATGGGATGAACACACTTTTCACAAAAACAAACGCGTGTGTGTGTGTGTGTGTGTGTGTGTGTGTGTGTGTGTGTGTGTGTGTGTGTGTGTGTGTGTGTGTGTGTGTGTGTGTCATATCAGGACACAACTCTGTATAATGACATGGGTATGACACAGGTATTACAAGGAGAGGGTGACTTATGAGGACATAACCCATGTCCCCATTTTTCAAAACGCTTAAGAATCATACAGAATGAGTTTTTTTGAGAAAGTAAAAATGCACAAAGTTTCCTGTGAGGGTTAGGGTTGGTGTAGGGCCATAGAATATACAGTTTGTACAGTATAAAAACCATTACGCCTATGGGATGAACACACTTTTCACAAAAACAAACGCGTGTGTGTGTGTGTGTGTGTGTGTGTGTGTGTGTGTGTGTGTGTGTGTGTGTGTGTGTGTGTGTGTGTGTGTGTGTGTGTGTGTGTGTGTGTGTGTGATTATGGTTATTTTATTCATAGCAAATGATGATCATGTCAAGTCACAACCATCTATCACTCTGTGATAGATAAATCTACATTGTTAACTGTCCTTCCACAACCATAATCTGACCTCTCTTATCTCTCACCCTCAGACTGTCACACAGTATTTATGAATTCAGGTAGTGTCATCATATTCACAGAAGTCCAGCAGAAAAGTCATAGGTGAGAAGAGTAAGAAGAGTTGAGTGTATGTGCTCATGCATTTTTGAGAAGTGAGAACCAGCCATCTGAAAGCTGAGAGATGAACTTCCACGGGCAGTGTATGGATGAAGGAAGGCATCAAGGCACATCAGAGTTCAATGTTTGCATAACATTGTCATCTAAGATGCCATCAGTCTTTTTAGTTTTTCCTAGTCTATATCATATAAGACTGAGAATAGGGTGGTTGAAATCTGTAAATTTTTTTACTTTATTTTTTGAAAGAAATTAATATTTTAGTCAGCGTAGACACATTCAGAGGCTCAAAAAATAACATTGTTGCAAAAAAAAAATGAACGTTTTATTCATCCAAGAATCCAGAAAAAAATGTATCATGTTTTCCCCAAAAATATTGCACACAACTTTTTCAGCATTGATAGCAATAAGAAATGTTTTTTTGATCAGCAAACCAGCTTATTAAAATGATCTGAATAATGACTGCCCAGGAAGTAGGTTTCATCAGAAGACACCTTTATCCAGAAGTGTTATCTGACTGGGCACAAATGCAGAAAGGCCGTTAGTTTTGATCTCTGTCTTGTATTAGGCAGTTTGATACAGGCCTTTTATTTCCATTGAAATATTTCTACATGCGCAAGATATGCTTCTGTGTGTGTGTGTGTGTGTGTGTGTGTGTGTGTGTGTGTGTGTGTGTGTGTGTGTGTGTCAGACTTTGATCAGTAAAGTTCCTGGTGACTTGGAGGCAGATGAAACAGTTTTTCCAAATTAGAGCACCCACTCATTCACCCTCTATCTCAGACATGCCCCTCTCTCTCTCTCTCTCTCTCTCTCTCTCTCTCTCTCTCTCTCTCTCTCACTTTCATTCCTACCCTGCTGTTATCAGACATTTGACTAAATAAGACCAATGGTGAACCACCGAAACAAATGTATTTTGTTCGTTTGTTTTCAGTCCACTATGTTTCTTTTTCATTTTTATGATTTACTGCTAAACAATGGCAAACTGATGGTATTATTGCACTCTCTATTAGGGATGGTAAGATTCACAGAGTGTGCATAAGATTCAAGTTGCCATTTGTATCCCCATGCATCAATTCTTAAATATTTGCATCGGTAAAACACTATTTATTTATATGTGATTATTAGTAGATGCACTTCACAACAAATACTTTGTGACCAACATTTTATATGTAGATTGTTTTCTCCTCTCTAATCGTGTTCTCTCATCACCATTGCTGCTATGTAAATATGATATTTCACAGCACTGCTGATTTGTTGTACCATATTGAATTCTATAACATCATATTTTTTCCATTGCATCATATTGCTTTGAATTGCATTGTGCTGAATCAAATCGAAATCGGATTGCACTGCATCATAACAAGGGTGTATCGTATCGGTAGCTGCTTCATATGTATCTTTAATGTATTGTATCGTTGGCTATGCATTGAGGTGCGTATCGCATCAGCCTGTTATGAAGATGCACGTCCCTACTCTCTATCAATTATTTTAATATTTTTATATTCTATAAGGTATTTTTTTACTATTGTTTATACATTTTTATTGTTTATGTGCTTTTGTGATTTTTAATAGCTTTTTAAATGTCATTTATTATTTATAACATTTATTTGTTATAGTTTTAGTAATTTCAGTACTTACATTTCTCATTTTCATGTTTTTCATAATATTGATATTTCATAATATTGATATTTTATTTTATATCAGCTGTATTTCAATGGCCAAATGCAGTTTGTAATAGTTTTAGCTAACAATTATATAACTACTCTCCATTAACAAATCGGTCTGTTTTTTTTCCTTTCCCCCTTTCTTCTGTTTCTCCTCTACTGTACTCTAGGTTTTCTTAGCACAGGAGATCAGTCTGCTAAAGGGAACTATGGCCTGTTGGATCAAATCCAGGCCTTGCGTTGGCTGAATGAGAATATTGGACACTTTGGTGGCGATCCTGAACGGATCACGATCTTTGGCTCTGGGGCTGGAGCGTCTTGTGTCAACCTACTCATCCTGTCCCACCACTCTGAGGGTAAGACGTGTGTGTGTGTGTGTGTGTGTGTGTGTGTGTGTGTGTTAATGCTTTAACAGACTAATACTATCCCTGCAGGTTTCCATCTCATTATTAATGCTGTGTGCATGTGTGTGTGTGTTACCTCACAACATGTCTCACCGTCCTGTCTAACTGTGTTCTGTTGCATTGCTCGTCAAAAACGTCCAGCTTTACCCACATCTTCACCATCACTGTCATCCTCACCTAACATCAATCCTACAGCCCTCAACTGTCAGTCACACCAGGTAAGTCATGACAGTTTTTACCCTAGAGAAACCAGTCATGTTATTTCCCTGTAAGGAGCCCAAGCCAACTGAAACAGGAGGAGATACACAAATAAAGGTATGTAGGTAAGTCTTAAAGGGACAGTCCACCTAAAAATGACCATTCTGTCAAGTTTCCTCGCCTTCATGTCATGTCACACAAAAGAAGATCATCTGAAGAATGTTAGTAACTGAGCACTTTATAGATAGAAAAATTGATACAGATGAATGTTCATTTTTTTGTGGACTGTCCCTTTAAGGTTAAGTAAGTGGATAGAGTTTACTGAAGTGGGGCAAATAAATAAATAAAAAATGAGCAACTCTTAACTAAATGTCTGTTTGTGTGCCTGTTTGGATAAGCTAGGTAAAGAGAAAAGAACAGGCGTGTTAGCAGAGACAAAGCTACAGTAGCTCAATATTGATTTCTCTGGGAAAGGTAACATGCTCTTCAATAATTAAAAAGACAGAAAGAAAAGAAGGAGGGCAGAACAAGGAAAAGACGAGCCCTTTGGAAATAAGTCTGCACTCTTCTCTTGAGAGTAAGAAAAAGGCTTTGTTTGTAAAGTGTTTGTAAGTGAAAAGGCTACAAGAGAATAATAGATTTACTGTTATTATGTCAATGCAAGATGGAATTAGTACAATGCTTCCTCAGTAATCACTGAAAAATGTTGTTTGTGCCAAACCCCGATCCTTATTTTCTTCTGTTCTCAGTTTTTCAATGATTTAATTCCAGCTGACCCTGTGTTAAGCGCTACTGGAATTGAAAAAAAAAATATATCCAATTAACAAGCCCTGGATATAATGATATACAAAATAGCATTTAAATAACCATACTACTTGTGGAAAACTTTTTAAAAATCAAGTTTAAAAAAATAATTTTGCTAATTAGTATGCATGTAGCTTTTATGACCTCGTATTATATTTGAGACTACATGAGATATATTTACTTAATTTGGCACACATCAGGACTAGTGGAAATGATGACAAATTATGGTGGTAACCAGTTACAAGACAATTTCCATTATTTCATTCAAATATATTTAAAAAATAACATTTTGATGTTTAAAAAGAAAAATCCATGGGTGTTATGCATCAACGACCGTGTATGTATAAACCAGGTATATGATGTATGCAGGTTTTCTTCTGTGTAGTGAACAGCTTGTTATTGTTCCCTCTCATCCCAGGCCTGTTTCAGAGAGCCATCGCTCAGAGTGGTACAGCCATCTCCAGCTGGTCCATTAGCTACCAGCCCTTGAAGTACACTAAGATTCTGGCCCGTAAAGTGGGATGCACATATGGGGAGACCGCAGACCTGGTGGATTGTCTCCGCAGGAAAAATTTCAGAGAGTTGGTGGATCAGGACATCCAGCCGGCCCGCTACCACATTGCATTTGGACCCGTGATGGACGGAGACGTTGTGCCAGATGACCCCGAGATCCTGATGCAGCAGGTGATATTCAGATTACTTTCATTTGTGGGGAAGGTTTCCATTTTTTTGCTAAAAATATACCCCAGAGACTTCAGACTGGTTTTGTGCTCCAGGGTCACATATACGGTTAAAACTACTTTTAGGAGACCACCCAAACTACCTTTTAAACCAAATCTTAGTGAGGTTTCAAGCACAGGTTTTTGAATAAAGCTTCATCAGATCTACTTTTGTAACTGCAGACTTAATGTTTAAAGAAAACGAGTGACACCATATACTTTTGAAATGTCATCATATGCTATATCATGTTCTACAACAATGACATATAAGTGGGCAATTCTTCAGTTAAAGTCAGTCACTTCTTAAATCATTTATACTTTTTTCTTTCTGTTTAATGTATACATTTTTATTAATGAATGATACTCATAATCTTTCAAATGTTTGCTTCTTATTTCGCATTTAAATGTAACGAAGACCAAAATAATTGGGTGTTTGAGGATGGAATTTCAGGATTTTCAGATCTCGGGAAAAGGTCCTTTTTTAAGATCTCATGAAAAAGTGCAAAGAAAAATTGCTACAGGTGTTAACACTTTTTATACATTTATTAAAGTCTAGGTATAGGGGACAACCCTAACATAATGAAATTCTATCTAATTAAATATGTCTAAAATAGGAATGTTTAATTAAATATACACGACTAAGTTTAAAGCTACTATAATCTACCCTTTAAACTAAGTTCTAAGTTCATTAAAATCAGTCTAGTTAACCAAAGTTGAAGAACAACTGCCATATATGGAAGAAATCTTTTTCTTGCAGCTAGTTTGTCAGAGAATGTTGAATTCTGTCTCCACTAGGGGGAGTTCTTGAACTACGACCTTCTGATTGGTGTAAATCAGGGAGAGGGGCTGAAGTTTGTGGATGATGGGGGCACTGAGAGTGAAGAGGGCATTTCAGCTGCAGCTTTTGACTACACCATCTCCAACTTTGTGGATAACCTCTATGGCTATCCTAAAGGTAAGATCTTAAGTCCCCTGTTCATTTGACTTTTATTTTTCTTGCCTGTTTTAAAATTATCATTACAAAGTAAACATCTAGATTTCTATATCAAGCATATTCCATGTTAAACTGTGCCAGAGTTTGACTTTTTGTCCGGGTGAAAAAAAAATGGGGTTTTAGATTCAATTCTCCTGAATACAGGTGTAATGCAGAGCAGTCTTTGTTATTCTTATGTTGATTTTGCCAAGTGAAGACTCAAGTCTGTTAGGGTAGACATCATTCTGACTTTTAATGAGGGACAATGCTGAGTACAACAATAAAATTAGTACAGCAGGCTACTAAATATTCTGCTTACTCTTGATTAGGTGCTGTTGTTAACATTTTCCACCAGAGGTCGATAAAAGACAAGTAATGTCACCCAGCATGCTCTTTTATGGACAGTATGTGACCTGTAATGTGGAAATTGTATGTCTGGTATTTAATGTGCACTATTAAATATTGTTGTTTTTACAAACAACCTGCATTAATGGGTGAATTTCTCCAAGTTCACAAGACAAACATATTTATATAGCCTACACACTTAAATGCTCTTGTCAGTTCTTTCTTTACTGTAATTATTCTCTGTATTTTTGTAGGTAAAGACATCCTGAGGGAGACTATTAAGTTCATGTACACAGACTGGGCAGACCGAGACAATGGTGAAATGCGGCGCAAGACTCTCCTGGCATTGTTCACAGATCACCAGTGGGTGGCTCCAGCCGTAGCTACTGCCAAGCTCCACGCAGACTACCAGTCTCCTGTCTACTTCTACACCTTCTATCACCACTGCCAGACCGAGACGCGACCCGAGTGGGCAGACGCTGCTCACGGGGATGAGATACCATATGTGTTTGGTGTGCCCATGATCGGAGCAACAGACCTCTTCCCTTGCAACTTTTCCAAAAATGATGTCATGCTTAGCGCTGTGGTGATGACTTACTGGACCAACTTTGCCAAGACCGGGTGAGTCTGAATATGCTAAATATTCTTTTTTTCTTTCTATCTTTCTGTTTAAATAGCTTAATTATAGTCATGACACATTTCTTTGAAATGACAGTAAAATAATTCTAAAAACGTCTTATTTCCATGTTTTTTTTTTTGGACAATATGGCAAAAAATATCATCATGCATTTCTTTCCATATCATTCAATATAGATTAGGGTTAGGTCTGGATATTCATTTCATACAATTAATAGGGAAGGAAATTCCTCATGTTTCTTAGACCTCGGGAACGACTGTAAACAAGTTATGACAGAGTTTTATTTTCACTGAATTTCATAAATTTTACATTAAAAATGGTGTCATCATAAAATGAATTCAGAAATATAAAAAATAATTTACAACCCAATTAATTTTTATTGTGGGTGAAAGAAGGTGCTGCACAACAGAATTTGTATGCTGTATAAATTAAAACATGGTTGAAAAAATATCTTGATTGTATGATATTCATTAAAACTAGGTAAGAAAATTACTTTGAGAAGTAACCTACATTTTACTAGAAAACCCTAGTGAAAAAAATAATGTTCTGTAGTCAACATTTAAAGAGGTTAGTCAAATTGAAAGACAACGCATTTTAGCTTTTATGACAACTTTGATGAAGGTTTTGAAATTACATTTATTTCATAATTACAGTTCAAATCTATTAAAATATTTACTGGCATATGGCTTGAAACCTGCTGATATAAAAATTATAATTAAACTTTATTTGGAGTACTACTTGTGTACATTGCACATTTCTTAATATGAAGCCTAAAATGAGTTTTAATGTCACTGTTGGTGAGGGCTTTATGATATTTGATTAATATCTCTCTTTAAATGCAAGATATTTGAAGTGTACCAATAATATACTTGCAATATTTACACTTTAGCGCAATCAAATATACCTCAGTATATCTTTAGTTGGATTTCTTTAAGTATACCAGTTTAGTACACTTAAAAGTACAATCGCAGGGTATTTTTATTAAGCACATAAATATGTAAATGTATTTCTAGTATACTTAGCATTAAATAAATGTAGATTTATTTTTCACTAAAGGGAGAAGTAATATATTTCTGTCAATGTCAGCGTAAGCCAAATCTTTATTTTGGCAGCTTGACGTTGAGACCTTGAGTTCCAGTGTTCCAGATTGTCTAGATGTTGGCTAAATATTGAACATTTCTCAAAGGCTTATTATATTGTGATTTTCTTTTTCCTAATGAATATCAAAATCTTTTATCACCTGGCTCCGAATTCTAATCGCAGTTCTGTATCCTGCTTTAAATTCCAATTTGATTTAAAAAGGCTTCTCAGTTGAGAGAAAAAAAAAACATCGGTTTGGAATTCATTAAAATACCCTTTTGACACAAGATATCTGTTTTCTCTAGGGATCCCAACTTGCCTGTTCCTCAGGACACCAAGTTCATCCACACCAAACCCAACCGCTTTGAGGAAGTGATCTGGACCAAGTTCAACTCCAAAGACAAGCAGTATCTCCACATTGGCCTGAAGCCTCGCATCCGGGACAACTACCGAGCGAATAAGGTGGCCTTTTGGCTGGAACTGGTTCCTCACCTCCACAACCTTCACGAGGAGGTCTTCAGCACCGCCACAACCCGGCTGCCTCCAGGAACCGCCCGCACCCCACCCTGGAAGGGTCAGGGACCTCGTACCACACGCCATCCCATCCCAACCTTCCCTACAGAATCGGACCCAGACAGCTCAGAGCCCCCTCGATTCCCTCCCTTCCCAAGCGACACCCGGGACTACTCTACAGAACTGAGCGTGACGGTAGCTGTCGGTGCATCGCTCCTCTTCCTCAACATCCTTGCCTTCGCCGCACTTTACTACAAACGCGACAAACGGCACGAGATGCGACGGCACCGACTGTCCCCGCAGCGAGGTGTACCTGCTAATGACTTAGCACACAGCCAAGAAGAAGAGATCATGTCCCTGCAAATGAAGCACTCGGAGCACGACGCACACCATGACATGGAGCCGCTGCGACCCCATGATATTTTACGTCCCTCATGTCCACCCGATTACACATTGGCACTTCGACGGGCACCCGACGATGTTCCGCTCATGACCCCCAATACTATCACCATGATTCCCAGCACCATTACTGGCATGCAACCCCTTCATGCCTTCAACACTTTCCCTACAACCACCGGCCACAACAACACCTTACCCCACCCTCACTCCACCACCCGTGTATAGTAGTGCCCCCAGACGAGAGGACTAGCTCTCATACATATCCAGTTTTCTCTCTCTGCCCACCTTTTCAAGCTCCTGAACTTCTTGAGCAGTGACAGCGCATCCTGTCGGCGTTCTCATAGACACAATCAAGGATTCGTAGAAGTTGTACACACTAGAGGAGCTCAATGGTGAGCAACAGATTTGGTCGGCAGTGACAAGTCATCAGCCTCGTACTGGATTCAACTAGCTGTTTGTTTTTACACATTGTTCTTAAAGAAACTGGGCGTCAGTGATTGACTAAGCTGATCCGATGTCATAAGGAGAATTGGGGACATTTACCCACTTTTCTTCTCTCAGTAAATTGGCAGAGTGCAGATTTCATCCATCCTTTTGTTATTCCATTAGCAGCCCATCGCTGTCTGTCTGAATGTGATCTGTGTCCTTGGGTTATGTTTTACATGAATCATAGGGGCATTCGATAAAAGCGGAAGCTGGATATGTTGTGTTTTCCTGCAGTTTTGTGTCAAGTATTAAACCATTCCTTGTAACAAGACACAAAGAGAGAAAATGACAGCATCTGACAGAAGACGAAAACAAAAGTGCCAACATCCTCTCTTTTTTTTTTTTTCTCGCTCTCGCTCTGCACTGTGCGTGTCATTTTATCACACATATTTGACTTGGCTATGTGTTGTTTCTTAGGAAGATTTTTGTATGTAAAAATATAAAGACAAATATATAAAAGAATGATTTAAATATATATTTACATGGATTGCTCTGTGGGATCTATGCATGAAATATTTTAAAGCACCAAGAAGGACTTTTTTTGTTTATTTGTTTGTTTTTGTTTTTGAAGTTTGCTTGCTTCTCCTTCTCTGCAGTGGTATTTTCATCAGTATTAGTCCAAATGTAACCTCCTCAGTCTGACCACTCTATAGGACAGTAACCTCTCTCTGTATCCAGAGAGCTATCGACAATATTCTTTTTAATGCTTTTTGACATTCATATACAGATGTTGGTGCTATTATTTGACCATCAACCATGTAGTGCTCTTCCAGAGCCATCTGGGATGGTCCGAACAGTTGCATAAATACAGCAAATGCACATGTACAATACAGATGATGCTCTTACACCTCAGCCCATCTTTCTCTCTCTCTGTGGCCTCTCTCGTTCTATCTCTGTCCTTATTCTTTCAGTTCAACACCATTTGGTTTTTGCCAACCAAGTTTAATAAGCATCTTTTTGTGTACTTGTGCGTGTGCACACATAACGAGAGTGTGTTTTCTAGGCAATAGCCAGGTGTCCTGTACATTTGTGGGTAATGTGAATGTATGAGGTAAGAGAATATGTGACGGAGAGACGCAGCGAGAGAAGGGAAATCCTCATAACACAGAAATCTGTGGCCCTCTATCATTCAGGAAAACCTACCTGGCCATTTAACATACTAAATATTTGGGAATAGACTGGAAGCACTGCTAATATCAGTTTGATGTGTTCACCCACATCTCTACATATCCCACATCTGTCTGCACTGCACACTTTTTGACAAGGTTATGACAAGCACAGCAAATAGTGGTGGCAAACCAGATCTTTATAATGAAAAATCATACAGATTAAAAGAACGGTAAAAGAATGAATGGCTCAGAATCACTGGACAGTAGCTGTGGGATAAACATGATCACTTATGTTCTCTTGCCGTGTTATTTTTCTGCCACTGCTGTGTCTCGGGTGGATGACGGATTGTGAAATGCGTTTGTCTCACTGTTGGCTCCAGTGTATTGAGCCTGAGATGCCCAGGACCATCATGATGGAGCAAGAACTAACACCAGTATGCTGCACATAGTACTAAACATGAACAGACTCTAATTTCTGAGCAAACATGCTGGAGGTTCATTCATGAATACAGAACTTTCTTCTGCGGCGTGGACTGAAAACAACAACAACCGGACAATAAACGAAGGGAGATTGTAACAAACATTTGTTTGCAAGTACCTTCTGGAGATCCGAGAGTGTAGGTTGGACCTGTGAATATGTACCATCTGTGGACTTTTGTGTGGTTGTAGGTATAACTGAACTCCATTTGAAACAAACTATGAGGCGTTGACTAGAGCTGCATACAAAACAACCTCAGTTCTAAAAATCAGTAGTTCTGACTCTTTTGTTATTTCTCTTGTTTGTTTTTGGACGCTCAACCACTAGAGTGTAATGTGGTGTTACATACAGAATAAAGAGTCTACATCCATTCCGAGCCATTCATTGGGTCTTCAGTAGGCGTACAATGAGAGAAGGAGAAATAGAAATGAACTGTACATTTTTAAGTGTAAGAACAAATCAACTGAAAATATTTGTAAATATTCAGTTACTTGTTTAAATATTTTGTTTGTTCTTCTTTTCTTTTGGTTTTTGTTTCTGGTTTGAAATACGTTGTGACCAGGACAACAGGTGCAAGTTCTAATTCAGCCACCAGCAAAATTGATGAATCTGATTCGTTAAATTCACTTTCTGCTGCTTCATTTAGTTTTGAGATCAGAGGATGGAGAGGATGTATTGCTCCTATATTTAAGCATAAAGAGATATAAAGAGTGTATTATGTAGCATACCAATGTCACTTGAATCATCACAGCTAGTCATATTTCTGCACAAGTATGATTTCATGTACAAATCCTACCGGTTTTCAAAATTGTTTGATATGGAGATGGACTAGAACATCAAGTTTATTTAAGCAAAGTAAGCACTGGAAACTATGGTGGTTATGAGAAGTTTTTCATCTGCCATGAACTTGTTGTAGCATTGAAGTCTTACCAAAAGGTGTTAGAGATTTTATGAAATATCTAAAATAGGGGGAAAGTATTGTTTTATGGTATCATTTGTACACTTTATTATACATTTTATTTTATTTTTTGAATGAATTAAGCATCTAGTGAAATAATGCCAAATTAAAGGTGCACGAGGATCTGGATATGTCAAGTCTGATGGTTTAAAGATCACTGAATAAATGAAGCACACGTTATTCCTCTAAGAAAATAAAGACATTTTACTGGGTCCTAAAGCAAATTTACACCTGTTGCCCTGTTTTACTATATATATGTTCAGAATCAGAACACCACAGTTGATGAAGAATAAACATGTTAATAATGGATTTTTTTAAAAGAATGGTAAAAAATATATAAATAAGGTGATGATATTTCTCTTTATTTAGAAGTTATTACACACTGTATGCTGTGACTCTGATCTGGAGAACATTAAAGAAATTCATAGTCAGACATCAGACTCTGTTTCCTTTTCATCAAACTACTAATTATTTAAATAACTGATTTGCTTTCCTGTACATCCAAAGAACACCAATGTGATCATATAGCAATATAACTGAGCTACATAGACATACAGAATCAGCAAAATCATTAGCATTAGCATATAACTCATAGGTGTTTGGATCGAGATTAGGATCATTTAACATATAATTGTGCGATACAGTACATAGTATATAACATTTGCATTTATTAGCAAGCACTTAATTCAAAGGCACTGGTTTGTTTAATTTGTTACATTAGTCAAAAATATAACATAATATAACAAAATAAAAAAGTAGTCAAAAATCACAATACATCAATATCAATACATACATGTTTAAAACATTTGTTTTATTCATAGTTTAGAATTAACTAAACTAACTAAAAAGTATTAACTATATATTTTTTGTAGTATATCATTCTTAAGAAATGAAAAGAAAGAAAAACTAAAGTAGATTATTTTGACAACAAACAGGAAGTTAAGAAGAGATTTTCATGAAATAACAAACTGAACCACTAACCTCTAAAACATTTCACCATTGTACTATATGTTGCACAATAGTACAATGTTAAACCGTCTTTCACGTTGATATGATAAACTCATGGTCATTTCCAGTTCCTAAGTGCAAGTATTATTGTTTGTTACTGGAAAATAGCTGAAACCTTTTGGAGGTAATCAATAGCATTTTTCAATCAGTGTGAGAAATCAACAAATCTGTGGTAACTTTCAGCATAATTGTTTATTTGATGCTGAAAGATTCTTTTAAACTGCTTGCTGCTTTGTGATGGATTTCCAGGTCAAAGGTATATCTGGGTCAGGGTATATTCTGGCAAACTGTTTACCAATCACGTTTCACAATCGGCAAAGCAGTTCATGGTACATGCCACTACCAACACGCGATTGTCAGGAGAAAGCAGGCTGGATTCAGGTGCGGGTAAACTCAAGGCTTTATTCACAAAGCGGAGACAGAGAAGAAAGAGTCACGCTCCACAGGTTTCACTCGCAGTGACAGGATGAACAGCAGATGAGTCACGTTTCACAGGATTCACTCGTAGTGACAGGATGAACAGCAGATGAGTCACGTTTCACAGGATTCACTCGTAGTGACAGGATGAACAGCAGAAGCTACTAGGAGCTCTGGGCTTGTAAGAACTAGAGCAGAGAAATGAGCCAAACACACTGGAGCCTGAGGACAAGACACGACAGGGTGAGTACAAAGAACTGCTAGATGATCGGAGCTATTGGAACGAATAACAACAGTCTGACAATAGACAGAGAAACACGGGGAATAATAAAGGGGAAAAAATTAGAAGGACATAGAGAACAGGTGGCGAGCAATTATGGTTAACAACGGGGAACAAGGGAGGCGGGGAAAACACAAACAGGCAGATGTGGTGAGCTGTCACCATCCCAACACACACACCCACACCAAAAAGACAGGTGATTAGCCCCGAGACCCGACAGTACCCCCCCTCCCAGGAGCGTCACCTGGCGCTCTAGGAAGGGGCCTACCTCGATGCCGCCGGAAGTCCTCAATCAACGAGCGGTCCAGAATGTCCCGGGACGGCACCCAACACCTCTCCTCTGGACCATACCCCTCCCAGTCCACAAGATACTGAAACCCCCTGCCGCGGCGCCGCTCATCGAGTAATCTCTTAACCGTATAGGTAGGAGATCCATCCACTAGACGAGGGGGTGGGGGGGTGGGGCGACTGCAAGCAGGATTAAGGGGGGAAGAGAACACAGGCTTGACCCTGGAAACATGAAACACCGGGTGAACCCGACCAAGAGTAGGAGGGAGCTTGAGCCTGATCGCCACCGGACTAACCACCTTGGTGATGCGGAAAGGCCCAATGAATCTGGGTGCCAGCTTACGAGAAGGCGCCCGGAGAGGCAGATCCTTGGTAGAGAGCCAAACCCGTTGACCACACACATAGGTAGGAGGAGAGGACCGGCGACGATCAGCTGCAGCCTTGGTTCTGTCAGAGGCTTGGACCAAAATCCTCCTGACTCTCTCCCAGGTGCGACGGCAGCGCTGGACGAAAGCCAGGGCGGATGGAACCGCTGCGTCGGGTTCCTGTGATGGGAACAGAGGTGGATTATAACCAACAGCACACTCAAAAGGGGACATACCTGACGCGGTCGCAGGAAGGGTGTTATGGGCGTATTCTGCCCAGGAGAGCTGCTGACACCAGGAACTCGGATTGTTGGATGCTAGACAGCGGAGCATTCTTCCTAGATCCTGGTTGGCCCGCTCACACTGCCCATTGGTCTGAGGATGAAAACCAGATGACAGACTAGCAGAGGCCCCAATCTGTCTACAAAATTCCCTCCAGAACCGGGAGACGAACTGGGGACCCCTATCAGAAACCACATCCACCGGTAACCCGTGGAGATGGAAGACGTGATCCACCACCAGTTGGGCGGTCTCCCGGGCGGAGGGTAGCTTGGGCAGGGGAATAAAATGAACCGCTTTGGAAAAGCGATCCACCACCGTGAGAATTACAGTGTTTCCCTTCGACGGAGGAAGCCCAGAGACGAAATCAAGGGCAATGTGTGACCAAGGACGGGAAGGGATAGGGAGAGGATGCAGTAGACCATCAGGAGGGCGATTGACAGGCTTACTTTGGGCACATGTGGGGCAGGCCAACACAAACTGTCTAACATCTGCGGCCATAGTAGGCCACCAAAAACGCTGTCGGATGGCAGACAACGTTCTCCGAATACCTGGATGGCAGACTAACCTGGATGAGTGACCCCACTCAAGGACCTCAGAGTGCAGCGCAGCCGGCACCAGCAACCTGCCCGCCGGACACTCTCCCGGCACCTGCACCCCTCGACCGGCCTCCTCAACTCACTGCTCGATACCCCACGAAAGAGCCCCGACCACCACCCCCTCAGGAAGGATGGCCTCGGCCGCAAACTCCCCCCCCCGGAGCACCGAACAGACGAGAGAGGGCATCAGGCTTGGTGTTCTTTGATCCCGGCCGGTACGAGAGGGTGACATTGAATCTGGCAAAGAAGAGCGCCCAGCGGGCCTGACGCGAGCTCAGCCTCTTGGCCGAACGGATGTATTCTAGGTTCTTGTGATCCGTCCAGACCAAGAAGGGCTGCGCTGACCCCTCCAACCAATGACGCCACTCACCCAAGGCCAATCGTACCGCCAGCAGCTCTCTGTTGCCGATGTCATAGTTACGTTCTGCAGGGCTGAGACGACGAGAGAAGAATGCACAAGGATGAACCTTCCCATCATGGAGGGAACGCTGAGATAGAACTGCGCCAACCCCAACGTCAGAAGCATCAACCTCGACAATGAACTGGGCCTCCGGATCTGGAACCATCAGAATAGGTGCAGAGACAAAACGGGACTTTAAAATGTCAAAGGCTACCTGCGCTTCCCGGTTCCACCTGAAAGACACCTTAGTGGAGGTTAAGGCTGTCAGTGGTGCAGCGATCTGACCAAAATTCCGGATGTAACGCCGGTAGAAGTTGGCAAAACCCAGGAAACGCTGCAGAGCCTTCCGGGAGTCAGGGACCGGCCACTGGGCAACAGCTTCAATCTTAGCGGGATCAGGCTTGATCCCCTCCGTAGAAATAATATGGCCAAGGAACGTAACAGACTCAGCGTGGAATTCGCACTTCTCCGCCTTGACAAACAACTGGTTCTCTAGTAACCGCTGGAGAACCAGTCTGACATGCTGGGTGTGTAATTGGAGAGAAGAAGAAAAAATCAAAATATCATCCAAATACACAAAGACAAATTGATTAATCATGTCACCCAACACGCTGTTGACGAGTCCCTGGAAAACGGCTGGAGCATTGGTCAGACCAAACGGAAGAACCAAGTACTCGTAGTGTCCCGAAGGGGTGTTAAATGCCGTCTTCCACTCATCCCCCCCCGAATGCGCACCAAGTGGTAGGCGTTGCGCAGGTCTAACTTGGTGAAGACCCGAGCTCCCTGTAACAATTCAAAAGCAGAAGACATTAAAGGTAAGGGGTACCTGTTCTTGATAGTAATGTCATTCAAACCTCTGTAATCAATACAAGGGCGCAGGGAGCCGTCCTTCTTCTGAACAAAGAAAAACCCTGCACCAGCGGGAGAGGAGGAATGGCGGATGAGCCCAGCCTGAAGTGACTCACGTATGTACTTGTCCATGGCCTCTCTCTCTGGACCTGAAAGGGAATATAAACGACCCTTAGGCGGAGAAGAGCCCGGGAGGAGATCAATGGCACAGTCGTAGGGGCGATGCGGAGGTAGCGAGGTGGCCCGGGCCCTACTGAAGACCGCCCGAAGATCATGGTACTCCGCCGGAACACCAGTCAGGTCAGAGGGATCCTCCTGAGGAACACAAGACACAGAGACAGGACAAAAAGCAGCACCCAAACATGACACGTGACAAGACTGACTCCAGGCTAAAACAGAATTATAGACCCAATCAATGTGGGGATTGTGCTTGTGCAACCATGGGTGTCCCAGAACTAAAGGAGCCTTAGGGGAATCAATAATAAACAGTTCAATCCGCTCATGATGACTGCCAGCAATATGGAGGTCTATCTTGGGAGTGACGTGGGTGATGGTGGTAAGGGGACGGCCAGCTAATGACCATGCTGAAACGGGGCTAGCCAAAGGAACAAGCGGGATCTTCCAACGTTGAGCAGAGGCAGCATCAAGGAAGTTCCCCTCAGCCCCTGAGTCCACAAGGGCGAGTCCAGTGTGTGAATGACTCTGGAAGGAGAGTTGGAACGGCAGCTGAGTACGTGTTGCAGGAGAGCTTGAGCTGAGAACCGTGCCCACCAGGACGCTCCGCCTCACTGGTGGACCCTGGCCCTTTAATGGGCACTGAAGGGCGAAGTGGCCTCCCTTGACGCAGTATAGACACTCCCCCGACAACAGACGCTCCTGCTTCTGCCGTGGTGTAAGCCGTAGACGACCCAACTGCATGGGCTCCTCCTCCGAGGGCTGTCGGCTGGCTAAACTGGCTGAAGAGAACTCTAGGTGGCGCCACGGGGCGGGTGTTCGCCGTTGTTTGCGGCGCCGGCTGAGACGACCCTCAATGCGGAGCGCGAGACTAATGAGCCTATCCAATTCCCGCGGGAGCTCTATGGCCGCGAGTTCATCCGAAATGGCGAAATCCAACCCCTCAAGAAAACGAACGCGCAGCGCGCTCTCATTCCAGCCGCATGCCGCAGCTAAAGTCTGGAACTGGATAGCATAGTTAGTCACGGAGCTCCTCCCCTGAGACAGTCGTGATAACTGGGCCGCCGCCTCGTCACCCTGAGCAGAGCGATCAAACAGTTTGGCCATCTCTTGACTGAAAACCGCGAAAGTGGCACAACAGGGAGCCCGCGATCTCCAATCGGCGATACCCCATTCGCGGGCACGGCCCGAGAGGAGTGTAAGGACGTAAGCCACCTTGGTCTCTTCATTAGCGTAACGCCGGGGCTGCAGAGAAAACACCAGCGAGCATTGGGAGAGAAACGCTTGACAGGCGTTAGGATCGCCATCGTAGACCGGCGGATTGTTGGCATGGGGTTCAGACTCGTGTGACATACCGGTGTGAGGAACGGGACCCCGGCTCGTTGCCTCTTGCTGAAGATCGTCCACCCGTGTGAGGAGTTCGGAGACTCGGGCACTGAGAACCTCCACATCCAGCGCGGTGGTGTTGAGCTGAGTGGCATGCTGCCCGATCAACACTCCCTGTTGAGCGAGAGCCGCGCGAAGCGGACCAGATCCCGCTGAATCCATGATATGGTCAGACTGTTCTGTCAGGAGAAAGCAGGCTGGATTCAGGTGCGGGTAAACTCAAGGCTTTATTCACAAAGCGGAGACAGAGAAGAAAGAGTCACGCTCCACAGGTTTCACTCGCAGTGACAGGATGAACAGCAGATGAGTCACGTTTCACAGGATTCACTCGTAGTGACAGGATGAACAGCAGATGAGTCACGTTTCACAGGATTCACTCGTAGTGACAGGATGAACAGCAGAAGCTACTAGGAGCTCTGGGCTTGTAAGAACTAGAGCAGAGAAATGAGCCAAACACACTGGAGCCTGAGGACAAGACACGACAGGGTGAGTACAAAGAACTGCTAGATGATCGGAGCTATTGGAACGAATAACAACAGTCTGACAATAGACAGAGAAACACAGGGAATAATAAAGGGGAAAAAATTAGAAGGACATAGAGAACAAGTGGCGAGCAATTATGGTTAACAACGGGGAACAAGGGAGGCGGGGAAAACACAAACAGGCAGATGTGGTGAGCTGTCACCATCCCAACACACACACCCACACCAAAAAGACAGGTGATTAGCCCCGAGACCCGACAGCGATGGGTAACTCACAAAGCACAATGTTCCTCCGTGTTTTCCCAGCATGATACCATAGAAAGTACGAGGTTTGAAAAGTAAAAGGCAGGGCTAAAGTTAAAACATTTCAAAGTTAATGTTCATGCAAACAGATATTAATAGACAAGTTTCAGCCAAATATTTATGGTTTAGGCCTATAACAAAACCCAGTGTTAAAGCAGAGCGCAAACAATTACATAAGGAACATTAGAATACTGTAGGCTATCCAATGTGCGATCACTTCTGCGTATTCACTGCGGAGCTTAAGAATACGATTTTTTTTTGGGATCACTTGCATAGATATGTAAAACAACAATGTAACACGATATAAGAAAAATCAGAGATGGTTTAAATGTCTTTTGAAATAATGCCAACCACTTGTTTTGGTGTGGTGGAAATTTTAAGTAGATCATTAATTATTAAACTATATATATATATATATATATATATATATGTATATATATATATATATATATATATATATATATATGTATATATATATATATATATATATATACACACACATCCGTATATACATACACACATACAAATAAAGAAGAAACAGATGTGTTTTTAGATGTTTCTTGAAGATGCATGCGCATTACTGCAAGTAAAATATATTTTGCTTTGAAATATAAACATTTTAATGTAAAAATGTAAAAAGGCCATTGTTGACACTGTAATAATGTTTGTAATTGTATTTTACCTGACAATTACTGTATCAGTAAAATATATTACACTTTCATTATACTGAATATATAAAATAGAACACCTTTATTGCACAGCTGTACTTTGAAATTTAAGATCTAGTAGCAAAACACACTTACAAACAGTTCTAGTGCACATGTAAACAACTATGCACAGAACTACGAAGTTACATATTTACATTATTTTTACAGATACATTGCAATCTGTACAAATAAAATAAATTAATTTATTCCTTGTGTTATGTCTAATCCTTAGCATCAGCTTATCTACTGCTGTGTGCCGTTCTTCAGTTATCGATTACTGTTGTAGTATCAGGGTTGAAGTTAAAATGCGCTTAGTAGACCTACTGTAAATCCATGCCTTTATCAGATCTCATCTGAATTTAATAGAGGAGTGTGAGCAGAATTCTGCTGCCTATTTCTTTAGTTTGGAAAGGCAGTATGTTAAAAATTCTATTCAGCAACTGTATTGAAAGGAAAATAACTAATGACTTTAAGATAATTGCAGATTTTTGTGCTTTAATGATTTATATTCTTCCAAATTCTACCAGCAGAATTTTTTTATTCTTAATTTTCACATAAAATAAATTAATAGCCTAAAGACTGTAATCTTTGTGATGAATCAGCATAAAATCAGGGTTTCATCCCAATAGTTTTTTAATTTAATATTGAAATCTGAAAAAATGAAATATCTGTTTATCTCATGAATTTACTTCAAACCTGCAATCACTTACTAGAAAAAAAACAGAGATTAAACTATCACTGTCAGAAACAGGGGCGGACTGGCCATCGGGAGCACCGGGACATTTCCCGGTGGCCTGACGGTCATTGTGGCCTGCCTGCTGCCGCTGTGTAGTCGATCAGGCTGACGTGCAATAGGCTGGTATGCAACTGCGAATTAATTGACGGTCTTATGAATCTACGAATCAGGCGATCGCGGAGTGAAAATGACACATTTATATTTACTAGGGATGGGACGGTTCACTGAAAAAACGTACTCGGTTACTAAACGTAACCTCGGTTCTCTCTAGAAGAGCGAACGAGTACTGCGTCTTAGCTAAGACGCTACGGGAAAAGTCTCTTTTCACGAAATACTGAAGCAAAAAATTATCCTTAATTTTGTACTTTTGTAAAGCGCATTTGCAGCAGTACACAGCCATAGGCGAGACGGCTCGTTCGCTCATTGGCTTGTTCTGCGGCAACTGCACAGCCTATCGAGCGCAGGCCGAAACGGGTGTGGCCCAACCTATAAAAGGAGCTCGAAAAGGCTGACTCACCTGATTTATGTCATCGCCGAAGCGAACCAGAGTGAATCGTACGCACGGCAGAGAACGCAGTACTCGTTCGCTCTTCTAGAGAGAACCGAGGTTACGTTTAGTAACCGAGTACGTTCTCTTACGAGAGCTCTCTCGTACTGCGTCTTAGCTAAGACGCTACGGGAACCCAATGTACTGCGTCTTAGCTAAGACGCTACGGGAACCCAATGTAAAACGCCGTGCGCGCAGGGATCACACACCAATAAACCTGAAGCAACGCCCAGGATTTACAGTGCACAGTCACCTGAGGGACTCACAGAGAGTCCAGGACAGGAAGGGGGGAAGCCCTCTGTCCCATATCTAGCAACATCCGTAGATGCGGCAATATGACATCACACAGCCGAGGCAAGGCCTGACCAATGTGGCAATGCGGGTCTTACGCAATACTGCCCATATAATAGTCGGCAGCACATAACGCTCACGAACTCAGAGTTCCCCTCAGGGCCCTGATTCGATTATACCGACAGCAGCCTGCAAGGCGGGAACCTCCAGGTTATAGAACCTGATAAATGTAGAAGGCGAGGCCCAACCTGCCGCCATACATATATCCTGCAAGGAGATCCCAGTAGACCACGCCCATGACGAGGCGACGCCCCTTGTGGAGTGTTCTCAGCTCTGACACCCAGCGGGCACTGAAGGCCCCTGGAAGCGTAAGCTAACGCTATGGCGTCAACTATCCATCTGGATAGAGTCTGTCTCGAAACAGCCATTCCCTTGGAACGTCCACCGAACGAGACAAACAGCTGCTCAGTCTGTCGAAAGGCAGCAGAGCGAGACACATAAGCTCTTAAAACCCTGACAGGGCAAAGAAGACTCGAGTCTCTATCCTCTCCTGACACCGGCAGGGCAGACAGGGCAATGACCTGAGCCCGAAACGGCGTGTTGAGGGATTTCGGCACATAACCTTGCCTAGGTTTGAGTATGACTTTTGAGTCATTAGGCCCAAACTCCAAGCACGACTGGCTCACCGAGAGCGCGTGCAGATCACCCACACGCTTCACTGAAGCGAGACCCAACAAGAATACTGTCTTGAACAACAGATGCTGAAGGCTAACTGATTGGATAGGCTCAAAAGGGGGACCCTTCATGGCCTCCAAAACCGCCGCGATTCAGCCTCCTAGCTCCTCTAAGGAAGCGGATGACCAAATCATTCCTTCCTATTGACTGACCGAGCACTGTTTCAGAAAACGCTGCGATTGCCGCCACATAAACTTTGAGTGTGGATGGGGCTCTGCCCTTATCCAACAGCTCCTGTAGGAAGGAGAGAACCTCCATCACCTCACAACTAAGGGGTGAACATCCTCGAGCTGTGCACCAGCTGGAGAACACCGACCACTTCGAGGCATACAGACGTCGTGTCGACGGAGCTCTAGCCTGAGTGATGGTATTTAGCACTCCCACTGCGAGATCAGCGGGTAACCGTTGAGCGCCCACACATGGAGGGACCACAACTCCGGTTGAGGGTGCTAAATCGAACCCCCGGCCTGCGAGAGGAGGTCCCTCCTCAACGGCACTGGCCACGGGGCGACATCTGCTAACTGCATCAAATCTGGGAACCATGGTTGGTTCTTCCAAAGAGGTGCTACAAGCAGTATTGAACATCTCGTTTCTCTCAACCGTTCTATCACCTGCGGAAGGAGGGAGACGGGAGGGAAAGCATAAAGCTGGCAGCACGGCCATTTCCGTGACAGCGCGGTTTCGTTCTTGGAAAAGAACGCGGGGCAGTGAGCGTTTTCGTGGGACGCGAAGAGGTCCACCTCCGCCCTGCCAAATCTATCCCACAACAGCCGGACTGTTTGCGGGTGTAGAGACCATTTGCCCATGGGAACATTGCCTCTGGACAGCCTGTCTGGACCCAGATTCTGTAGCCCAGGCACATGCACTGCCCTCAGCGAACGCACGTTGCGCTGAGCCCAAACCAGGAGGCGTCAGCCTGTACAGGTTTCGGGACCCGAGAACGCCCTGGCGATTTATGTAGGACACCACAGACATGTTGTCCGAACAGACTAAGACGTGGTGGTCCTTGATTTGGGGACAAAAGCGCATCAGCGCGTTCTCCACTGCCAGCATTTCCAGACAGTTGATATGATGGAGCTATTCCCGTTCTGACCACAGGCCAAAGGACGGTCTGCCCTCGAGCAGCGCTCCCCATCCCGAAGTGGAGGCGTCCGTCGACACCATCTTCACATTCGAGGAAGTCCCCAGGCTTACACTTGATTGGTACCAGCCGTTTGCTGTCCAGGGTTTCAGGGCTGTGACACAGCCCTGATTGACCTTGAGACACAGTCGGCCAGATACCCATGCTCTGCGCGGCACCCGCGCCTTCAGCCAGAGCTGCAGGGGGCGCATGCGGAGCAGGCCCAGCTGCAGAACCGGAGATGCTGAGGCCATGAGACCCATCACCTTCTGACAATGCTTGAGCGAAACGGTCGCGCCGCTGCGGAAAGAACTCGCTGCGCGCTGAATGCCCAATGCTCGCAGTGGTGACAGCCGCGCCGTCATGGAACACGAGTTCAGAACTATACCCAAAAACAGAATCGTCTGACTGGGGTTTAGCGAACTCTTCGCCCAATTGACACTGAGACCGAGCTTCTCGAGGTGATCGAGTAAAACAGCCGCTCCGCTCGTGATCGAGCCAGAATCAGCCAGTCGTCCAAATAATTCAGCACTCGCATGCCTCTGAGTCTGAGAGGAGCGAGCGCTGCATCCATGCACCTCGTAAACGTACGAGGAGCCACGGACAAGCCGAACGGCAGGACTGTAAACTGGTATGCCTGGCCCTCGAAGGCGAATCTCAAATATCGCCTGTGGCTTGACGCTATCTGTATTGAAAAATACGCGTCCTTCAGATCTATTGACATGAACCAGTCCCCTCTGCGAATCTGCGCGAGGAGCTTCCTGGTCGTAAGCATTCTGAAACTGCGTTTCATCAATGCCTTGTTCGGCTGTCTTAGATCCAGTATGGGCCTGAGACCCCCATCTCTCTTGGGCACCAGAAAGTATCTGCTGTACAGCCCCCCCTCGCTTTGAGCTCGAGACACAGGCTCTACAGCCCCTTTGCTCAACAGTTTTGATATTTCGGCCTGAAGTATGTGTGCTACTTCTGTTTTGACCGTAGTTTCGACGCACGCTAAAAAGCGCAGAGGGAGTCGAAAAAACTGTAGCGAGTAGCCTCTCTTTATAATGCCTAGCACCCAATCCGAAACCCCTGGAAGCGCTGACCATGCATCTGCATGAATGGCTAAGGGCTGGATGCGAAGCGCGCTCTGTTGACTGGGCAACGGCGGCGCTTGGGTGCGCTGCACCATGGGCGTTACGCCTGTGGCATTTGAGGCAGATCGCTCGTCCTCGACCCCATCCCGGTGCTTAACCAATTGGGGGAGGGCTGAGCGGGTCCCATGGGACTCGTGATGTCTGCGAGTAACTGTGGGCTGCAAGCGTGCACATTTACCACTTTCGACTCGCTGTCTGCCTGGGCAGAGCGTACGTGCATGGGTGTCGCTTTTACAGAAACCACGCGCCGTGTGTGACATAGTGTATGTGGGCACTGAGGAGTGGCAACGTTTACTATGTGGCGCGCGTGACCGATCTGAGTCGATCTTATGTGCGCGAGCCCTGTGTGCAGGGCTGTGCTTACATGTGGAGATGGGCACTGAGGAGTGGGCATCGTCACTACATTTATAGCACCATCGGCCATGGCCAGACGAACGTGCACGGGTTTCATTTTTACAGAAACCACATGCAGACATGGGGACTTGTGACTTGGTGACTTGGACTCGAGTCGACTCGAGTCGCTATTTTTATGACTTGTGACTTGACTTGACAAAAAATAAAATACTTGAGACTTGACTCGGACTTGGAAGTTAAAGACTCGGGACTTGACTTGACTTGAGACACGATGACTTGAATGACTTGAGTGTTAATCACATTATGTTTTCAGTTTGAATATAAAATATATAAATTATTTTTTTTTTAAATAAAATTGATTACTCAGCTGGAGCGCAGGCTGAGAATCGCGTTGTCATGACTGGACCAGGACACTATCATCAGTCATGCCCTCTCTACCTTACGCAGACCACGCCCACTTAGATCAGATATCACATCACATCAACATCTCAGCTTGAGGGGTACCGAGGGTCATCACTTTTGTCGTCAATAATTCGCGCCTAAAAACGCGTGGAAATCGCTAGTTGCGCCGCTTTCTCCTTGTTTCCACAGCGCTCGGACAGTTGCGCCCCTGAGGCGTCGAGCGTGTCTCACCGCGTGCGCGTCGCGACCGCGTTGCTTCCATTATGAGCGCGCATACCGGTGGCGCATACATGGTGGGATAGGCCACATCGTGCTTGGCTTGCAGACAAGACTCTCGAATCTTATATTTTGCAAGTGCAATACCCTTGTAATAGAGGTAATGACTTACGGATGTACTCTGAAAGAGAGATTGTGTGTGTGTGTGTGTGTGTGTGTGTGAGAGAGAGAGAGAGAGAGAGACACACTCATGCTTCACCTGATGAAGGAAACACAAACTGAGTCTGACTCCAATCACAACAAAAAATCTGAAGTATGATTATGATGAAAAATGAAAAAATGAATTTGAGCTCCAAACCAAACTCCAGTGTTATTCGGCCCTAAACAGAACCACAAAACTGGCAAATTACTTATCACTCAAGCAATTTAAAGAAAGACAAATCCTTTCAAAATATCGACTCCGTGATCATGATTTGGAAATAGAGATTGGTAGACATAAAAGATCCTGGCTACCGAGAGAAGAGAGGCAAACACTGTGAGCTGAATCAAACAGAGGATAAGAAACACTTCCTTCTTGTCTGTCCCAAATTCAGCACTACAAGAGAAACATTCTTCCCACAGTTTGATGCTTTGAATCCTTCATTCTTGTCTCTAAATGACTCAGAGAAACTACTCTATATACTTGGAGAGAATGAGACGGCAGTCACAATAGCTGCTAAATATTTATACACCATACACACCATACGAAAGGGATAATTTATTATATTCAACTGTTTTATTTGATATTCTTAATTGTATATAATTACTATTATTAATATTAGAAATATTATCTGCTGCTGCTATTTTTATTGTATTGTATTTTATTGTAATCATATTTTATTCTGTATCTAAATGCTAAATTTGGCAATACTGTAACTCAAATGTCATGCCAATAAAGCAACTTGAACTTGAACTTGAGAGAGAGAGAGAGAGAGAGAGAGAGAGAGAGAGAGAGAGAGAGAGGAGAAATGTAAGAAAGTTTAATGTTGTATGTAAACTGTGTTTGAGGGGAAGTCGTGGCCTAATGGTTAGAGAGTCGGACTTGCAATCGAAGGGTTGTGAGTTTGAGTCTCGGGCCGGCAGGAATTGTGGGTGCGTGCATGTAAAGTTCTCTCTCCACCTTCAATAGCATGACTTAGGTGCCCTTGAGCAAGGCATCGAACCCCCAACTGCTCCCCGGGCGCCGCAGCATAAATGGCTGCCCACTGCTCTGGGTGTGTGTTCATAGTGTGTGTGTGTGTGTGTGTGTTCACTGCTCTGTGTGTGTGCACTTCGGATGGGTTAAATGCAGAGCACGAATTCTGAGTATGGGTCACCATACTTGGCCGAATGTCATGTCACGTCGTTTGAGAGAGAGAGAGAGAGGGGGTGTTCAGAGAGGAGTCTGTTGGATGTTTAGCTGTTATTTGTTTTATGGACTCAATGTTGAAAATGTAAAACATTTCTGTTGGCAGAAGTGAAAAATAAATAATTTTATGAAGTTACAATTTTGTTTGATTCCATGATGTATTTTACTGAACATGAGTATTTACAATGCAAATCCAAATTATTTTAATTTACTGTTACTTATATCTTGTCTTTTAACTTTATTAAGATCAGATTCTGCAGGTAAAATTACAATAATAAGGTGACTTGACTTGGACTTGACTTGACTTACTACAGGACTTGACTTGACTTGACATAACTTGTGACTTGACTTGACTTGCCCAAGAAAAAAATACTTGGGACTTACTTGAGACTTGAAGGATAAGACTTGAGACTTACATGAGACTTGCACATGTGTGACTTGGTCCCATCTCTGACCACATGACACGTGTGACATAGTGATTGTGGGCACTGAGGAGTGGGCACGTTTACTATGTAGTGCGCGCGATCGACTTGAGTCGCTTTTATGGGCGCGGGCCCTGTGTGAAGGGCTGTGCTTACATGTGGAGATGGGCACTGAGCAGTGGGCATCGTCACTACATTTATAGCACCATCGGCCGTGGCCGGGACACCAGAAATTACACCTTTTTCGGGAAATATCTGGGTAGCCGTTGATAACGGTTTCTGTGTGTAGGCAAGCGGCAACCGCACAGGCTTGCGCATTGCAAAAGACGCTGAAACAGTCACAATCCCTGGAACTGAAACAGCGGCGCGCTTAGGTGAGAGTTCGGCCACAGCGGAACTCGTACACCTGCGCTTCGATGAAGCAGCCATCGTGAGTAGTGCAGACGCAGCATCATACAGCAGACTTTAGATGGCAACACCGCTTTTGCCGCCGTCCAGCAGAGGGCGGACAAAGGTGCGTCGCTACCGCCTGTTCCCCGCGGCATGGGGCGACGGCCGGTAGAGCGAGAACGGGGGTCTCGAGCTGCGTTGCTGAAGCTGTTGTGATAAAGGCTTTTGTGTGCAAGGAAGCGGGCAACTGTGCAGGCTTGCGCGTTGCAGAAAACGCTGAGACAGTCACAATTCCTGGAACTGAAACAGCGGCGTGCTTGGGTGAGAGCTCGGCCACAGCGGAACTCGTACACCTGCGCTTCGATGAAGCAGCCATCGTGAGTAGTGCAGACGCAGCGTCATACAGCAGGCTTTAGATGGCAACACCGCTTTTGCTGCCGTCCAGCAGAGGGCGGACAAAGGTGCGTCACTATCACCTGTTCCACTGGCGGAAGTGACTGGTAGCTCCTGTTTTTAGCATCATCCAGTGTGGAGAATGCTAGTGAAGACAGACGAACGAGTTCGCGCTGAAAATGGAGCGTTCCAAGCCTTCGCCACCTCTTCGTGAAGCTCAGGAAGAAATGAGGCGGGCTTTGAGAAGTACGCTCATCCGAAAGGAAAATACCATCCAGCCGGGAACGAGGGGGGGGGGGGGGGGGGGCGCTGGTGCAGACTACTCGAGGCCGAGAATGCAGGCTCAGAGAAAAAGGCCAGGCGAGTCCTCAGAGTCACCATGGCAACAGCTCGCAGTGAGGGCATCCGCTGTCAGCGAGCGCGAGCGCTGCATGATCTTCACCCAGGCAGGAGACACAGATGACGTACCGGTCTCCCTCGCTGAGTGGGGCTCTGATGAGCCGCAGGAAGGCATCTTAAAAAAGACGCAAGCTCTTTTACGAGTGTGTGTCGCAGGGTGAACACACACACACACATAAAGAACAGTTGGATATAACAGAATTGAAAGGATATAGGCGCCGGACAGCGCAGCAGGAACGGCAGTGGAAGGCGGCGAGGCCAGCAGCTTCAGAATGGCTCGTCCCGCTGATATGCTTTCTCAGATGGCGCTTGCTTCCTCCATGATCCAGCGATGCATGAGCTTCGCTGAAGAGATGAAAAATCAGGTGAGTCAGCCTTTTCGAGCTCCTTTTACAGTACGCAGTACGAGAGAGCAGTACGAGAGAGCTCTCGTAAGAGAACGTACTCGGTTACTAAACGTAACCTCGGTTCTCTCTAGAAGAGCGAACGAGTACTGCGTTCTCTGCCGTGCGTACGATTCACTCTGATTCGCTTCGGCGATGAAATAAATCAGGTGAGTCAGCCTTTTCGAGCTCCTTTTATAGGTTGGGCCACACCCGTTTCGGCGGGAAGTGGCAAGAAGGGCGCGAAGCGCGAATTATTGGTCTGATGTTGCATCAGCCTGCGCTCGATAGGCTGTGCAGTTGCCGCAGAACAAGCCAATTAGCGAACGAGCCGTCTCGCCTATGGCTGTGTACTGCTGCAAATGCGCTTTACAAAAATACAAAATTATGGATATTTTTTTGCTTCAGTATTTCGTGAAAAGAGACTTTTCCCGTAACGTCTTTGCTAAGACGCAGTACGAGAGAGCTCTCGTAAAAGAGAACCGATCCGCTCGGTTCACCACACACGGTTCGTCACGCGCTGAGACCAAGTGGGTATAGAGCACTGAGACGCTGTTCAACTTAAATCTGACAAAGCATCTGTAATATGGTTTACTATAAATAACACGTAAAACAAACGTTTTATATTAATCGAACAGCAACAACAAAGAAATCATACTTTAATAAAGAATAATCTTTAATTTATAGTCCAAAATGCAATGCTGTTTTACATTTGATTACTTTAATTTCTGTACCTAAAAACTAATGCAAATCCTTCTTTAAAAAGACCTGAAAGTCAGTTTATTTATTGTATCTTTACTCTATTACTCTATAACACACTAGTGCTGCTAGTGCTCCTGCTGTTGAACAAGAGAGGGTGGACAGTTCAGCTTTTGAGTCAGAGCAGGAACCTTCAAGTAAAGTTTAAGCTATTAGCAAAACTAAACATGCTGGCTATACTCTTTAAAATATGGGCTTTTATGATTTATAAGGTCATCAGTAGTAGGACTGTGATCATTGGGAAATACAAATGATGGCTGCATTATTAATATAGATTATTGAAAGTGCTTATTTCATATTGCAGAGACCAGAGTGAGAGAGAGGGGGATTAAGGGAAAGATGATAGAGACAGTGAATGGCTTGATACATCTTGATACTTCATTTGATTATTTTGCCCGTCCCCAATTCAAACAGCTGAAAGAGCCAAAGAATTTAGCAGTCTGGTGGACACATGAATTGGGTGGTGGTGACTGCATCAACAGAGGTGGCCTGGGGTGGAGTCAAATTCCCGGCCTGATTTACTGTCCCAGTCCGCTACTGGTCAGAAATTTTATTTCCCATTAGGGGTAAATTATTTTTATCAACCATTTAAAGAGAATGTCATACAAGGCCTAAATATGTATGTCATCCTTAATGTTAAATTCTTAAATGTTAATGTTAAATTATAATACATGTAATATGACAATAGGCTGTTACCAATTAAATCAGTATCAAGCCTTCATAGAAGCTGAGTGTGAAGTTGCTTTTAGATCTAGGCCTGTTTAAAGTTTAATGCTGATCAGAGGGTTGTACATTCGTTTACATTAAAGCAATTACGTCCGTATAATGAAATTAAATTAATGTTTATTACAACATTTTTAACAGAAATATGTAATGACAAAATGAAATGATGGGCCTACTTTATTATACTTATGATAGTAATATTTCCACTAGCTGGCGGAAAGTTACTGTGTTAATAAAGAAGCCTTTTATTCAATGTATTCGTTCAAGATTCTGATTCATTCAGAATTAAATTCAAGTGTCTGTCTTTAATAATTGGTCACTAAATTGTCTATAATAATGGGTCTTTCAAAGACCGATTCATATCAGAATTCAGGAATGATACACCACTCAGTGTGCTCACTGTGACTCTGGTTTGACAACGGTCAAACACTCTTAAAAATCTTTGCTTTATAGGTTTGCTCATTCTTTCAGTTGATTCCTGTTCTTAGTTTTTCCTGATTATCACTATATTAAGTTTCAAATAATTGTACTTTTGGAGAGAGTTAATGGCAAATTCTCTCCAAAAAACAAAGTGCATTCTAGCAAATGGACCATTTCCCATTTTCAAACACTCATACATTTTTTTGCTTTATAGGGTTGCTCGTTCTTTCAGTTGATTTATATTCACAGTCATCTGACAATTACTGTGTTAATTTTCAAATATTTTTACGGTATAGTTTTGGAAAAAATTTGTGTATTCTAGCAGTTGCACCATTACCCATTTTCAAACACTGATAAAATATTTGCTTTATAGGTTTACTTGTTCTTTCAGTGGATTGCTATTCACAGTCACTCTGACCATTGCTGTATTTATTTTAAAATATTTCTACTGTATAGTTGTGGAGAAAACTAAAGCAGAATTCAACCCCAAGCATCTAAGTGCATAAGCACTTTTACACCGTGCCCCATTTTCAAACACTCATAAAAATCTTTGCTTTATAGGTTTGCTCGTTCTTTCAGCTGATTCCTGTTCTTAGTCATCCTGATTATTACTGTATTAAGTTGTAAATATTTTTACTGTGTAGTTTTGGAGAAAATATATGGCAAATTTACTCCAAAAAACAAAGTGCATTCTAGCAGTTGGACCATTTTCAAACACTAATAAAATTCTTTTCTTTTTAGGTTTGCTAGTTCTTTTAGTTGATTCTTGTTCACAGTCACTCTGACCATTACTGTATTAATTTTCAAATATTTCTACTTTATAGTTTTGGAGAAAACTAAAGGCAAATTCAAATCCATGTATCCAAGTGCATAAGCACTTTTACACCATGTCCATTTTCAAACACAAAAAATATTTGCTTTATAGGTTTGCTTGTAGACTAGTCTAATAACATGCTTGTCACTTGCTAATCATGCTACTTACATGCTATTCACTTGCTAATCATGCTAATGTAACCGGCAGAGTAGTTGCTGTCTGGTTGAAGTTTGTCCCTCTGCAGCTACGGTAGCCCCCTGACGTCACCCAGCTAGCAGTGAGTGGCTAAACAGCTCATTGGCGTCTAGGCCAGTTTCTATAAAACAGTCTCCACTGTTGGGCTTGAAAGTGTCCAGATACATTCTCACTCTTGTTACTGCTTGGGTATGTGGTTTCCCTGTGCAACGAAGGTATGGTAAATGTTTATATGACGTAGCAATAGTGATGGCAAAATCGAGGCCTCGTGAACCAATGAAACAGTTGAACCAAATGTGCCATATTGTTTCGAGGCTTCGAATCAATCCGACACCCGTCTCAACGGTGACACCTAGTGGTCACTTGCAGGTGTTGATCTGAAACAACCTTGACGAGCCATTTAAAAAATGTGTTGTTTTTTTATTATTATAATGTTCTAATATGTGAAGCTTGTAACCTATAGGCTCCTCACTGTGCATAATGTTATTTTGGTCATGAAAAATGAATATTAATAAAAGAAATCAAGCCACAATGTCTCACTTTTTTAGAGATTTTTATTCAAAAATATTAATTTATCTGCTGTGGAAGGACTTAGCCTACTTCTTTTTTTACAGATAATTTCTCCTGCCTTTGAAAAAATCCTCTCACAAGGGACACTTGTTGCTGGCATACAAAGATATTTTTTTGCAAGGACATACAAATGAGGAAAGATTACTGCTCTCTCTTTCCAGTAAGTTAGTGGATCATGAGTTCTGGGCAAATACGCATCGTTGATGTATTTTTTCACTTCCACTGTGGCATCAGCTGTAGCATTGTGTATCATCTTGGTTTGATGGATGCGAGTATCAAAAAGTTCCCATAAACTGTCCTGTGTTTCTACTGGTGTTGATGTTGATGGTGATGGTGATGGTGATGATGATGATGATGGGTGTGATGTTGACATTTCTGGGTCTGAATAAAAATGAAAACAGCAATTAGTAACAAATCCTAAACTGACAGCATATATGAAGGATATATTATATTACATGATTCAGATTACATAACATAACACAGACTGAAACTGCTCACCAGGATTTGTGTTTGAACGCATCAGTGAAGCACACTCCAGTGTGATATGCTTTTCAGCTTCCTGGGCTTTGGCAGCATTTCCAAATGCCACATTTTTGAACCTTGGGTCCAGCAGTGTAGCCAGTGCCAAGGCTCTAAAACTCTCATAACCTCCACATCTGGAGTGCAGACCTTCTTGCAGATGTGAGCCTATGAGCCAAAACAGGAGAAACACATATTTATAATAATGACAATAATATGACAGTTATGGCCAATCACATGGGTAGTATGGTCATTGTGGCCTACCTAATTGAACAGTTGATTCCTGCGTTGCATTTCCTTTTTTCTGTGCAAGCTTGTGCTGCAACATCCTGTACAGTGGTATAAGCTTTGAGGCAGACACTCTCTTTTCCTCTGACATCTCTGTTGTTACGAGTTTGAATGGTTGCAGTATTGACAATGATTGTTCAATAATGTCATAATCAATACTTGTCAGGGGAGCAGTATCATTGTTTAAGTTGGAAAGTGCAGCAGCCACTGATTCACGTTGGTCATACAAGCGCTGTAGCATGTCAAATGTGCTGTTCCATCTCGTGTCAACCTCCTGTATCAGTTTCAGAGTTGGTCTTCCCATCAAGCTCTGCATCTCCACAAGTTTGTCCTTTGCTTTGCAGCTGGATCTGAACAACCCCACTATCTTTCTGGCCTTCTGGCGTATTTCATTGATGACTGGGGTTTGATCTAGTGCCTTTTTCACAATCAAATTTAAAGTATGAGCAAAACATGGGACATGGCGAAGGTGGAGTAGCTGGGCACTTAGGATCATGTTAGATGCATTGTCAGTCACCATGCACTGAACTTTGGAGGTTATTCCCCACTCAGCCATTAGCAAGGCTTTAGCCTCCATGAGATGCTGGGCTGTGTGGGTTTGGTAAAACCTCCTTACACCCAGTACAACAGTTGCCATTTTTGCCTCTGGTGTTATGTAATGGCAAGTCACACCAAGATATCCATCCATATTAATGGAGGACCACATGTCAGCTGTAAGGCTAACAAATTCGGCCTTTTGTAGGTCCTCCATTGTCTTCTCCTTGGCTTTGTTGTACTTTTCGCTGACCATTATTTTAAGCACCTTCCGGGATGGGAGGAAATAGCTTGGATCAAGCTTGTTCACAAATGCCCTGAATCCCTCATCGTCCACGATGGTGAAGGGCTGCAGATCCTTCACCACCATGTTTATAAGAGCCTCATCCAATTCCCTCTGTCTGACTTTTAAAAGAGAAGACAAAACATACTTTCAGACAAATACATTGGAAAAATACAGCTTCAATTAGTGCACATCTATTAAAAGTATAGCCTACTGGTTCATTATTTGGAAACCTTCCAGTGTTTATAATCAGTGCTTTATATAACTTATAAACTTTATAAACAGTGTCCCAAAAGGTTGTAATTATATTTCAATTATAATTATATCCCAAACAATGCATACCTTGCTTAGATGGCCCAGCAGTGTCAGTAGCAGGCCTAGGTACAGGGGGAATGCCATCCTCTGCACCCTGCAAAATGGCAGGATGAGTGCTCCTCAAATGGCGCATCATGAATGATGTATTGTTGCAGTAGGCTAGCTGCCGATCACAATACACACATCTCACTTTATTTGGGGTTTCTAAATGGAAATGCTCACACCACAGATGTACGGCATCTCTTCTGGGGAGCTTCCATTTTATCTATCTATCCAAATCTATCTATCTATATATGAATCGATCTATGTATCTAGATATGTATCTATAATCTATGTATCTATATATGTATCTATCTATAATATATGTATTTATATATGTATCTATAATCTATATATATGTATCTATCTATAATATATGTATTTATATATGTATCTGTAATCTATCTATATATGTATCTATCTATTAATCTAGCTGTCTATATATATTTATATCTATGTATCTATTAATCAAATCGCACTATATCACCAAAAATCCGCTATCTCAAAGTCAAACTCCTCTCACAAAAACCCACGAGGTCAAAATGCGTTTATTTCACTTTTATACAGATGTGCGATTGTGTGGTCTGTACCCGACCGTTCCAATCAAACGCTGATTCGGCGGACCACACCTGATGAAACAATTAGTGAAACACTTCGAGGCTTCGTTTGGTCATAGTCACGTGACATGGGTGTTTCGAATCACGCTTCGGATCAGTGTTTCGACTACGGTGCCCGTGAGAAGACATGGTCGGTTCACTTAGTTTTGTCGTAGCCACGACATAATAACTCGTGGGAACGTGATATTATGACGTGGCCACAAGATATTAACTTGTGGGAACGCGATTTTATGACGTGGCCACAAGATATGAACTCGTGGGAACGTGATATTATGTCGTGGCCACGAGATCATTTTGTCGAGGTAACGGCATCCTTATGTCGTGGCCTCGAGATGTTATGTTGAGAGAACGACATATTTTTCTCGTGGCCACGAGTTCTTATGTTGAGGGAACGACATCCGGTTCTCGTGGCCACGAGTTTTGTGTTGGAAGTAACTATTTGAACGATACCCTAGTAACCACTGCAGCTGAGATGAGATGTAAAGATGGAGATGACTGATGAAATAACGTTTTACTTTGAATTAGGAATGTCATATAAAGACATAGTGCGGTCTCTTGATTTAAAACACGGGTACATTATAAGTGAAAGGCAAGTAAAGCGCATTCTTAAGTTTAACGGGCTTTGCCGTCGGAAATTTGCTGACTTGAATCAAGTTCTCGAATTCATCATTAACCAGCTGAACGGTCCTGGACGCCTCCATGGATACCGCTGGATGCATAAAAAATGCCTCAAAAATGCTATACATGCACGAAAAGAAGATGTTCGAATAATTTTGAAAGAGCTGGATCCAGAAAGTGTATTACTTCGTCGTCGACGCCGACTTCATCGTCGGCAGTATTTTTCTCAAGGTCCCAATTATATTTGGCATGTAGATTCGTATGATAAACTATCACCATATGGAATCTGTATCAACGGTTGCATAGATGGATATTCTCGTCGAATCATCTGGCTAAAGGCAGCACACACAAACAGCAACCCTCAAGTCATTGCCGGTTACTTCGTGGAGAGTGTACTGCAAACTGGAGGATGTCCACGAATTGTGAGATGCGACCTGGGAACAGAGAATGTGATCATGCGTGACATACAGATGTTCTTCAGACGAAATGATGGTGATGAGCGAGCAGGGCCCCGCAGCTGCATCACTGGCGTCAGTTCAGCAAACCAAAGAATCGAAAGTTGGTGGGGACTGATGCGCAAAGAAGGGATTGAATTCTGGATACAGTTTTTTGGAGAACTGAAAGACGAGGGACTGTTTTCTGGAGATTTTCTGGATAAAGCTTTGTTGCAGCTGTGTTTTCGGAATATTATTCAGGTAAGCCAAATGGTATTTTAAATGACCCATTAACTCGTTGGGTTAATTGCAGTGGCGTAGCCACGGGTGTGCCGGTGCCACCCACAGTGGCAGCTGGCACACCTAAAAATAGATGCAGAATAATTTTTTATAGTCTCAATAAATTTTTTTATTAAACTTGGGCTATTGTTGTTTACTTAGAAAATATATATATTTTTAAATCAATCCTTTCACGCTACAAATATTTTATTATATTCGTATTCGTTTTATTTAGTTTTTAATTTTTTATTAAAATATATACACAAACTTGCTTACCATGTCAACTATCTGATATTCCGATTCTTCGTTTAAAAACCTTTATAAATTATCTTAAACTATAAAGAGATGAGCGCTGCAGTTCAGAGTCCTTTCAGCCGGATTTAACGTACAGCACTTGAATTCCCCAGTTCTCCCGAAATACATGAAAGTAAGTGGCTGTTGAACTGGACGAAGAATAGAGTAAACTTTATTGTTCTGCTATGTGTGTCTGACATATGAATAAAACACGTCTGCAAATTACATTTGATTACATAGTTTTTGCTGGTTCCATAGACATCAGTGTGTATTTTACAAACTACCAATCTATTGTTTTACTGTGATTATGTATATTTAAATGTATGAAACCTAAAATAAACATTATGTGGTTGAAAACACTGCATATTAATTGTGATATATGACAAGCGACAAATGTAATTTACATTTTAAATTATTTTTGTTAAAATATATCTGCCGACATTTGGACTGCCGACCAATCAGCAAACAGCAGCTGACGGTGACCCCAGCAGTCTATGATATAAACAGATAATTTTTGATTGCACATTGCTAGCTAGCAATATGTCGCAGAGCTCCTTTCTTATTTTTTTTAAGCAAAAAACCTTGGCTTGATGGACAGCCGGACACAAGGCCTAACGTTACACCTGATGAGGATGTTTCTCCCTCCCCGGGCCCAACATCAACAGACAGTGTTGCCAGATTGGAAATGTCCAAGTATCGTACCAGAAGTTCAAAATTATCGTATTTGGAAGAAAATTATTACATTTAACAATTAACTACATTTTGACACGACCTGCAAATTACCACTAGGAGTATGGTTGGACGGAAGTGCGACAAAAATACTATCCCATAATTTTGCACAGTAATTGACAATAAATGTGGCACACCCAGATTTCCATATGCACACCGTCTCTTTTCTGGCTACGCTACTGGTTAATTGATCCTGTATTTACATTTTTCAGTCCCCATGATTTATCTGCTGATTGATTAACAAACAATTATTTCGCATTTAATCACTTATACGACTCTTTGTTTTGATGCGGCAAAATGCCTTTTAATTCTCCGCAGTCGGACTCGTCAACTCAGAAATGATCACACTGTTGTAATTTACACTAGTAGATGACAATATCAAGTGTGTCAGTGACTTAGCAAAAACAAATATTGAAGCCTATTAGAATGCAGGAATTCCTATATAATTCAAATAATAAAAAGAAAAAATATTCCTATGTGAGTTTTTATTATTATTATTTATATGATAGGCTATAATAACACAAAAGAATCAGCACGTGTGTGTGATCGCAAATGTTTAATTTTATACAGCACTTCAACAGACAAGAAGTGTTACATTTAGCCTCTTTTCTTGTTTTGTAAATGAAATAGCTAACAAAGCCAGAGCAGAGCTGTTGTGGATTTCAGAGCAACACTACGATGTTTCTTTCCTGAATTAATCTGTTTTTGAAGAATGGAATGAATAATCTAATAGATTAGCCGTTTGAAAGAATCGTTTGACTGAAGTATTCAATTAATCATTCATTAAAACGGATACTTTCTGCAATCTAGCTATCATTTATCCATGACTAGCCTATATTGCATAGGCCTAACTACAGTAAAGCAAGGGACATCAATTAGGTCACTTGGGGCACAGACACAAAGAAAGTGTGCATTGGTTTAACCTAGATTGTGATCCTCACAAAAAAAAACAAAAAGAAAAATTTTCAACGTTGTGGTAAATCGACTCATAAACAATTAATTTAATAAAGCTTTAACATAATTTTTTTTAATTAGGCAAATATTAATTGTATATAATTGTAATCATTTGTAATAACAGGAACGCCTGCCCCACAATTCGCCTTGTTTTTTACAATTTGATCAATCACTAAGTTATCACAAAAATAACAAATAAATGATTGTAAACATGAATCAATTTTGTTATTTGTCTAACTTGAACAAATGTTGTCTGTTTTTGTTTTATTTCAGGAGGAATTGAATGAGATTGCTGCTGTTTGGAATGCCCACCAGATTCGACCTTCAGCAAACTGCAGTTTTCCTTGCGGGATCCCAAATATCATGTTCATGGCACCTCAACTATGGGGAACAGAAGACTTTATTGTAGAGCAGGACAGTGATGATATACAAACAGCCCAAGAGGCATGCTTGTTCCTGACGGCAGTGCCTTGTGATGAAGAAGTATTTGATCTATGTACAATCGTCATGGAGGAGCAGCAGTTAAGCTTCACCAAAGACAGACTCGAAGCATTAGTGCTATATCTTGAACTCAGGGATGCAGTCCGATCCCAAATAACAGAATAACAGCCTTAAATTGGTTGGACAATCATTGTATTGAAATTTGCAAAGTGTCTAACAGTTTTGAAATGATCCATTATCTTCCACTTTCCTCAGTGGCTTTATCACAAAATAAATGTAAATGCTTATGCAAACTGTAATTGCTCATGTAGTTATACATGTAAACAGTTTTAACTTTCTACAGTGGTAGACATGATGGACTGAGCGTCAAAGTTTTCCTAAGCAGAACAAGACTGACTGTGAGCAACCTGAATATATTTAAAGGGATAGTTCACCTGAAAATTCAGTCATAATTTACTCACCCTTTAACTATTCAATGCATCAATGCTATTCGTATGAATTTTTTCTTCTGTTGAACACAAAATAAGATATGTTGAAAAATAATGGGGACAACAAAAAATCTCATAGTTTTAGAACAAGTGTAGGGAGAGTAAAATTATGACAGAATTTACATTTTTGGGTGAACTATCCCTTTAATGTTGCTTTGTCTAAATAGTCTATTTCTACATGCATGTTATTCTACATGTTGTCATGTTTTTTTTTTAAAGTTGATTGTGACAATCAAATAAAGGAGCCAATAAGAGAATGTCTGAATGATTTATACTTTAGAAACTTTAGAATTTTTTTTATAAACTCTGAATGTATACATAAACACTGTAAACATTTCTTTGTGAGCATCACTTTCTTGTTGTTCTGAAGTTTTAGCCAACTCTGAATGCATACACAAATATTTTAAACATTTCTTAATGTAATGAACATCAATTTCTAGTTGTCTTCTGATAAAAACAGTTTAAACTAACTCTGAATGTATACATAACCACTGTAAACATTCCTTAATGAACATCACTTTCTAGTTGTTCTGAGGTAAGTTTTAGCAAACTTTGAATGCATACACAAACATTATAAACATTTCTTAACCATAGTTAACGTCTTTCTACTTATCCTGAGATCTTTTTGTTTCATTGTACAAAGGCAAGTTTATGCTATTTTAGCTGCAATCAGTAGCAAACTTAAATCAAAGCTCCCTGGGGTAAAAACAAACATATAAACAAAGGACTTTTAGAAATGAAATTTCACAATAACTTAGGGAATTTGTATAAAGACGATGTTAAGGTATTCTGTTTACATTACATTCTGCAAAAATTAAAGGCCACAATTAAACTGTATTTGTTCTGTATGACATTAGCACTAAAAAATGTTTTTGCAACTCCTATAAGCAGTAACCTAAGAGCAATATCATTTGGTCCTAAAATGCATTTTCTTTCACACAGGACATTTTAGTAGTAGCACACCTGTTTGTTTTAAGGGAAATAATGTGTTGGCTACCAATTCTAAGAGTACATTACAGTTAATGAACAAATTTTTTCAAATGTCACATATCGGCTGTACAACTTCAAAACTTTAAGTAATCAAAATTTTTTTTTTTTTAACTTTCAGTAAAGACAATAATTCTTCAAGATTACATTTAATTTGAAAAATGTAATGATAATAATTATATATATATATATATATATATATATATATATATATAAATGAGAAGCATATTTAATGGTCCTAAACATAGTAAGATGTTCAAACCTTTTTTTTAAACTGTTCTAACAATGGGAAAAAGAAAAAAAAAAAAATCAGTCCAAGTTACACCATGGTACATCCATCATTTGAGGCACTATAGATGAAAGTAGTATCTGAAAGGCCGGATCCTATTCCAGCTACTGCAAGACAAACAACCTGCAAAAGCAATAAACAAGAAACTATAAAAAAAAAAGATTAAAAAAAAAGGTAAAATTAACAAAGAAACACAAATATAAATAGACAGATGTACAAATAAATATGTGCACTTTTTGTTTATATTACTGAACAAACAGAAACAATGCTTCATAAACATCATGTAACTAAATATATTTATAAGTTCATCAGCTTTGTATAACAGTGTGGAAATCTGATAAATTTCCTGCATTTGTCTATGAAAATATGTACTGTTATTTATTTCAGTTACTCACCAGTACTAAATTTATATAACATCCATCACCCAAACTGAACTGTTAAGAACAGCACTGAAGTCACTGCGGAGGTCTGGGTAGTTCTGGTAGTTTAAAGGCAACATCAGAGAGCAACCACATGTGTGAGATTGTGGGCGACACTGGAAGTCACTTGTTTCAATGAAATTCACCATGATTTGTTTCCCAAAGAGCAAATCAGCCCCTGTGCAGAAGCGCAAGAAGTTTTTTAAGGTGTTGTCATCCAATTCCATAATGTACCTTTTCAGGAATCTTGATACACAGCACTGCTGGGCTGTCATGACTTCAGGAAAAACGAGGATATCCCTTACACGCTTGGGTGTTGGTTTTTGCTCTTGAATAATGTTTGCTAGCTTTTGTGGTGACAAAGTACTAGCAAAATCCTTAAGAACAGGTCTCCAGGATTCAATCACAAACATAGGGGTTTGGATGAGAGCTTTATGGCCTAACTGTTCCAAAAGTTGAGGTAGATTTTCTTCAGTAGGCCTCTGGTGACAATCATTGGAATCAAGAACATCAAGAAGTGACTCATGATCAGCTGAGTTGAAGTTTGCCATTGCCTCTTCAATGACATCACGCTCATGTTTTGCTATGTAGTGCATAAACGAATCTAAGACACTACTATATGTGGTACCATATAAAGCTTCTTCAAGAAATGGCAGGGAAAGACGAATAGGAAAGTACTTGACTTCTTCCCATCCTTTGACCAATACTCTTGCAATAGCTTTCCATTCATCGCTCTGAAATTCATGTCTAAGGAATGGGACCTTGACATCTGCACCCAAAGTACATCTGGAATAAAATTCATCCCAGAATTCTGTCAAGCAGTCACGAAAAACACCTGATCCAATGCCTTGTTCAATCTGCCCATTAGGTAGTTTCATTCGAATACTGATCTCTTTGTCCATCATTGCTGGGTCATTGAAAGCTTGCATCAGATCACCCAGAACTTGTCCTCTTCGCACCAAAATAATAGTCTTTGGTATCTCAATTGGAACTGTATCATCCAAGCTTCCAAACTGAAGTGAACCTCCTCCAATTGTGACTTCATTATCAAATGATTCCTCAAATGGTGTCTCTTCCACATCAGTTGTGATCAGTTGTTCCTCTAAATTTTGTGATGTGGAACTGGAGTTGAATGTCCCTGGGCTCCGTACTTGCAATGTGTTCACATTTTCTTTAGTTAAATCACTTTCCTGACTCAGTGTTATCATTTGTTCTTGGAAACTGTCCTCCCAGTTCTCTACCTCAATTATATCATCATTCTGCATGACTGATATTTGCTGGGCCATAATATAAAGTGGATCATGTAACATGAAATTGGTCTCTTCAGACTCCTCTGAAAATGTGAGGTCAATTGTTTCACTTACATTGGTGCTAAAGCTGCTAGATGCTTGGTTGTCATCTTGGGCACTTTCATTCAACTTGACATCTGCTTCAGGATTTGTGACAGAGTTTTCTGTATTCTTCTGTGTACTGATGCACTTTGTAAAAAGATAAAGTCTGAGAATTTTAACCTTACTTGCTTCATACAAATCTCCAATGGTACATTCCGATTCAATCATTCTGTGGGAGAAATCTCGAATCTCACAGTCCAAACTTTTCAGATCTAGATGTCTGGATTTACCATCTGGAAAAAAAGAGACCCTCTGCTATTTCCTGCACATCTTTCATGGTTGAATTCACATCTATAGAGACATGCCTGGTTCCACCACCTTTTGCAGACCGAACTTGTTTGAAGTCATTGTCTCTTGCATTGAAGTTCATCCAGCCCAGTTCCACACGCTTGGATTTCTTCTTGGCATTTGTGTTTCCAGCATATTTTTTTGAAATCTGTTGTCGATGTTCTTCTTTGCCACTTGAGGTACATACTCGTTTCCTTAATCTTTCAAACAAGTTACTTTTCCTGTCAGTATTTTCGATGGAACACTGTTTTCTTCGACAAAAGGCCACAGTTGCCACTCTGTCTCCATAACAAGGAATATACTTGGCTAGCTCTGTCTCTGGCATCAAGGGTATTACAGATGCATCAATCTGTTGAAAGAAATAATTCAAGTTAATTTATTTTTTTCTAAATCTACACATTCAGTATACAAATTATGAAATATAATTTTATATAAATATGAATTAATACAATTTTTATAATCTGATATTATATAAAAAAATACATAGAGTGCTTTAACTTTGTACACTAAAATATTTTACTACACCTTTAGTTATACAGATATGCAGACTATAATGCAGGCAATAATGTAATATTTAGTCAATTAATATTTGCCATTGTAATGGCAATTCTCAGATTTTTTGTTTTGCATACAGAGAAAAGCTTTATTTAACCTCAAAATTATAAGAGGGAAATAAATATCAAAACCATGATGTACTAAAAAATGTATAGACCCTGTATAATTTACTTTCTTTCTAAGCTGGTTTTATGAAAATAGTAATAATACAGATTTACTCTTCTCCATGCTTGCATGTGACCTTGATGCAAACAAACAACTCAAAGTAGGCCTAATCCAATTTAATTTAATGTGGTGTTGTTCAGATTCCTTTAAATTATTTATTTGATTTTGCTAATTTCAGAATATCATTAAAATTTACATTTAAAAATGCAATTCACACAAAAGCAACTTGAAAACGCATCTTCTGAACATCTTTTCAGTTTAAAGAGTGTTTAAGTTACGCAAAGAATCCATGCAATGTACGGTTGCCCATCGGAAATCATAAAAAAGTACATAGGAGACTCAGCATGACTGAACAGATTTACATATTAACAGCCCCCACCAAAAGATCAGTTTGGCATTACCGAGCTTTTTACTGAATGAATCAGCCATTTGAACGAATCAGGTGAATGACTCATTAAGACAGTCATATGGCACCACCTACTGGCAGTTCATTTTAGTTTTAAAAGTATCATTGTTTTTTTAACGAAAACATTTAAAACATCCTATAACGTGCAGTTGTTATTATGTAATGCATGCATTCATGCTATATTTCAGCTTATATTGTCTCTGCAAATGCAACTAAATGGCACTTCAGCTGTTTCTGTTTCCTCTGCAGTGGAAATATGTATTTTATTGATAAGCCTAATGATTTAATGTGACTGATAAAAGCCATATTTTATCACATTGTCTTATTACGACTGAAATTTCTAATACAATTTAAGGACTTTGATATGACAAATGAGAGTGGCTTTCAAGCCCTGCACATGTTTATAAAACAAAAAATGACTATTTACCTTGTCTTGTTCAATTCTGGCTATGTTTGCCTCTTCGATGTTGCGTTCCCTTAAAAATGTCAAAAGATAGTGCTGATCCATGGAAGACACTTAAACCTTCAACAATGTTCCAATGTAACTTGTGCAAAAAGCAGATAAAGAAATTTGTGAAATACAGTGAGTTATTATGAAACGAAGAGCCCATCCAATGCAATACAAAACACATGTAAATTCCTTTAAAACAAAACTCGTGGCCACGAGAACCGGATGTCGTTCCCTCAACATAAGAAGTCGTGGCCACGAGAAAAATATGTCATTCCCTCAACATAACATCTCGAGGCCACGAAATAAGGATGTCGTTACCTCGACAAAATTATCTGTGGCCACGACATAATATGACGTTCCCACGAGTTAATATGACGTTCCCACAAATTAATATCTCGTGGCCACTACATATTATCACGTTCCCACGAGTTATTATGTTGTGGCCACGACAAAACTAAGTAAACCGACCAAGTCACCTTACGGGCACCGTATTCGACACATCTGCGCTTCGGGATCTCGCAAAGCTTCGGAACGACTGTTTCGCTTCAGCCATCCTTACGTAGCAAGCTAAGCATTTATATTGTATCTAATAATGGGCTATTGGAAAATAGGTGTTTAACTGGTTGCTAGACGCTTCCGGGTAATCGCGTTGTGTATTACTGAAGGTATTATTTGTGCATTTTACTGTTAATCATAATGTGGGTGTCATTGTTGGGACATATGCACTTTTAATGAGCACATTTGCGCACAGGTCTTGGGCGAAGCACCCGCCAGGTAGCTATAACGCAATCAAGCAGCCACATCAAGAAGGTAAATGGTTATTGTTTGTGCTACGAGTTGATCCAGTGTGTTAGGACTAAAAGCTTTGAACACATGTAAAATGAGTCCGATTGTGTTGCCCTGACGTAATGCATGGCTGTGTTTTATCAACTCTTAATATAAATGTATTTAATGAATATGCTGTGTGTAACAATTATGTAGGATTGTGAAGACTGGCGCAAAGGGCTGTTTTTCCACTGTGTCAGTTCATATGTCGACATTGAGGTAAAAGAAAATAATGTTTTTATGAAATGTTTGTGATTTACTATGTGACTATTTGTGCATGTGTATATCAAGCACTAATTTTAATGATCTTGTGTCTGCAGTCAGATTGCTCCTGCTGCTTTGCCTTGCCTACATTAAGTTTTATACCTTTCTTTTCTTTATTGTGGGTCTTTTACCATAGCCTCCGTCTAAGGCTCTGTCTAACTGATTTGGTATTGGCTGTCCTAAGTAGTGTATAAGTTTTACATTCTCTATCCACTCTGCTAGTGATAACCTTCTTGTCCTTTTCTTCTTTTTTTTTTAGAGTACTAGAGTAACTGCTCACAAGAGAGGTTCCTGGTTCCATCCTCGTGCACTGCACTACGTATTATAGTGGTAAACTGCACTTCACAATATTTTATTGAATCATTGGCTTGTAGTGGTTGTGCCTGTGTGTGAGTGTCCCGGACAGGTAACCAGCCTTGACAGTGAACCAGCATTTTCTAGTTAAATTGTTAATAGTATTGCCCCTTGTAACAGCCAATACCAAGTCTGGTCTCTCGCTGTAGTACTGTGCCTTTAAGTATGACGGTGTGGCTCTTTTGATTTATGATTGTACAATAAAGTTTTGTTACTGTTTTTCTATTGAAAGCACGTCTCTGTCTAGGCCTTAGATTAGGTATTTAGCAGTTGAGGTGCCAAGTATATCCTGGTGTGAGAGGCACCAGGTGGCGTAGTCGAGAACCTTTAAACCTAGAGCTGGTCGAAGTTCCGTACGGTCACACTAACAACATACTAGTCACCGGCTAATGACATGCTAGTCACTTGCTAAGCTAGACTTGCTCAAGGTGTCCTTGACATAACTTCACATAATTCTGTACATATTTTTTTACATGCATAAAAATAAAAAAATGACCCTCTACTTGCTCTGTTCATTTTCTAACTAGGCTAATTTCCATAAACACATTCTTTCTACATTTGCATTTATTCATTTAGCAGACGCTTTTATCCAAAGCGACTTACAGATGAGGACAGTGGAAGCAATCAAAAAGAGCAATGATATATAAGTGCTATAACAAGTCTCAGTTAGGTTAACACAGTACACCTAGCATGGGATTTTAAATAATATAATATAAAGAAAACCGAGTAAAAAAAAAGAATAGAGCCAGCTAGTGTTAGAGGTCTTTACACATACACACACACACACACAGTGTTGGGGAGTAACTAGTTACATGTAACGGCGTTACGTAATTTAATTACAAAATAAATGTAACGGTAATCAGTTACAGTTACTAAGAAAAAATGAGTAATTAAATTACAGTTACTTATGAAAATTGTAACGATTACAAAGAGGATTACATTTGAATGTTTACACACATCCACATACAGCTTATTTCTTTCCCAAATTGCACTAAGACATATGGCCCATAATCTCCGAGACGCGGAAAACACATTCGTAGAATCCAGTCATAAAAATGGAATTCAGCCTATAACGCGGACGCAATATGCCACATTTTGGACGAATAAATCTAAAGTAGGTCAGTACACTTGAATCAAAACCCGATATGGACTGATGTCTGTGAATATTAAGCCGCAAAAAGACTGAATATGAATCCTGCACGTTCTGCGTGTCTGTGGAAATCAGGCGCTGACTGGACATCGGGAGAACCGGGACTATTCCCGGTGGCCTGGCAGACGATTTGGCCCTCTACTTTAATATTGTTATTGTATAATTGCAGGCCAAATATACTAAAGCGATTATTTCCGAATCCGCCATTCGATAATTAAATCTCTAATAAATCATGAATCGGTTAGTCGTGACTGGCAATGGTTGGGCTCGCGCGCTCTCCGCTCCTCCGCCGAACGGTTTGGATCAGACTCTGAGTAATCAATGCGAGAGAGAGAGACCGGAGTGAACTGTGTAAGCGCACAGCTGGAGCAGAGAAGCGACACTTCTGTTCAGGGTTGCAGGTGAGTTTCATCTGTAAATATGCTAATGTAGTTTTGTCTTTGTTTACTTAGTCAAGCAGCAGCAGCACATTGCTCGCAATCACTCAAAATACTGTATAAACGACGTCATTATTATCTTTTGTAATGTTACAGTAGTAAGTTAGCAGACAAATCATCATATTTTATCATAGGTTTAGGGGGAGCTAGTGGATACAAAAACACAACCTTTAGGAAAATTAATGTAGCCTATGGTATGGCACTAACCGTGGTTTAACTATGGAATTTGTAGTAAAAATAAATACAAGTGGTAATTCATTTGCCAAAAAAAACAAAATTGCACTTACAAAACATGGTAAAAGTCAAATAAAAATCTTCAGTATTAAAGTCATGAGAGAGATGGATGGATAATGGAAGTGAAGGTGCAGTTCAGGAGAGAACTCTTAATTACGTTGCAAGTCCCCCAACCTAAGGATTCAAATCTTTTTGATGTCAGGTCCAAAAAAAAAATAGGGTGGTCCATGTTTCAGAATGGGTTGTGGGTGTATGAGTGTGAGATTTCCCAGCCTATTTTTTTTCCCAGTCCGCACCTCATGGAAATTAATCTCTAGAACAGTCACTTCATGAGCATTTTTTACTTATTTTGAGAAACTATCATCATATTATATACAAAGAGACAGCAGTGTTTCAAAAAGACACCAATGTTTCAGGAGTTTAGTACACAAAATAGGACACATGCTTATTAGATAACCGTATTTGAGTTGATGTATATGCTTTTATTTTTTTATTAACTATTTTTCCCCAAACCGTTGTTAGATGCAGTTAGATGCCTGTAGTTATGCAAAGATTTGGTTTCAAAAACAGTATCTATAAACTATTTCTTTTGATTTTAAATCTGCTTTGAACTTCAGATCAATCTCTAAGTAAAAGGCAGTACTAAAGTCTGATTGTGTGGTGGATGTGTTCAAATGTGATCATCTTAATTCAGGTGATGAAGGATGGTGAAAGTCTGACAGTATTGAGCACTACTGTAAGGTTAAACCTGCATGGTGTAAAATGGTTGAAGATGATTTACAGTTGCAAATTAACATTCATTAGAAATTTATAAAAGTAATCAAAATGTACTCAAAAGTAATTAGTTACATTACTTTATTAAAGTAATTAAAAAAGTTACACTACTATTACATTTTAAATAGGGTAACTTGTAATCTGTAACCTATTACATTTCCAAAGTAACCTTCCCAACACTGCACACACACATACAATTGCATAATTAATGAAAGGAAAATAGAATATAAAATTATTAGAAAGGTAGTTAGATTTTATTAAAGAATAGAATTAGAATAGTGAGTGTTAAAGTTAGAGGGTCAAATAAAGATGGAAGAGATGTGTTTTAAGCCGATTCTTGAAGATGGCTAAGGACTCAGCTGCTCGGATTGAGTTGGGGAGGTCATTCCACCAGGAGGGAACATTTAATTTAAAAGTCCGTAAAAGTGACTTTGTGCTTCTTTGGGATGGCACAATCAAGCGACATTCACTTGCAGAATGCAAGCTTCTAGAGGGCACATAAGTCTGAAGTAACACATTTAGGTAAATAGGTGCAGAGCCATTGGTAGTTTTGTAGGCAAACATCAATGCCTTGAATTTTATACGAGCAGCTATTGGAAGCCAGTGCAAATTCATAAACAAAGGTGTGAAATGTACCCTTTTTGGCTCATTTAAAATTAATCTTGCTGCTGGGTTCTGAATTAATTGTAAAGGTTTGATAGAATTGGCTGGAAGACCTGCCAAGAGGGCATTGCAATAGTCCAGCCTGGACAGAACAAGAGCTTGAACAAGGAGTTGTGCAGCATGTTCCTAAAGAAAGGGCCTGATCTTCTTGATGTTGAATAGAGCAAATCTGCAGGATCAGACAGTTTTAGCAATGTGGTCTGAGAAAGTCAGCTGATCATCAATCATAACTCCAAGGCTTCTGGCTGTTTTTGAAGGAGTTATGGTTGATGTGCCTAACTTGATGGTGAAATTGTGATGAAACGATGGGTTTGCTGGAATCACAAGCAGTTCTGTCTTGGCAAGGTTAAGTTGAAGGTGATGTTCCATCATCCAGGAAGAAATGTCTGTTAGACAAGCTGAGTTGCGAATAGCTACCGTCGGATCATCAGGATGGAATGAGAGGTAGAGTTGAGTGTCATCAGCATAGCAGTGGTATGAAAAGCCATGTTTCTGAATGACAGAACCTAATGATGTCATGTAGACAGAGAAGAGAAGTGGTCCAAGAACTGAGCCCTGAGGCACCCCAGTAGTTAGATGTTGTGATTTGGACACCTCACCTCTCCAAGATACTTTGAAGGACCTATCTGATAGGTAAGACTCAAACCATTGAAGTGTGGTTCCTGAGATCCCTTTTGCCAGTAAGGTTGATAGGAGGATCTGGTGGTTAACCGTGTCAAAAGCAGCGGACAGATCAAGCAGGATAAGTACTGAAGATTTGGATTCCACTCTTGCCAGTTTTAGAGCTTCAACAACTGAGAGCAAGGCAGTCTCAGTTGAATGTCCACTTCTGAAGCCAGATTGGTTGCTGTCAAGGAGGTTGTTGTGTGTGAGAAATGTAGAGACTTGGTTGAACACAGCTCATTCAAATGTTTTAGCAATGAAAGAAAGAAGGGAAACTGGTCTGTTGTTCTCTAAAAGAGAAGTATTGAGGTTGGGTTTTTTAAGTAGTGGAGTTATACGTGCCTGTCTAAATGATGAGGGAAAAACACCAGTGTGGAGGGATGTGTTGATGATGTGAGTGAGTACAGGTACAACTGCAGGTGAAATGGCTTGAAGGAGATGAGAAGGAATAGGATCAAGCAAGTTGTAGGGTGATTAGAAAGGATTTTGAGACTTCTGTCTCAGAGAGTGAAGAGAAGGATGTAAATGAGTGTAAGTTTGCTGGTGATATGAGCTTGACTGATTGTGGTGTGGAAAACTGTGCACTAATGTGTTTAATTTTATTAATGAAAAACGTTGCCAAGTAGTCAGCTATTAGAGATGAACTTCGGCTACTTCCACCTACGGCATCCTTCTCGCTGGCCACAGCGCTTGATGGGGATAGACGGCCTGGCATCCTGGCCTGATGGCTGTGTGAACAGGTGCGGTTCTCGTCCGGAACGCTGGTCTGGCAGCTCACATCTCTGGTGCACGGGGAAGAGAATGGTCTTCCGAGGAGAGGCACGTTGGGCTTTTAAACAGCGGCAGTGATGAGGCTCCATTTCCATCCGGTGTGCCCCATCACACGCCGCCAGCCCTGGCTCATCCAGTGCCCCTCCTCTCTCACACTCCCACTCCTGTCGGAAGCCTGGTGAAGGGCGGCGATTTTTTTGGCAATGATAATTAGGGGGGAGGCAGCTGACTCATCACAACCCCCCCTCCCACCTCCGAAGCGAAATCCCCGTCATCAGGCTGCTGCCCACATGTGTTACCATCCTCAACCAGGTTCCAAACGGTCGGAGTGGGCGGGGCGGGGATTCCTCTCCGGGCAGTCCTCCCTCTCACACCCGGAACAGGGACAGAGAAACTGTGTTTTAGTCGACAGCCTCAACCAACCACAGGGTAAAATGACAATAAAAGAGAAGTCACTTACCCCTTGTATGGCTGGGAGGCCGTCTCCATCGTTCCTCTGTCCCTGTCCGGGTTTGTGCTAACTTTTGCGAGCAAGAGGGAGTGACGTCACCAGGTGTTACCCAACTGTGCTATCTAGGCTCTGCCTTGCCCACATTCTCACCCAGTGTAATGGGTGAGGAATCACACGACAGCAAGGAGTTAAAAAAGGCCCTGTAGGGTGGTTTTATTTATAAATGGTGACAGGAAGTAGTAAGTGCTTGCTGGATGGTGCTCTGATCATTGGCAGTGTTCCGAGTGCGGCGTGTCCGTGCGTGGGGAGCTGATCGGTCATGGGCTCTCTGTAAAGGAACAAGGCAGAACAGCTTTAGCATCCAGTCTTCTGGAGTGATCACTTACTTGTGTGTCTGTGGTGGCAGCTTTTGTTGCCACCACTTGATTGTCAGCGGCCATGACCGATCAGCCTGTGACGAGGTTTCCAGGGGTTCGATATATACATATATATATATATATATATATATATATATATATATATATATATATATATATATACATATATAGTAATAAATAATGAGCTATTTAAAATTTCCACCACACCAAAACAAGTGGTTGGCATTATTTTAAAAGACATTTAAACCATCTCTGATTTTTCTTATATCGTGTTATATTTTTATTGTACATAACTATGCAGTTGATCCCTAAAATAATCGTGTTCTTAAGCTCCGCAGTGAATACGCAGAAGCCTACAGTATTCTAATGTTCCTTATGTAATTGTTTGCGCTCTGCATTAACACTGGGTTTTATTATAGGCCTAAACCATAAATATTTGACTGAACTTGTCTATTAATATCTGTTTGCTTGAACTTTAACTTTTAAATGTTTTAACTGTTGCCCCGCCTTCTACTTCTCAAACCTCGTACTTTCTATGGTATCGTGCTGGGAAAACACGGAGGAACATTGTGCTTTTCGAGTTGCCCATCGCGTGTTGGTAGTGGCATGTACCATGAATTGCTTTGCCGATTGTGAAACGTGATTGGTAAACAGTTTGCCAGAATATACCCTGACCTATCAGCAGGGTGAGCTTTGTATTCTTCAGCAAACTTAGTTTTGAAAAAGGCCATCACATATTTCCAGTAGTCTGATGCCTGTTTTCTAGGATCTGCTGCAGTCAGTCTTTTTTTAAATTTGATAGTTATAATCAGTTTGAAAATACTGGTCCCACTTTATATTAGGTGGCCTTAACTACTATGTACTTTACTTACATCAAAAAGTTCATATTGTATTGCAAAACACTTTTGCTGATATTCAGGTGGGACACGGGTAGGTTAGGGGTAGGGTTGGAAGTTTAAGAATGTGTTAAGGTGTAAGGGATGGGACAACAATGTAATTATAAATGTAATTGAAGAAAATAAATACAGATGTAATTGCATGCAGTTTTTTTTAAATATAAGTACAATGTAAAAACATGAATGTACACAATAAGTTCATTGTACTAAATATTAATTTAAATGTAAGTACATTGTAGTTAATGTAGTTAGTCCTAGACACTTAAACTGTAATTCACTGTGTATATCTGTTGAGCAAATATTAGTCACTAATTTTTCATTGTTTTCATATCTATATTGGCCCAGTCCCTGGGTCTGTGAACTGAAACACAATTTTCAGTCTGGGCTTCTCCACCAGCCTGTTTCCCACATCCAAACACTGGCTTGAAGAGCTAATTCTTGGGTTTCATTTTAAGCATGCTGAGTTTGTCCTGTATGTCAATTTTTTTCATTTGTTGCTTTAGTGTCTGTTCCATCCTCAATACCCATGGCTGACAAGTAGGGGTAACTGCAGCCTGGAGCAATGGGCGTGACAAAAGGTGGGCGTGTCGAAAGGTTTCTCATTGGTGGAAGGAAAGGTAGGGGGCATAGCAAAAGGTTTAGCGAAAACTGGCTGTTCCGCTTAAAGGCGAGCCATACTCTTAATCGCTATTGGCCTATAGATTAATAGAAAGCGATAAATTAAACACATAATACTATAATACCAATTGAAATTCATCCAATGTAAAAACAGCGTTAATGATGTAAAGAATATTATTTTAAATTGCTTTCGAAAGTACCTTCAAAACGGCTTACTGACGTAATCACCACCACACGTTTAGGTCTTAGTTTATCAATAATCAAAAACAGATTACAATTATTTTTGAGAATACAAACGTCTCTTAACACGGTTAATCGCACTTGCTGTTCTTAAGTTAAAGTCATTTAAAGTCAGCTGTATTTGTTAACATTAGTGAACTAACAAGAACAAACAACGTACCTTAATTAACCAAGTTTAATAAATACTGTATCAAATGTATTGCTCATAGTTAATGTTAGTTAATACATCAGTCAACAAATGAAACTTTATTGTAAAGTGTTACACTAGAAAACTAGGTTTTGCCTGATAGAGAAAAATAAATATGACAAAACCACTAAATTATCAAAATTAAAAATTAGTCAGAAGAGTTAAGTAACCTTGTTTTACAGTTTTTCTCGATTGGTTTGGCTCATTTCTTGAAACCGAGATGACATTCTCAAAACATTTGGCCAAACAGTCTTACAGTTCTGCTCAACATTATAGCTCACTAGCAAAATCAAATATCTTTCCCCAAACTCTTCTTCCATGCTTAAAAAGCAGATTCCTTTCCCATATAAAAAGTCAGTACAGTCAAAATAGCACAGATCCTTCTCAATTGCCTTGGCACATGTGCATTCATTTAGTGCTTTTGTCAAAATAATCTGGATGGTTTAGCACAACACCATGGATCCCCTGCAAAAGCTCATATCTCTCCCAAAACAGTTATGTTACAAATATCCTTCTCATATAAATAGTCAATGCCCCCAAAATGCATTATACCTTTGGCATTGTTTAAGCACTGCAAGTCAAAATGCTTAGACGTTTTGTCACTGAGGCACAGGTCTAGCAACAGAATACCACTATGAATAAAACTAAAAGATTTTACAGTAAAATCAGCCTCCAATAAACCACTCATACTCAAGGAAACTGTAAACATTTTTATTCGTACAAAGAAATGTTAACATTAGAGAACATACTGATTGATTGTCAAGTACTGTCATAAATTTATCAAATGTTCCAAGAAATTCTTTCATGGTATTATATCTTTGACTAATTTTGACAGTTGAACAGACAATTGTGCATATGATGACTTACACAATGAAACCATGCTGATATGTTTTGGAGAGAGTAACCATTTCACTGAAAAATCAACTAATCAGTTTAGATCAGCAAGATCTATTTATTTGGAAAATGTGCTAAATGTGGGCTCATTGTGCTAACTGTAGCTACTTGTACATAATCATTTGAAAAAAAGCACAGAGTCACTTGAGACATGTACTAAAGCATTTGAAATTTGATAAAACCAATGAAAAATGACATTCTGTTGTGAACAATTGCAAGGTGGTTTGGAGATTTGTCCATGTTATTTTGAGAATGTCATCTCGGTTTCAAGAAATGAGCCAAACCAATCGAGAAAAACTGTAAGTGCCATTAACCAATTAAGCAGACAGACACAGCTTTATCCACTAAAACATTTATTTAGCTTTCAGTTTCAGTAACCAATTCAAGTAAAAGGATAGATAGATAGATAGATAGATAGATAGATAGATAGATAGATAGATAGATAGATAGATAGATAGATAGATAGATAGATAGATAGATAGATAGATAGATAAACCACTCATTCATTCATTCATTCATTCTGTAGTAGCAGTCCATAGAACAGAATCCAGCAAAGTCTTTATCTGAATAGAAAGCTGTGAAGATGCCCTTCTTTCCAAGACCACAGTATCTACAGCATCACACATCTGCTGAGCTCCAGCTCCACTCTGTATGTCTTCCTCACATCTGGACTGACAGATTTCCAGTCAACCATACCTACACAAGAGAAAAACAAATGTTGAGAGATTCAAAAAAGAAGTAACCAATAAGTAGAATAAAATATCCAATAAAAAAAGAAGCGCAAGAGTCTGAGAGTGCAAGTCTGCAGCCAGACCCTTCTCCATTATATTATAATACAACTGTACTACTGACTCTTCACTGAGTACCAAAAGTACATATGCTTCCTGTGCATGGTTTCTAAAAGAATGGAATCAGAAAAAAGTTGACTGGCACTCATCTATACCAGAGGTTATACTAATATTTACATTTATTCATTTAGCAGACGCTTTTATTCAAATCGACTTACAAATGAGGTCAGAGTTGCAATCAAAAACAACAAAAAGAGCAATAATATATAAGAGCTATAACAAGTCTCAGTTAGCTTAACACAGAACACGTAGCAAGGGCTTTTAAATAATATAATAAATAAAAAGAAAACAGATAGAATAGAAAAAGAATAGAGCAAGCTATTTGGTTCATGTGCATGTACCACTCCAACATGTTGGATTAACTTCAAAAGAGTGAATGTTCTTCGAGTGCACTTTGGGCAATGATACAGTCAAGGAATCAACTCCTATGATTGACATTTTACAGTCAGTATCCATCAGGTGTATGGTAGGAAAGGTGTAGCGGGGTCCCCCTTTCATAAAATAAATAAATAAAAAGAATAACAACAACAACAATAATAATAATAATAATAATAATAACGAGAGAAAAAAAAGAAAACATCAGAAGGTAATGTATAAGGTTCACAATACGATGCATTTCATGTTCTTGAATAGACTGATAAATCTTACATTGTTTTCTAAAACTATTGCTTTACATTTTTAACAGATGGGCTAAAAAGGTACAGAAGAATAAAATATTACCTGAAAAGATTTAAAACAAGATTTTACAGTTGATGAGTTTTTTTTTAATATACTCACTACAGCAGGTGTCCTTAAGTGCGTGTATTTTTTGAGTACACCCTCCACAGACATTCCTTCCGTGCTTTCTCAGCGTCTCCAGGAGCATGTTCCTGCCGTGTGGTCTTTGACCGTCGAGGGGTCTGGATGTGTTTTCTGATACTCACTTTATAACACATTCACATGTGCCTCAACAGACATTGAATCCTCCCCAACACAAGCTTCCTTCATCAGAACAACAGAAACAGATCATGCTTAGACCGTGACAGATATGAAAAACATATAAATACTTACTGAACAAGGTGTTTTAGATATGAAAAATAATAAAATCATTGAACTGCATTAACATTAAGATGATGGTCAGGCAGTGAAGAAGTGGAGTACATACAAAAAGGAAAATGTAAAATTGATTAACAGTGCAAAAATAAATTATGCTCATGGCAGTGTGCTTACATATTACATAGGCATCTACGGATTCTAATAGCCAGAGACAAAAATTATGTCATTAATAACTCACCCTCATGTCGTTCCAAACCCGTAAGACCTCCATTCATCTTCGGAACACAATTTTATATATTTAAGATTAAGTCTTTCTGTCCTTCCATTGAAAACCTATGTATGGTATACTGTCCATGTCCAGAAAAGTAATAAACATTTTTTTATTAGAATTTGTTGAAGCATCGAAAATAAATTTTGCTCCAAAAATAACAAAAACTACGACTTTATTCAGCATTGTCTTCTTTTCCAAGTCTGTTGTGAGCGCGTTCAAGTGTAGTGATATCCGGTTCGGACACTCCCTCTGAGTTAAAATAAACCAATATCCCGGAATATGAAATGCTTTGAAGAGACAACTGAAGATGAACACCGAGCCGAGCCAGATAACGAAAGAAAGATTGACTCGTTCTCGAGTCAAGAACTGGTTGCATAGGTTTTCGGATCAGTAGTGATAGGAAGTTCGGTTCTTTCGGACAGTTCGATTCAATAAACCGGTTGAAGAAAACGGTTCACTTGTTCTTTTGCGCTTGACGTAAGGATGTCATTGGCGATGATTGCCCTTCATTTAAGCCTTCTGTCTACCCGCGCTCATAACATTAGCAAAGAATCAGTTCAGAATCAATCACCAAAAGAGCCAGTTCAGTTCAGATCTGCTGTGTGTCGGTCTGCTTCGCGGTGAATCATGCATGTGCAGTATCATCAGCTCCTCGGTTCTCGAATCGGAGCCGTCCGACAGAAACGGTTCTTGACTCGAGAATGACTCAATCTTTCGTTCGTTATCTGTCTCGGTGTTCATCTTCAGTTCTTTCTTCATAGCAAATTCAGTCAGTGTACTGTTTGAGTAAATGAATTACTCCGGGATATTGGTTTATTTTAACTCAGAGAGAGTGTCAGCCACGTTAAAAAAGTTAACAGCTTAAGTCATTTGTGGATTAATGCATATTGGAGACGCGAACCGTTTCAAACGACTCAGTTTGATTTGGTGAACTGGTTCAAGAAGAACCGGTTAAATCGAATGATTCGTTTGCGAACCGGATATCACTACACTTGAACGCGCTCCCAACAGACCCGGAAGAGAGGACAATACTGAATAAAGTCATAGTTTTTGTTATTTTTGGACCAAAATGTATTTTCGATGCTTCAACAAATTCTAAATGACCCTCTGATGTCACATGGACTACTTTGATGATATTTTTATTACCTTTCTGGACATGGACAATATACCGTACATAAGTTTTCAGTGGAGGGACAGAAAGCTCTCGGATTAAATCTGAAATATCTTAAACTGTGTTCTGAAGAAGAACCGAGGTCTTACGGGTTTGGAACGACATGAGGGTGAGTCATTAATGACATAATTTTCATTTTTTGGTGAACTATCCCTTTAAGCACAGGCTGAATGGTGGGGGAGGGAGGTGGGTTGCAGGGGTTATAAGTGAATGTGTAAAAAGCAGATCACAGCGGATGGGGGGTGGTAGACTTTCCTTTTCACATCTGCAGTAAAAACACATTCAGATCGTCATCCAGTTGATGATTCTCCACAGACTGTGGGGGAGGTGTTTTGTACATGGTGATGTTCCTCAGACCCATCTGGCCCATCTCTTTTAGAAAACTACAGACCTATGGCGAGTGGATAGTGCCACGGATAAGTCTACCCTGAAGAAGGCGAAGGAGCAGTCTACCCTTCCGTCGCTGTCAGCCCGTGTGAATTTTTGAATGGGATTGATAGAGACGTCAGACGACAGACCGGCGGCGACGTCACGGCGACGTCACAGTTGTAACGTATAACATACAGCGACGTGGTGACGGCGTATGTGAGAAATGTATTAAAATCATTACATCTGAACCAGGCACGTCGCCTAATAAGACGCCTGATACACACGTCGTCCCTCTGTACGTCGCCTAATAAGACGCCTGATACACACGTCGTCCCCATGTATTTCGCCTTTAAACATTTCAAAGTTTGCATTAGTAGATGTACTTGTTATAGGCTATTGCTTTTAGCCTACAGTAATTAGTAAACTCATTTCTCAAAAAGGGCCTCTGGTGCTTAATAACTAAGTTTATTCAATGCTTGATACATACAGTCAAAAGTTTTTGAACGGTAATATATTTAAAACAGTAGCCTAATATTGTAAAATAGGCTATTTATACAACTTAAAATAACTGTTTTCTATTTGAATATATTTTAAAATGTAATTTCTGTGATCAAAGCTGAATTTTCAGCACCATTACTCAAGTCTTTAATGTCACATGATCCTTCAGGAAACATTCTAATATGATGATTTTATGCTCAAAAAACATTTATTATTATTATCAATGTTAAAAACAATTGTGTACAATTTTGTTTTTACGATTATTTGATTAATAGAAAAAGTTCAAAACAACAGCAACTATCTGAAATTTGCCAGCACAGAAATAAATTGTGTTTTAAAATATATTAAAATAGAAAAGTTTAAATTGTATAAATTATAAATTGTGAAACAGTTTAAATTGAATAAATATTTCACAATATTACTGTTTTTGCTCTATTTTGAATCAAATAAATGAAGCCTTGGTGAGCAGAAGAGACTTAAAAAAACGATGTAGCCTATATATTGGCTGTTACGTTATTGTGTAAATGTTTTTTAACATGTTTTACTTAAGTCCTTATTTCAACATAATGTCTCGTTATTTCGAGACGTTCTTATTATGGTTTTCTAAGGGAGGAATCCTTAACGTATAATTAAACATCTGATTTTTTGTACATTGCCTACTTTATTATGATTTTAGTGTCATAATGATTTATAAATGCAGGCACAATTATCCGTGAACTTGAGAAATGTTGCAGATGCTTTATGCACAAATAAATGCCTTAGTTTGAGCTTATGTGTGCAAAATTCAGAATTAATTGAATCTGCAGCAATTTGTACAAATAGAGAGTCTTTAGACGTCATCCTTACTTAACCGAAACTCAGTGTCTGTATAAAATTATATAAATTATAAATTGTGAAAGTTTAAATTGTAAAAATATTTTACAATATCACTGTTTTTGCTGTATTTTGAATCAAATAAATGAAGCCTTGGTGAGCAGAAGAGACTTATTTTAAAAACATTTAAAAATCTTATCTTCAAAAACCGGTTGTGTAGCCTAAATACATTGGCTGTTACGTTAGTGTGTAAAAAAAATTAACATATTTTGAACATCAAAGGCATTCCTTTTTACTAGCCCTTAGAGCCCATGAACATTTGTTGTTGTTGTTGTTTGCCTTGTTCTAGTGATCTCGCCTTAATTCTCTTTAAGTCATTCAACATTTTCTTAAACATGACGTGGAGAACAAGGTATTCTGAGAAAACATGCTTAGTTTCTTATGTTTTATCAATTTATTGTCAAAATATAGTTTTTTTTTTGTTACAACAAAGGAAAAACATGGTAAATTATGACCAAAAAGAAGGGCAATTATAATAGATGGATGAATTTCTGATGCTCAGTAGGGTTTGTCATCTCTGGTCCTCAAGGTCCACTTTCCTTCAGAGTTTAGCTCCAACCCTGATCAGTTGAGAACCCCTGGTTTAGAATTTGCTTTTCTCCTCCAGAGCATCAGAAATTCATACATCTATTATAATTGAATTATTGGTAATATAACAATTTGGTTTCAATCCCTTTGAATGGAAATAAATGCATTGATCTAATTCACTATTGTGACACTAAATTTTTATATAATTGATTTATATATAAATGAGTGAAATTTATGAATCGCTAATATTTGATGGTGGAAAAATATTTACATCATATTTCAGCTGCAGATCGGGAATCAGAGCAGAAATATATATTTTTAAAATATCAAATAATGTAAAATTTTAATATTGTATTGACATAATTTATGTATTTTAATTGACTGTTGTTGTTAGCTGCTAAAGCAATGAGATGTGTTAACTTACCTACAGAGGACGATGAGGACAATGAGATGAATATCAGCCATTAAACACTCGCTTAACATTATGGCAATTGTTCACTTGTTTCCGTTTTGTTGTTTGTTAATAAAGCTCCCTATATATATATATAATTTGTTCATGTTGAAATAATAAATAATGTTTGACGACATTGTCTATTTTGAGGTTTTTTTTCAAGTGTTCATAGTAAACTTTTGAGCCCACAATAAAATATAGTTTAAATGAGTAAAACTAAATACATAACTATTGATTTAAAATTAAACATGATAATAATTTTTTGTGAATGAATAAATGATAAACATTTTATTGTATATAAATTAATGTATCATATATACAATTCATTAGGTGCCAATGTAAGGAATCACTTGCGCAGGTAAAACCAGACAGTTTATAACATTTCTCTGAAATGAGCCATTGTGTTTATCTGAGGAAATCCCAAAAATCATATTAAGTCTTTTATTTTTTGTTTTCCAAAAGAAGAACTAAAAAGAAAAACGGTTGTGGGACAACATAGATCCTTATACATTTAACCCATTGGCCCTATTCTGTTCAACAGAGTTGAGTTTGTGGCAAAAATGGACATTCCTTGTATTTTTTTTATTCTATGCTTCGGTACTTTTCTCACAATAACGTGCATTTGGGAATATGAACGAAACCTGTGCTGTTGAACTTATTTAGCAACTTAAAAACACACGCTAACAACAATAAAATTAACCAATATATTTCTAAGAATGCAAATAGATGTTTGAGGTTTCAAAATGAAACTGTTGGCTATAGCAAAACATTACAGATTTAAGTGCAATCAAACACTAGATAAACAATGGTTTGCTCTTGAAGTAAAGTGTAACAATTATCGTCAGGCCTGTTGCGCCCTCTGTTGGCATTTGTTATAATATACAGTCGTGGCCAAAAGTTTTGAGAATTACATAAATTTTAGTTTATCAAAAAGTTTGCTGCTAAACTGGTTTTAGATCTTTGTTTCAGTTGTTTCTGTGATGTACTGAAATATAATTACAAGCACTTCATACGTTTCAAAGGCTTTTATCGACAATTACATGACATTTATGCAAAGAGTCAGTATTTGCAGTGTTGGCCCTTCTTTTTCAGGACCTCTGCAATTCGACTGGGCATGCTCTCAATCAACTTCTGGGCCAAATCCTGACTGATAGCAACCCATTCTTTCATAATCACTTCTTGGAGTTTGTCAGAATTAGTGGGTTTTTGTTTGTCCACCCGCCTCTTGAGGATTGACCACAAGTTCTCAATGGGATTAAGATCTGGGGAGTTTCCAGGCCATGGACCCAAAATTTCAACATTCTGGTCCCCGAGCCACTTAGTTATCACTTTTGCCCTATGGCATGGTGCTCCATCGTGCTGGAAAATGCATTGTTCTTCACCAAACTGTTGTTGGATTGTTGGAAGGAGTTGCTGTTGGAGGGTGTTTTGGTACCATTCTTTATTCATGGCTGTGTTTTTGGGCAGAATTGTGAGTGAACCCACTCCCTTGGATGAGAAGCAACCCCACACATGAATGGTGTCAGGATGCTTTACTGTTGGCATGACACAGGACTGATGGTAGCGCTCACCTTTTCTTCTCCAGACAAGCCTTTTTCCAGATGCCCCAAACAATGGGAAAGGGGCTTCATCGGAGAATATGACTTTGCCCCAGTCCTCAGCAGTCCATTCACTATACTTTCTGCAGAAGATCAATCTGTCCCTGATGTTTTTTTTTTGAGAGAAGTGGCTTCTTTGCTGCCCTTCTTGACACCAGGCCATCTTCCAAAAGTCTTGGCCTCACTGTGCGTGCAGATGCGCTCACACCTGCCTGCTGCCATTCCTGAGTGAGCTCTGCACTGGTGGCACTCCGATCCCGCAGCTGAATCCTCTTTAGGAGACCATCCTGGCGCTTGCTGGACTTTCTTGGACGCCATGAAGCCTTCTTTACAAGAATTGAACCTCTTTCCTTGAAGTTCTTGATGATCCTATAAATTGTTGATCAATCAATCAATCATTTATTTATATAGCACATTTAAAACACAACCAAGGTTGACCAAAGTGCTTCACAAGCAATCAAAGAAACACAGTAGAACAAATAAAACAGATACAGCATGCATATATAATACAAAAAAAGAACAAGCGAGCAGTAATAATATAGCTGAAAATAGCTATATAGTGTTAAAAGCCATGGAGAATAAATGAGTCTTTAGCTGAGTTTTAAAAATGTAGATAGACGGGGCATGCCTAATAAACATCGGAAGGCTATTCCATAGCTTCGGGCCTGCAGCAGCAAAAGATCGATCGCCACGTTTTTTTAGTTTTACTTTAGGGACTGTTAGGAGGCCATGGTCACTGGATCTCAGGTTTCTAGATGGTGTATAAGGAGCCAAAAGTTCAGTTAAATATTGCGGTGCCAGGTTATTCAAAGCTTTGTAAACAAATAATAAAATTTTAAACTCAATCCTGTACTTGACTGGTAGCCAGTGAAGGGACATTAAAACAGGTGTTATATGGTCAAACTTACGCTTCCCTGCAAGCAATCTAGCGGCTGCGTTCTGAACTAGCTGTAGGCGGGAGATAGATGCCTGAGTACTGCCATAGTACAATGAGTTGCAGTAATCAAGCCTACAGGTAATGAAGGCATGAATGGCTATTTCTTGAAAGAAACAACTTTTTGTTGATTTAGGTGCAATCTAAGTAGCCACAATATCCTTGCCTGTGAAGCCATTTTTATGCAACGCAATGATGGCTGCACGCGTTTCTTTGCAGGTCACCATGGTTAACAATGGAAGAACAATGATTTCAAGCATCACCCTCCTTTTAACATGTCAAGTCTGCCATTCTAACCCAATCAGCCTGACATAATGATCTCCAGCCTTGTGCTCGTCAACATTCTCACCTGAGTTAACAAGACGATTACTGAAATGATCTCAGCAGGTCCTTTAATGACAGCAATGAAATGCAGTGGAAAGGTTTTTTTGGGATTCAGGCCCCATTTACACGATGGGAAAACGCAGATATTTCCCTGCGTTTTGGCCTGTCATTTACACGAAAACGCCGTTTTTATCCCTGAAAACGATTATTTCTAAAAACTCCGGCCAAAGTGGAGATTTCTGAAAACGCCGGTTATGTGTTGCCGTGTCCACTGGGAGAAACGGGGTTTTAGGTTCTCAAACGTCACATTATGCGCCAGAAAATGCTTAACGTCATGTGAGCGCCCTATGTTTTAGAGTTTGTTTGGGTGACGTTACTGTTTGATTATGGATGCTGTTAAGGTGGTACTCTTTTTTACGTTTGTGCTTTTTCCTATATAAAGTTTCAGTTCTTGTAAAACAACTGTTTTCATACAGCGTTAGCTGGACGCTGTTGCCCATATTAGGAGTTTCCTGTTATGACTTTCTGCGCTCTATAAAGAGGATTCTGATTGGCTTGCATGGCTTTATCCTTCTCCCTACACTGCCGCCCATAGGTTTGGCATAGTTATGATGGCGCTCGACGGCGTATTTATGCGGGTTGATGTAAACGACAACTTTTTTGAAAACGATGTTGTGTGCACGATGTTATTTTTGAAAACGGAGGGGGGGAAATATTCGTTTCTCTAAATACCCGGCTATGTGTAAATGTGGCATAAGTTAATTTTCATGGCAAAGAAGGACTATGCAATTCATCTGATCACTCTTCATAACATTCTGGAGTATATGCAAATTGCTATTATAAAAACTTAAGTAGCAACTTCTCCAATTTCCAATATTTATGTAATTCTCAAAACTTTTGGCCACGACTGTACATAAGTTCATTGTTTATATATTTCTTCATGTATTTTAAGTGTTGTTAAATAAAACAATATATTTAATTACTTTTAATACTTTATTTGAACCAATTGTATTGCCTCATTTGTAATATGTATTTAAGTCATACTAAGGGCTATTGTTCACTTCAGATCTATCTGACCAAAAATATATAAATAAAATAGTCAACACTGACAGCCCTATTTTGAAAATTTGAACATGAACCTACATTGTTTTGCATTTTGTGACTAAAAGACTATCTCCCTGTCTCATATTTTTTCATTGTTGATTTCTTGAAAATAATAGGCTATTAAAATACTTTCTTGTCACCTTCTCCTGTAAACAATATCGTGAATAGTTTCATATTGTGTATTCGCCCATTATGGTCAACTGTGTTAATTAAAATTATTACCACCTTCAAAAGTAAAATCTCAGAATGACACATTCCAGAATATTTATCAATTTTAAAGTTGTTGTTAATAATTGTGCAAAATGTCATGATTCTGCCTTCGTGTCCTGATTTTCCTGGTCTTGGGGCAGGATCATGACAGGCCCATGTTTTATGTGCAAGCACATGGCCATTTGTTTGGGCCATGTGCTTGCGTTGTCTTGTCACCTTACCCCGCCCCCTTGTCATCATCTCGTAATCATTTGATTGTTGCTTTCACCTGTGTCACCTGTTCCTGATTAGTTTGCTCCCCATTTAATCTCCTCATGTTCTCTGTCCTGTGTCAGTACATTGTCTAACCTTGAGCTGTCCGTGAGTAAGCCTGTTGAGAGTCTTGTCAAGTTAATAGTTTGTTCCTGTTTCTGTTGTAGTCTAGTTTGTCAAGTGTTAGTCTAGTTTAGTCATCCTTCGTCTGTCTAGCCCTTGTTTTGCCCCCTCGTGGGTTTTGTTTTTCCTGTTATTTGTTCATTAAACTGTGTTGCTGTGACAACTGTCTGCAATTGAGTTCATCCCTCCACCACCCATCCTGACACAAAAAAGTTGTGACTTTGATGGTGTATAATTTGCATAGTACTCATATCCAGTATAGAAAGTGAGTGAATTATAAAAAAAAATACTATGCCCGTAAACCATTCAGAGATGACATTAAGGAGATACACAACTTTGTATAAAATACAAAATTTGTATCAATGATATTTTCAATGTCATCAGAACACAAGAAAAGAATTATTGATTAGAAAGATAACAAAGGAAAGATAAGAAAAGCTAGAAGGAAAATAGATATGAATTTATTGTGATACGACGTTGGAGTCACACGTTGGAGTCACGCGTCTGTGATGAGATGTGCTGTGGTGCGACGTTGGAGTCACACGTTGGTGTCATGCGTCTGTGGTGCGGCGTACCCCTTCTGTCACGTAAAAGTACACGACTGTCGACTTCGGTTAGTTATCCGTGGCACTATCCACTCGCCATACAGACCAGTTTCCCTCCTTCCTTTCATTGCAAAAACACTTGAACGAGCTGTTTTCAACCAAGTCTCTGCATTTCTCACACAGAACAACCTCCTTGACTGAAATCTGGCTTTAGAAGTGGACATTCAACTGAGACTGCATTGCTTTCAGTTGTTGAAGCCCTAAGACTGGCAAGAGTGGAATCCAAATCTTCAGTACTTATCCTGCTTGATCTGTCCGCTGCTTTTGACATGGTTAACCACCAGATCCTCCTATCAACCTTACTGGCAAATGGCATCTCAGGAACCACACTTCAGTGTTTTGAGTCTTACCTATCAGATAGGTCCTTCAAATCATCTTGGAGAGGTGAGGTGTCCAAGTCACAACATCTAACTACTGGGGTGCCTCAGGGCTCAGTTCTTGGACCACTTATCTTCTTTGTCTACATGGCATCATTAGGTTCTGTCATTCAGAAACATGGCTTTTCATACCACTGCTATGCTGATGACACTCAACTCTACCTCTCATTCCATCCTGATGATCCGACGGTAGCTATTCGCAACTCAGCTTGTCTAACAGACATTTCTTGCTGGATGATGGACCATCACCTTCAGATCAACCTTGCCAAGACAGAACTGCTTGTGATTCCAGTAAACCCATCGTTTCATCACAATTTCACCATCAAGTTAGGCACATCAACCATAACTCCTTCAAAAACAGCCAGAAGCCTTGGAGTTATGATTGATGATCAGCTGACTTTCTCAGACCACATTGCTAAAACTGTCCGATCCTGCAGATTTGCTTTATTCAACATCAAGAAGATCAGGCCCTTTCTTTAGGAACATGCTGCACAACTCCTTGTTCAAGCTCTTGTTCTGTCCAGGCTGGACTATTGCAATGCTCTCTTGGCAGGTCTTTCAGCCAGTTCCATCAAACCTTTACAATTAATCTAGAACGAGGCAGCAAGATTAATTATTAATGAGCCAAAAAGAATACATGTCACACCTCTGTTTATCAATTTGCACTGGCTTCCAATAGCTGCTCGCATAAAATTCAAGGCATTGATGTTTGCCTACAAAACTACCACTGGCTCTGCAACCATTTACCTAAATTTATTACATCAGACTTATGTGCCCTCTAGAAGCTTGCGTTCTGCAAGTGAATGTCGCTTGATTGTGCCATCCCAAAGAAGCACAAAGCTACTTTTACGGACTTTTAAATTAAATGTTCCCTCCTGGTGGAATGACCTCCCTAACTCAATCCGAGCAGCTGAGTCCTTAGCCATCTTCAAGAATCGGCTTAAAACCCATCTCTTCCATCTTTATTTGACCCTCTAACTAAAATAACTACCTTTCTAATGTTTTTGTATTCTATTTTTTCATATATTATGCAAATTTGTGTGTGTGTGTGGACGTGTGTATATGTATATGTGTATATATATATATATATATATACACAGTACAGACCAAAAGTTTGGACGCACCTTCTCATTCAAAGAGTTTTCTTTATTTTCATGACTATGAGAATTTTAGAGTCACACTGAAGGCATCAAGTGCTATTTGACCAAGAAGGAGAGTGATGGGATGTTGCGCCAGATGACCTGGCCTCCACAGTCACCGAACCTGAACCCAATCGAGATGGTTTAGGGGTGAGCTGGACCGCAGACAGAAGGCAAAAGGGCCAACAAGTGTTAAGCATCTCTCGGGGAACTCCTTCAAGACTGTTGGAAGACCATTTCAGGTGACTACCTCTTGAAGCTCATCAAGAGAATGCCAAGAGTGTGCAAAGCAGTAATCAAAGCAAAAGGTTTATCTTTTTGTTGTTTTTGATTGCTTCCACTGTCCTAATTTGTAAGTCGCTTTGGATAAAAATGTCTGCTAAATGATTAAATGTAAATATGGAACCTGGATTGTCTGCCGACATCTCTATTCTAAGCTTTTCAGAGTAGTTTTTTAGCCACTCTGATCTCCCTTTTTAGTGTGTTCCTGGCCTGGTTATACCATATTTTATCCCCACTTCTGTAAACACTCTATTTGGCGTGTGTGGTGAGTGGGGCGGGGCCGAGGGACGTGGGAACAAAGAGGGAGGCCGGCAATGATTGGGAAATCAGTGGCACCTGCGACCCACTGCCGGTCTCGAGTCCCACGTAGGAGATGGAAGGATATTAAACTGGAGCGACGACAGTGAAGGGGAAATAACGCCCAGGCCTAGTCCTCTCTCCCCTTCACTGTCGTCGCTCCAATTTTATATCCTTCCATCTCCTACGTGGGACTCGAGACCGGCAGTGGGTCGCAGGTGCCACTGATTTCCCAATCATTGCCGGCCTCCCTACTTGTTCCCACGTCCCTCGGCCCCGCCCCACTCGCCACAGCGTGACAAAGCTGTTTGAGTTTCCAAGTAAACCATGGTTTATCATTATTAAATTATAAAAATAAATCCTGGGAGGAATGCACATATCTTCACAGAAACTGATATATAAAGTTACATTCTCTGTGAGCTCGTCCAGATTAGTGGCTGTAGCTTCAAAAACACTCCAATCAGTAAGATCAGAACAAGCTTGTAAATCAATCTCTGCTTCATTAGTCCATCCTTTAACAGCCCTTAATACAGGTTAGCTGATTTCACTTTCTGCCTGAGTTGACAGAATGATATCCATCCTTTATTGCTGTGTAACAGTCATTCAACATATTACTGTCTCCTGTGTGACACATAATGTGTTGGTTGTATTTTGGCAGTTAATGGGAGAAATTTGATTTGTTAAAATCTATTTCATTTATTTGTTCGGCCAGCTGTTGCATCGTAGTGCTCACGCATGTGTCCGCAGGCACATATACACAAGAATGAAAGAGGAAAACTCCTGCAGCAAGTAGAAAGGTTTATACTTTATGATAAGTGCCTCTAGGTTAGGTCAGCATACCTTTTTCAGCATTGTTACATCTGAAAAGTTTCTTAAGGATCAAGATAATGTTATCTGCATTTCTTGTGCTCCATCAAGCCACTCCCATAATAGATGTCAGCACTCAGATTAATGCATGACTCTACAATTTCTGTATAGCATGTAGCACTAATAAATCTTTCAGTGAGTAAAACTGGCTGTGTCTATATTATTATAGACTACACAATATCATTAACCTATATTTAAGGGGCAGCTGTGGCCTAATGGTAAGAGACTGCTGGCAGGAGTTGTAGGTGGGGGTGGAGTTAATGAGGACTGCATATAGCTCCCCACTGGGTGTGTGTTCACTGCTGTGTGTGTATTTGGATGGGTTAAATGCAGAGCACCATTTCTGAGTTTGGGTAACCATACTTGGCAAACGTCATGACTTTCACTTATATTTAAATTAATTTTTAAATGATTATTATTTTTAAATTAATGTTCCTGGATTAGTACAATACTCTTGTAACAAAGTAACGGTGACTGGGACAGATTTTAAGTATTAAATCTGCTTAAAATACGCAATCTAATTCTGTTTACATGGCTTCTCCCGCTTGCACTGTGAACTGTAAACCCTAGCTTTCAAATACCCACACTATTTATTTTAAATTATTTTATATATCCATCCATGGCATATTTAAGTCCAACTTGAATGGTCCTCCTGTATCCAAAAATGATCAAAAAGACAAGGTTTTCACACTTGACAGCTGTCATTGTAAGACAGTTAGCCACTACTCCATACTAGGGATAGGGGAAGTTTTTTATGTTTGGGCCATTTTCGGAGTTCAGAATCCTCTCTCAGGACAGCACGCTAAATGTGCTCATTATTTATTCAATCAGATTATATGTGGTGAACCCTATATTTAATGTAACTATATAAGGGTGAACTCGTGAACTGTTGTGTAAACTTTTATAAGTGATCAGTAAGTGATCATCACCTTATGCACTGCCATGTTTGTTTACAAGCAGTAGTGGAGGAGAAGTGATTTTGGGAATATTTCTGTTATATGTTTTTTATATGAATGTTTGTCAGACAAATAAGATGCTGTGTAACTGAAACCACTGTTTTTTGCTGGTCAATGGCTTTTTTTTTTTTTTAATTAAGACTGAATCTGAAGACAGTAGACTGAAAGACTGAAAGACCAAAAGCTGAATCTTTGTCCTTTAGGAATAAGAGCGTGTGGGTGTTTGAATCGCATATGTGATCTTCTAACAAATTATTGAGAAGATGTAATGTGTGGTAAAACATAATTGCAATTACTTGTTTGAAAGCACTTTATTCCAAAGTGCAGCTTCATTTAATTGATTACACCCAGTAGTGAGAAACAACATCAAAATAAATACTGTACCTTCAATGTTTAAACAATTATTTTATTTTTAGGATTATTAAATGTATTATGTTTTCAATTAACACAAAAGTATTTACTAGTATAGGCATGTATTTCCCACAAGGCATAGACTATTAAAATAAAATACATGATTAAAAGTATATTATATTTTACAACAAACCGGAAAATACCCTTTTAAGAAGTAATCAAAAAACAAATGTTCAAAACTTAACCGTTTCCCATTAATGAAATATTTCACCACTAAATGTTGATTTTTAAAACATTTGATGTTGTTATATAACATTTCTTATTCTTTCACCTAGTTAAATTATTCTCACACTAAATAAATTTTCTTTTGTAAGCACAAGCAATATTGTTAGTTACTGGAAGTCAGCTAAAACCATTTGCAAGCAATAAATAACATTTTTGCACAGGAAGAAAAGTAGCTGTTAATAAATGTTATGATGGAACATGATTTGTAGGCTGAGAGGAGGGGGTGCTGCCAAATCACTGTGAAAAGAAAATAATTTATTTGATGCTAAAAGATTCTTTTAGGCTGTCCTCTGCTTGCTGTTCCGTGATATATTCCCAGGTCAAAGGTATATTAGCAGGAAGTGCATTATAATTTTTAGCAAATTGATTGTTGAACCTAACCATCACATATTTCCAGTAATCTGAAGCCTGAATGCTAGGATCAGCAGGTATGTGCCAATCAGGAAAGATTTCCCTGTATCTTTTGTAAGGATGGTACTCATTATTAGTCTGAAGACACCTGAACTGTACTTCACTATGTACATCTGTTGAACAGATACTAGTCACTAATTGTTCATTCTTGGCATATCTGTAACGACCAAGTCCCTGAGGTCTGTGAACTGAAGCACAGTGATCAGTGTGGGCTTCTCCACCAGCCTCACATGGAGCTCTGCAGAATGGACACTGTTTCCCACATCCAAAGACACGCTTGAAGAGCTCATCCTGGGGTTTCATTTTGAGTTTGGAAAGTTTGCCTTTTATGTTGACTTTCTTCAACTGTTTCTTAAGTGTCTTTTCCAGCTCTTCTACAGACTTGTTTAGACTGCAAGCAAATGGTTCTTGAGATGCATTATTGAGAACCATCACTGTTTCAAGTGCATCTTTGGGAATTACAAGTCTTTTCCCAAGCTTTCTACAAATGGAATGAATGAATTTTTTTACATCATTTTCCTTTGTCTCATTTTGAGCAGTTTTGATTGCCTCAAGTATTTCCATTGTGGCCAGTCTGAGATGACGTTCCTCAATCTCAAACAATGCCTCCCCATGTGAAAATTGCTCGGTAATTTGATCTAATATCCAACATTTCACAAAACCTTCATATGAACAAATGAATTTCACATAGTTTTCAAAGTTATCTTCATTGAGAAGTTGCTTCAAAAGTGAGTACTGGAAAAATGCACGAGTGCTGAACTGGAATGCATGTTTACCTTGAAGCATTGCATCAATGATGTCTGGACCCAAGGAACTGTAGATGAATGATTCAACTGCAGGCTTTAAGCACAGTGTAGTGAATTGTTCAGCCTTTCTCTGACACTGATCACGATCATGGAACAGGTCTTTGAAATCATTGCGATATTTGTCTTTAACCTTACAAATGCATCTTTGTGGGTCATTCTCCTTAATGTAATGATCATGAATTTGTTGAAATTCTCTTGCAGTCATCCCACAAATGTGCAGTTTTAGGGACAGTTCAAATTTGTCTGAAAATCCCATCTTTTTGTGAGATGTCAGTCTTTCGTCAATTATGTTTAGGATTTCCTGAATAAAGGTGTCATGGTAATCTGAATGTCTCTCAGCCTTGTCTTGAATTAAATTACCACATTCCTGAATTATATTATCTGCCATATCCTGTAGACTTAGAGCATCGTCCTGAAAAAGGTAACGCTTCACTTTTTTGAAAAAGGTTTCTGTGGTTACTTTGAAGGGCTCTCTGCCACAGTTCTCTGGTTTCACTTGATTTAATTGCTCTGCAAAAAAACCTCCTTTCTGTTTTAGATTATTTCTTAGTTGCTTGAAAATGCTATCAAATATGTTTTTTCGGGAGAAACCACAAACTGACAATTCACTGACAGTTTGTTCCCAAATCTTTTCAAAAATATTGTTAAGCTCTACATCAGACTTCTCTATTTTCCTCATTGAAGAATTTTTGCGTAACTCCTCCAGTAAACCCAACACTTTTTTCTCCATTGTATCAGTGAATGTTTTCTTGATATAATCAAGTTTATCCATTCCTTTTCTGATTTCCACTGTTGCCTCAAGGTGAGTCAGGAGAGAGCTCTCCGTTTCCCTCCTGAGAGATTTTACACTGCTCACAAAATCTTCTTTAAACTTTTCCACTAGATAGACATGACCCTCTGTTTGTTCAAAGTATTTGGAAAGGTTTTCCATTGTTTTCTTTTCCAATGAGTCAAGCTTTGTGACAGCTTCTTGTTTCAGTCTGCACAGAAGATTTTGCATGTCTGACTTGTCTGATTCAAGTTTCATCATCTCAAAATTTGACACAGTAGTTTCAGCCTCTGTTAACCAAGAGTGCATATGCTTCTTGAAAGACCATTCCCATTTATGAAATTCTGCACACAGTCTCATGTATGCATCAGCAACCAAGCTATTCCTGAAACTAAATATGAAATTTTCATATTTGACTGCATTCCACAAGCTTTTTGTCCACTCCAAAAATTCTGTTATGTTGTTTCCAGATGTTTTGAGTTAGCATTCTCCAATTACATCAATCATGTTCTTTTTAAGGTCATAGACAGACTCGGAATAGCCAGCATTCACTGGTGCCATTGGAGGATTTCCATGCCAGAGTCCAGGAATATACCAATTGCAAGTCTCTGGATCATACTCCATCACATCAGTAAACATTTTATACTCTTCCTTGTTCTCCATTTTAGCTGCTGCCTCTGTCATCTCATTCAGCTGCTCCAGCAGAAGCTTTCGATCTTGCATGTTCTTGTCATGGGCTGATACATCAGCAACATTTTGGTGGACAAACTGACACTTAGGTTTTTTACCTATTTCCTTCATTCTGAGAAAAGCATGGACCACAATCTGCAAAATATCTTTCATCTCTGTGGAATTCTCCATTGCAATGTTGATAATTGTAATATCACTCAAACCAACAACAAGTGTGGCTAATTCATTGTCATGTTCATGACTATCATCTAGTTTTGCCAGCTCAGGAGATTTCAAACCTTCGGTGTCAATTATCACTAAATAATCACAACCAAGATTTTTCTTGATGTCCTCTGTGACTTTGATCAGCTGCATAAAAGCTCCTCTAGTGCATCGTCCACTGCTCACTGCGAACTGAACTCCAAACATGGTGTTCAGCAAGGTGGACTTCCCTGTGCTCTGGACTCCCAAAACTGTGACCACTATGATTTTATTATTGGGCAGCACCAAAATGTTCAGATAATGAAGCACATCACTCACCCATCTGAGAGGAATATTTGATGCATCTCCATCGACCAGTTCCAGAGGGAACCCATCCAACATCAGCTGAGCACATAGCCGGGGTAAGTGGCGCATTTGTTGATGTGATTGTACATTTTCTGGAAGCGACACTGCAGCTTCATAGAGTTGTCCCATTTCACGCAGGAAGTGCTCTACTCCTAAAGAACTGTTAGAGATCTGTTGGTCAAGCCGTGCAATTTCCTCTTTGTTTTCTGAAAATTGTTGACACTTTTCTTTGTACAGTTCTCTGAGACTAGAGAGGTTTTTTCGGGAGATATTGTCAAGGTTCATCCGCATCCACTTCAAGAAGTAGGCTCTCTCCTGATTTGAACTTGATAGTGCACTAACAAAGCAGGACATGGCCTCTGAGATATCATATTTACTCTGCTGTTTCCTGAGTTCAGTCTTTTTGATCTGGAGATCACTCTTGTATGCTTCTATGTTTTGATCACCAGCTTTCCGGAGTCTGCATTCCTCTTTCTCCAGTTTTGCCAAATCTTTCCAGATTTTACCCTGAAGGGGAAGCTGTGTCTCTTTGAACTGCAGTGTGTCCTGTATATTTTTCGTCAAGCCATGTGCATTATTTTTAGCATTCTGACATTCCTGGATGTCTTCATCAACTAAGATTCCGAGTTCATGTGCTAAGGTGTCCATTCCCTCCAGACGTGCTTTGTTGGAATGATTATTAATTATGAGATTTACTGAAGAATGCAGATTTTTAACAAAATTTGCATCATTTTGATTGGTCTTAAAAATTATGTTGTTTTTCTTCAGACTCATTTCAGAAGCTGTCCTTTTCAACTGCTCCAAATCAAATGCTTTGCTCTGTCTATTGCCCACTAAAAAAAACTGTGCTTTAGCATGTTGGTTGGTGAGTAACTTGTAGTTTGTGTCCAGATTGTCAAAGAACACAAAAACGGCAGTGGAGGTCTGGCATAGGAAGGTGTACTGTGTTTCAAAGGTACTGATGTCGCCTCTCAAGTTTGCAACAGCCACTGGTTCAGGAAAAACATCAATGTTTTTGTTTCCACAAGGTAGATACCAACTCATCTCCACTAACCCATTTGATATCTTTCTTGGAATGTCTCCACAATCCATATCTCGATGTACAAAGGTGTCATGATACTGTTGGGGGTTGCTAAGCAATTTGTTTAAGATCTGAGATTTAGAAATGCTGCAGTCACCAAGTCTAACAAAAGAAACTAGGGGCAGCTCAAAGTGAACAATTCTCTCCTCCACAAAGCCTCTTGGGTCTGACAAATAATGAGGTCTACATTTCTTCACAATATCTCTCATGGCCCAAAGCATTAACATGCACTGGTGAGTGTCACTGTTTGGAAGAAGCAAAGGCACAGAGAACTGACACATTGACATTTTTGAGACCATTTCCTGTTGGAGGAAACCATCTGAACAAAGGAAAAGGGTGGACACTATGTCTAAAGGATTTACACTGGTGTACTGATCATTCAGAAAATCCAATGATTCGTTGTTAAAATCTAAGCTTGACAAATCTTCACTCTCATCAGATGAATATTTGACACTTCTTGCAGTCACATTCACCATCATCAGTTTCTTCAGAAACAGCCATGGTAAGGATGATAGAGACTGGGCTGGCTCATCTGTCACTGACCTCTTCTCAATCTGTAGAACATCACTGAGGGAGAGTTTATTTGGGTAGTACTTCTCCAAACCCAATTCTTGTAAAAGGCTTTGGATGTTTGTTTCTGTTGAAAAAATTTTTTTAATGATTTTACTCAATACACATTTTTATATAAATGTTTAAAATAAGGCAATGTTTGTATAGAATTTGATATTATTCTACTAACTGGTTTGAGCATATGTGACTGCTTCTTTACTTCTGTTGCCATTTGGAAGCACTTTAGTAATGTAAAAACAGTACTTCTTTCCAGGACTTAGGTCACAGAAAGCCATAGTTCTTGAATTTGTCATCTTCTCCTGAATCATTCTTCCATTCTGGATGCAAGCAACATGAAAATTGTTCTCCTCACTGCCAGATGCATCCCAAATAAGAGAAACTGATGTAGTGCCCACAATCTCAACCTTGATGTTTTCAGGTGGGAGTGGCCCTGCAATAAACACGATACAAATATTTATATTGTAATTTCTTTTTTTTTGGTCAATTATACAGACACACTGTAATACAATTCTAGGTTCAGACAGAAAGATAATTACTGGTGCACGCAGTCGCTTTAACCTCCACACTGCGTTCTCCATTGTCTGATACTGAAACAAGGCTGAAAGTGTACTCAGTCCCTGGACACAGATCTTCCACCTCTATGGTTGAGGAATGTGTGATAGTAGTGGTCTTTGTAGAAGTGAGACTGTAGTAGGTCAACTCAAATGTAGTTATGTTGTCTGGATTATCCCAAGCAAGAGTAACAGAACTGGTCCCAATAAGCTGCACTGAGATTGCATTTGGTGCAGGGATATCTGAGGGAAAAAAAGACCAATATATTTTTATCATTTGAAAAGTAATGTCATTTAGTTTATCAAAGTCAGTAGCCTTTATATTGTTATGCATTCATATACATCATTTTGTTACCTTGTAACATGGAAACATCTTCCTTCTGATATGACTTAACAGCATGTGCTCCTGAAGTAAATGTTTGTTGTTCATCTTCAATGTATTCACTAGCATCTGCAAATTCCTTAATTTGAAGTTTTTAAAGCATTAGTGGCATGCAAACTCAGGTTTGTCAAGACTAAATTTGACAAATATTATTAAGTGTATGCATCTCTCAGTGACTAATAAAAGGCACATCATTTGCAAACAAATCTGTCTCGTGAAAGTGAAAGGAAGAGATGCTTACTTCCTCCTCACTGGAACAGTCCATTCCAACTACTTGTGAGTTGACTGAGACTCCTAAAAGGAAAACTGATCCAGTTTTAATTAGCCCAAATAAATTAGTAGACTATAAATCAATAATTAATTTTTAAGTGATTAATAGTGACTTCATTTATTTACATTAGTGTACAAGTTTACATTAAATAATCTCACACTATCCAAAGCTTTATAAAGAGCAACAGCAACAACAACAACAAACACGTGGTATAGCACCCAGGGCCAGCTCCAGGCATGGGCAGGGGTGGGCTGAGTCCACCCAAATGACCATCCTGCCCACCCAATCAGAATTATTTGGCTGCATTATTTGTGCATAGATTAAAACTGATCTGAAGCCGACTGTATTTTGAGATGTTTAAGCTATAGCTTGAGACTGCCCAAACAATCATACAATAATTTCAGAAAAATGCAGCATATTTATTTATTAGCTGAATATAAGTCATGCTGAAGTTTACTACACGAATATGTATCATAGCCTACCACTGAAATTACCTGAGCAGTTTTAATGTTTTAAAAGATAAATAAATAAATAAACATTCAATAAGGTGCGCTCACTGCATGGATGGGGCATAAGCATATATATATATATACATACATATATATATATATATATATATATATATACATTTTTTTTTTTTTTTTATTCCACTGTTTTGAATTGAGAGTTGGGCTGCGATTTACATTTGTGCTTTCAATATATTAGGAATACAACTAAAATTAAATGGATGCATATTTTAAAATGGCTAAAAATGTTATTTGCAGTTCAGATTACTTACTTTACAAAAATATGGTATTATTTATATAGTTCCTTTACCATTACCACTGTAGTCCTGTCCTAATATTTTCCTCAAAACTATAATGTAATGTTCTAGCAGGGGCGTAGAATTAGGGGGGGGCGCCATGTCCCTACCAATATCCAGCGAGTGCCCGGGCAATAATTTTGATCAAACAATTAAATATATGTATATGTTTTTGTAATTTTCTACACATCTGAAACGTCATACTATTGATATTACCTAAGAAATGCAATTAAAGTTTTATGTAGAAAACTGTGCACTTTCAAGGGTGCGTATTTATTACATGGCGAATGTAGTTCACCAGAAGAGAAGCGCAGCGCCAAGATAAGAACAACTCCCCAGCTAACAGGGAACGTTCCAAGGAACATTCACTAACGTTCTTTAAAAGTTGTGTAAATGTTAGTACAAAACATTATTAAAATAATATTTTTTTTTTTTCTTTTAGAGAAATAGGCCTAAAGGCTATTTTAGCTCCCCTCACTCCACAACATATCATTTCAATTAAATTTATTTATTCAACACAAATTAAAATGTTTCCGTATTCACGATGTAATTGAATGCCAAAATATGATTTATGTACTTCATTTGCATTCCAATATCAAATATGTTTTGCATAACATTACGGTAGTACAGTGATAACACTTCACAGCACTGATTTTACTGCATATTTAAACTGAGCAGTGTGTTTTTTTCCCCCCATGTTTGACTGACTGTATTATTAATGATAATGAACAGGCTGCATTGTCCAAGTAGCAAAGTTTAACTGTGAGTGTGCATGCAGCACCAGTGCAATCACTTGAGTTTTTCCTTTTAACAGTGAGTGAAGTGACATTCAGCCAAGTATGGTGACCCATACTCAGAATTTGTGCTCTGCATTTAACCCATCCGAAATGCACACACTGTGAACACACACCCGGAGCAGTGGGCAGCCATTTATGCTGCAGCGCCCGGGGAGCAGTTGGGGGTTTGATGCCTTGCTCAAGGGCACCTAAGTCGTGGTATTGAAGGTGGAAAGAGAACTGTACATGCACTCCCCCCACCCACAATTCCTGCCGGCCCGGGACTCGAACTCACAACCTTTCGATTGGGAGTCCAACTCTCTAACCATTAGGCCACGACTTCCCACAACAGCAACTACTCCTTTTAGTTGTAAAGATAATCCGAATTGTAAACAGTTTGCTTTTATTTGTGCAGATTCATAATAAAAACAAATCTTTTTGCATAAAATAAGCCTAAAAAAAATAGGATGCCGCTTTCTACTGTCTGTTTCCTTTTGTGCAGCAAAAAAATTAAACGAAACTGCATTTTTCGATCATTTTCATAAATATAGGGCAGATTTGTTTATTGTTATGTTTTTCTCCTCCTGCAGAAGCGCTGCAGGTGCGTGATATGATTTGAAGACCTTGTGAATACTCATGTTCTGCTTTTTGTACATGTCAAATTAATCCCCGGGAGACAAATGTTAGTATTTTTAACGGGTCTCAGACACTGATCCTCTCTAATTTAATTTAATTCTAATTTAAAATAATATTGTCGGTTAATGGTTAATAATCAGTTAATGACCGTTGGTTGTCGGTTGGGAAAAATAACCAAAATGTTCATCCTTAAGTTGAACATAGGTGAACCACAAAAATTTTTAAATTCTGTCATGGTTTACTCACCCTCATGTTGTTCAAACCCATTTTGATTTTATTGTATTAATCTTTAGATAATTATTATTTTTTATAATCTTTCATCATTTTTGTCTTTCCATTGGAAGTCTAGGCAGTAGACTTATTATTTCATAGGAATTTGTAATAACACAGTTTGTAACATCAGCTAATCTGTTTACTTTACAGATGGAGTGTGGAGAGACCGGACAGTTCCCACAGTGCTAGTTTTTCAGCACCCACACCCCACACACAAATTCATATAGAAGTTTTCAATAATAAAAAGTTCGTATGATAGTTTATATTTAGCTATGAAGCTATAGTTTATTGTCATAAATATTAAACTAAATATTAAAGTACCTCTGTAGTGAAAATCAAGTTTTTATGCTGTTTATTTGTCTTTGTGGTTTTAAATATTGCTACGTCACAATCCAATAACCAATCGCATCTAAGAATCAATTCCTATCATTAGCATGCCAATACCAGCATACAAGCACAAAACTAAAAATAAATTATAGCAAAAAAAAAAAATACCATTAAGCTGTGGTTTAATGTGAATTTAGATACAATATTTGACTACAGGGGACTTAATGTTTTTTTTACATGATATGAAATTTTCACCAGTCTGTTCAATGTGTTAATGGGATTTTTGAAAGTGATTATCTTTAATAATTCAGATACCTGTTGAAATGCACATGTAATTATATGCTTGCTTGGATCTGGAATGTTGTGTTAATAAACATTATGTTGAAAGAGAATGTTGCAACAGTATTAAATAAAAAAATAAAATAAAAGAACACCCAATCATTTTCGCTGTTTTGATGTTTTACAACATATTCATAACTCCTAAACAGTCAAGTATGTTTTGGAATGCTGTCTGTCTTCATTTGAGTAAAATACCCTTGACCCAGCTAACAAATTTATGTTCTGAGAACGTTTTCCTAACGTTCCCTTTTGGTTGTAGGAACGTTATTTAGAAAGTTCCAAAAACTTTGAAATGTCCAGTTTGCTTAACATTCCCAGAATGTTATTTTACAGTATGGTTAGCATAACGTTCCTGTAACGTACTTGCAACCTAGTTTTTATTTAAAAACAATATCCTATGAACGTTTATTTTACATTCCGATAACGTTAAAATGTTCAGTTTGCTTAACGTTGCTAGAACGTTATTTTACAGTATGGTTAGCATAACGTTCCTGCAACGTACTTGCAACCTAATTTTTATTTAAAAACTATCCTATGAACGTTTATTTTACATTCCAAGAACGTTAAAATGTCAAGTTTACTTAACGTTGCTGGAATGTTATTTTATGGTTAGCATAATGTTCCTACAATGTTCTTTCCACTTACATTTTATTAAAAATAAAACATTGTATAAACATTAATTTGAACATTACAAAGTGTAGCTTAATAAAGTGTTATTTTCAGGTTAATGTCAAAAGCAAACCTACACCCTTGTGTTCTAGATATGATTATGGCCTTGTTTGGTATAAATAAAAAAGTTAGTTGAAAAAAATACCAGTGTAGAAACAATGATACAGAGAAAGAGAACAAAGATGATGTATAGGAGTAATTGACGACGGGCCGTTGAATTATTAGAAAAATAATGCATTATTCCGCTTATACTACGGTTACCATACCTCAAGACATCGATCTGATGATTTATGTAAAGGGATTCGTCGGGTTTTTGTACTTAAATCGCTATTGTGAGTAGGACTATCCTAGTGCAATGGACTATAACATATCAAAGTGATAACCTGTAGAACAAATGGATGTTGTTGTACACACAGCATGGGTCTGCAGACCATTGACACAAAGGTAAGACGCGATAACTTATGTTTATTAAGATTTGCTGGTATTATGGCTTGGTCTTGTGCATTTGCACACAAGGGATCGGCTGTTTTAATTCTTCTCTTGCAATTAATGTTACGTTAGACTTCCTTAGCCACCAACTTAATTAGCTAGTTACGGTTTGCGTTCATACAGCAAGTATTGGGGGAGATGATTGTTGAGTAGTCAGTATCTTGTTTAATTATTGCTTGAATCTATTGCTGAATTCTGGAATAGTTGTGATGATGATGATGATGATGATGATGATGATGATGATGAGGAATGGATCAAGTTTTAGTCAAAATGCCTGATGTAGATTGGATGGTTCCATTCTCGAGGTCGGACATCCGGGACTTTTACTCCCATAATGCACTGCGCGCAACAAACAAGCGCTCGCCATTAAGCAACACGAAGCGGAAGACAAACGAGCGCAGATCTGTCGAGAAAACTGCCGAGAATCATGCCTAAAAAATTAGCAATGATTCGGCAAATCAAAGAATAACAAAATAATACCACTGCAGAGATGGCCACTCAATTTTCTGTTGCTATGTTATGACATTGCTATGCATAATGGTTGGCAGCTCTACACTGATAAGCAACAATGAAATGCACTAGTTGTGTGGGGAATAAGATACGTTTCTGCAGTTAGTCTATTTTTGCTTTTTTGAAAAAACTGTGTCCCTCACTGACACTGTACAAGCTGTGCCACTGACAGATTGAGCCCAATACAGCCATTGTGTAACAAAGTGCTTTTGAATAAACATGTTTTTTTTCTAAATGAACAGTTAATGTAATCGACGCTTGATGGGTATTTAAACATGACTGCAAGTGTAGGACACATGGTATGTACACATGGTGTTCATACCAGGGGATTTGATGAGGTAATTGTATATGTCTGGATACTCGAGCCTGGGCCATGCCTTTGGGTTGTTCTCCCAGGACTCAGCTGGATGTCGATAGGGACAAGATTGTAACGTTAAACCTACAAGCGACAGCTTTCTGTGGTACCTGGTCAATGCAGGCGCAAGTAGACCTTCTATATATTGATAAGACATTCTGTAATAGAAGAAAGAAGATCTGTATTTGTATAGCTGCTAGCGCCTTTCACATACATGTAACGTTGGCTAACGTTAGTCACAAAGCGCTTTACATGAGTGTTTTATTACATTCACTTCACTTCTCACCACCGACATACATTCGCATACACAGATATCATTCATCATTAATACAAAGTAGACCGTTAGTATCCATAACTGACATAATCCACAACAAAACTTCTGTGAATAGATACCTTTTTGATTTTCCTCGGGTTTTGCCTTGATTGCCTTCGGTTTGTTTTACCCTTCAAACACGGCGGCGGCTTGTTGCTATGCAGGTCACATGATTTGTGACGTAACGCCGACCAAGAGAATGTTGTTGTGAATTGAGAGCAGTCAGATCATGGTGTGATAGTCAATAGTGTTCATCTGTGCTACACGTATTTTTGCTTTTTCAATCTTGATAAAATTTGTAGTGCTTAAGTTGTGTTGTGCGTAGATATGGTAAATTGTACTGGGAATTAAATCAAATTATTACATGGCTTGGTTGAGTTCCACTGTAGAATGAAGTCTGTTATTTCTTGATAATAACACCGTTGCCATGAAAAACAGAGCGTTGCTATGGACGCGGCAGGATTCTAATCGTAGAGACGGAACTATTTTCTTTAGCGGAAGCAATACAATCGTGTTTAAATCAATAAACTCTTTTTTAAATCAATATTTTGTGTCAAATTATTGATTTATTTGGTGGGTAGCCATGTAATAAGCGGGATAATGTAGAGCGAGGCCCGATTTTGGGTTAGATTTTTTTCCCCGTTTTCAGTGGTTATAACAAAGCAACATGAAAGAGAAATTTGGTAATCATTGTTTAGGTACATTAAACCACGTCATGGCCATGTCATATTGTCAACATGGTACTTATATGATGATATGAAGCAGATTAGTGGGTCATATATCATATGTCTAATGCTTTGTATCATATTCAGCCAATTGAAATTTGAAATTATTCAGCCAAGTGATGATATCTCAGATCATTATTTAGTTCTGTGCAAACTTCATATAGCCAAAATTGTAAATCCTACTTCTTGTTACAAGTATGGAAGAACAATCACTTCTAACAAAAAGACTGCTTTTTAAGTTATCTTCCTGATGTATCCAAATTCCTTAGCATATCCAAAACCTCAGATCTTGATGATGTAACAGAAACTATGGACTCTCCTTTTCTAGCACTTTAAATACAGTTGCTCCTTTATGCTTAAGGAAGGTTAAGGAAAACAGTTTGACACCATGGTATAATGAGCATACTCGCACCCTAAAGAGAGCAGCCCGAAAAATGGAGCGCAGCTGGAGGAAAACAAAACTAGAGGTATTTCGTATTGCTTGGCGGGAAAGTAACATATCCTACAGAAAAGCATTAAAAACTCAATCTCAATTCGTACAGCTGAGTCTTTACTCATTTTCAAGAAACAGCTCATTTTCAAGAAACAGCCACAGAAACTATGGACTCTCCTTTTCTAGCACTTTAAATACAGTTGCTCCTTTATGCTTAAGGAAGGTTAAGGAAAACAGTTTGACACCATGGTATAATGAGCATACTCGCACCCTAAAGAGAGCAGCCCGAAAAATGGAGCGCAGCTGGAGGAAAACAAAACTAGAGGTATTTCGTATTGCTTGGCGGGAAAGTAACATATCCTACAGAAAAGCATTAAAAACCCAATCTCAATTCGTACAGCTGAGTCTTTACTCATTTTCAAGAAACAGCTAAAGACTCATCTTTTTCGCCTGCACTTAACCAACTAACACTAGCACTTTTCCTTTTCTTGTCTTTTAATTAAAAAAAAAAAAAAAAAAACCTACCTATGCGTTCTATACTAGACTAACTGAGACTTGTCATGGCACTTGTATACTGTTGTTGTTCTCTTGTTGACCTGACTGCTTCTGTTGTTCTCATTTGTAAGTCGCTTTGGATAAAAGCGTCTGCTAAATGATTAAATGTAAATGTAAATGTAAAAACTGCTAGATCCGATTACTTTTCTTCTCTTTTAGAAGAAAACAAACAACCCCAGGTATTTATTCAATACAGTGGCTAAATTAACGAAAAATAAAGCCTCAACAAGTCACTTCATCTACAGCGATATCGTTGACTTGATTGCAAATAAATGCACAGACACTATTTAATTGAACAGAGATGACATAACTGAATTCAATAATGAACTGCCTTTAACTATCATTTTTTTTCATTATTGACACTGTTTTCCTAATGAATGTTGTTCAGTTGCTTTGACGCAATGTATTTTGTTTAAAGCGCTACATAAATAAAGGTGACTTTGACTTTGTACGGCTTTCTTCTTCATAAAACGAGTCGGACATCATCACATTTTTGTATACATTTTTATTTATTTACATTAATAAGATACAGGACGTCTTTCAAAACATGACCTGCGCGAAAGAGAAAAAAAAATGCATCATTGTACCCAGCACTTCTGAAAATGCACTTCTGAATGCGTCTCTGTCCCCACCACATTTCAAACCAAACTGACGCCCATGATAAAATCGTTAAGGCAGCGCTGACAACACATTCTTTGTGCAAACTGCGTGACCGTTACTGTTAACTATGCGAAGTGATATGGAAATGTAATGCGGTCAGGAGAGCTGCCTGGAACTACTTTCGCCGTGCGTTTCCTAGAAAATAATTGCACGCCTCAGAACGTTCGTCAGCCAATCAGATTCAAGCATAACGGCTCTAGTATAATTATTATTATTCAATAAAGATAAAAAGTTTATTTTGTTGTGAAACTGCATGATATTCTATGCTGCCCATGAAAGTTTTTTTTCTACATATAACAGCCTATAGCCTAGTTAATGTAGATAATATAGCAGTATCTACAGTATAAATATCTAGTTGTTTTCCCCTTTGCAATACAAACCCCCACCACATGTTTACAGGGACCCAACTGGTCCCTGATAGTGAAGTCAGAAAGATAATCACGTCCCACTGCAAAACTCTGAAGAGATTCGCGTGCGCTCACTAAAATTGCGTAGCAACGCAATTAAACACCAACCACAATTTTTGTTGTCCTTTATTTTCATTTGTTATCTTTTATAACGCCTGTAACACACATATTCATTCACCACCCTGAATTGTAGTCTATTATCCTAACCTGTGTCGGAGAAAAATGTAGGCTTTTTGTCATATGACAAAGATTATTTTTAAAAATTTAGGCCTACAATAGGCTAACAAATAACACTTTAGGCAGGTTAAGACAGTGATTCAGCAAATACTTTCAATTAGTACTAAAGGTAGCTACTTACAATTGGTTATCCACGTCTAGTGAAAGAAAACCTCCGCATTTCAAAGGAATCTAACCACGCCTGACACTTTTATACTCTTGAGTTAGGGACTCAACAGGACTAAACCATATAGGCAACTGCAATAAAAAATGCACTGCGTGAGCGTTTACCATGTTAGTGTACGTTCTTACAAAACATTTGCTTTCATTTTCGTTGTCTCCGAATTAACTAAAAGATATTAATTATATTTGCGCATTAACGTAACACATTTCAGTGGTATGGTCCTAACGCCGAAAATGAAACTCTGATTTACATCTAAAACGAAACTGATACACAACATGACTTTTCTGAGAAATGGTGTCGGGGGGTAAGGGGGGTTGATTGTCCCGGTAATCTGCTCACTCATACGGTTTATTTATTTATTTACATCTTCTTTATAATGGTTTTCTGTGGGAAAACATTTAATGTTCATAGTGCATTATATTCATATTCTGTGCGGATCTGCCCACCTGTACATAATTTGCGTCATCAGAAAGTTGTATTATTAAGTTTGGTATGTCAATATCACTGTCTTAGTACATTAGTACTTAATACAATCCTGGTAAAAACAAAAAACTGATGGCCATCATTTTGCCTTCCAGATGTGCATTTCTACAGGTGAAAACTACACTTTTTAAAATAAAGGTACTTCACGATGTCATTGAATAACTTTTTTTTGTCTAAATGGTTCCATAAAGAACCTTTAACATATGAAAAACTGTACTGTTTCACAAAAGGTTATTTGTGGCGAAAGAAAGTTCTTCAGATTATAAAAAGTTACACTCTAACAAATGCTGGGTTGTTGCAACCCAAATTTGGATCAAATATGGACTAACCCAACTTTTGGGTTAAAATTGTAATGTAAAAATTTAACCCAATGGTTGGGTTAGTCCATATTTGACCCAAAGTTGGGTTGAAACAAACATTTTTAGAGCGTAAGAAAGAGATGGTTCTTTTAAGAACCTTTGATTTAATGGTTCTTTGTGGAACCAGAAATGGTTCTTATATGGCATCGCTGTGAAGATCCTTTTAAGCACCTTTATTTTTAAGGGTGTACGAATTATGCCAAGCCCAAGATGTATTACAAAAACATATGGTGAGATGAAATTGTACGGTCAGTTCCTGTTAAAATCCATTAGACACTGGTAAATTATTGTGTGAGCAATGGGTTGTGCTTATATTTTATTTTTATAAACATACTGTGATTTCCATCAATAAGCCAGATTCCTTTATGAGCAGAATCTCTGATCATTCAGTCTGTTGTCAAAACCTCCTAGTGTTCCATTGGTCAAACAGGTTTATATGGCAGGGTAAAAAAAGGTTATGCTTTGCATATGGTAGCTTTCACACTTTCAGTTATCAGTCGGGCTTGAAACACCATGGAAGAACAAATGGATTTGCCTGCTTTTGCATTTAAAAACTGGAAATTTTGTCACAAATACTGAGAACTTCTCAACATCTCACTTTCTGATGGCTCTTTGGAAGATTTTTATCTTCAGGCTTCTTCTATTAACAGGTTTGCGTCTGGCAGGTGGCACAGTCTCTGACAGCTTTAAAGAATGCAGTCAGTTCTTCTACATGCACACAGCACCCACAGGTGTCCGAGGGGGCAATCTGAAGAGGATATGCCAACGATACGGAGATAAACTACGTTACGCCACGCTGTATGACAGCAGTCGCCGTTTGGCGCTTTATTCGGCTTACACCTTCAAAAAGTCAGATGGACAGCGGAGGATGGACACACCCTGGATGTATGAACCACAGGTAGCAGATTACCTTAGAAAATGAATATCTTAATTAATAAAGTAATCATTTGTGTAGTCTATTATACCATTTTAAATATTCTACATCGTTTGAACAAAATAGGTCTTTGTTTTGACAACAGAGAATTCATCACATAGCAGTAAAATGGTACTGTTGCTGTTCCGTCAATATGAGTTTCTATGGATTTTTATTTCTTGTTTTTCCCCCTCAGCTGGTTTCTGCTGATGAAAGCGGGAACATGAGAGAGTTGCCTTCTAGTGGTGAAACCGACCAACTGCTTGAGGAGAGCCAGGCTGTGTTAGCAGACTATGTTGATGCAGTGGAGTACGAGCGTGGCCCACTCAACCCTGACCAGCACCAGGCGGACAACCAAGACAAAGCAGCTACCTATACTCTCACAAATGTAGTACCTCAGATCACAGACTTACTGGAGGGTCCATGGTCCATTTATATCGATATGGTACGTCGCCGCCTGAATAACTTCTGCCGTGGTGCTGCCTATGTGGTGACTGGGGTGACTGTATCAGGGGTGACCATCCAAAGAGGAAGAGAGGACCGCATGGCTGTCCCAAAGCACTTGTGGTCCGCTTATTGCTGTCCAAGGTTTGATCGAAACTCACCCTATGATGTACGATACATGTTTCCCACTTATGCAGCATATGCTTTGAATGAGATAGTGGGACACAGTGTTACTGAAGTGCCTTTGAAAGCTTTAGAGGCCTTTCTGAAAAGTCAGACTGACATGGACAAAAGCGTGAGCATCTTTTTTAAAGACTGTCTCACAGAAAATACACATGCCAATTAGGGAGTGAATGAAGCGACTCAACACTCCAGCCAGACATATGAAATAATTCTCCAAAAAAAATCGGTTCATTTTAAATGGAAAATGTATTGAATCTATAGAAAAGTACTCTTTTTTAAAAATGTTACATAATACTGGGAATATGGAGCTTATACTCGAGGAGTAAACACACATCAATTATAGTCCCAAATTGAGCAAAATTTTTCATAAGGTTTTGATCATGTTGATTTATTTTAGTGTTAAGAACAATTTGTGAAAATTACTGTGACAAGTGGGGCGGGGCCGAGGGATGTGGGAACCAGCGAGGCCGGTGGAGTGATTGGGAAATGAGCGACACCTGCCACCCACCACCGGTCTCGAGTCCCACAGAGGAGATGGAAGGATATAAAACTGGAGCGACGACAGTGAAGGACGAGAGAGGACCAGGCCTGGGCTTTATTTTATGTTTTGGTTTTTATTTGTGTTTTATTGTTTTGTGTTTATTTTGTTATTAAAGTCTTTGTTTGATTGTCCGCCGGTTTCCGCGTCCTTCTTCCCGATGATTATGGAGTTTTTATTATTATGATTACATTTAAATGGTTCTTACTTTATGAATGTAAAAACCATTCAAGAGCATAATGTAAACAAACTAAAAAATAAGTAAATAAGAGATATATATCCAGAGAATTTGGCTTGCAGTAGCCTGTGCTTTAATATTAATATTAATTTTATTCAATTTGAATGCAGTCAGGCAAGACTACCTGTGAAGAGAGTAAAGTAACCTATCAGACTTTGTCGTAGTCTTTGTAGATGATTTCCATATTATCATGGCACACTGCAGAGCAAGTTGTGTGTCCATGACTTTACACGGCTTGTATCACTGCATTTAAATATCACTTTGTTGATATAGTGACATGAATGTGAATTTGAAGATGTTATAACTGCTGAAATTGTGAACACATCTCAGTGGTGACTATGCTCTACTGTTTGAAGGTTTTGAGTTGTTGTCATTTTTACTGAACTGAGTACAATAGGTGCAACACGGAAAGATAAGTCAAGGAACAGTCCATCTAGCATTAAATTTATTCTTCTCACATTTACGAAGAAAACATTTCACAAGTTTGTGTGTCCATAATCTTGGCATTAGTGGTAAGATTTGGCTTGATGTCTCCAATGGAGGGCTCAGAGAGACAAAAGATAAATGAATATGCATAAAAGGAGAAGAGGAGATGCTGAAAGAACTAACAACAGAAGTGGTAAGAGGATGTTTTTTTATACTTGGATATTAATTGGAAGATTAGATGGGAGTACCCCTCCCGAAATTACATTCATAACTTTTCTAAAAGTATAATTTCGTGAAATTTCTATCACCTCCTATTCAGGCTCAGGTTGCAGGCTGACTGGAAAACTATATTTACCTTTAAGGAGCCAATGAACTTTAGGCCAGCAGTGAGCAAATTCACCTTGATGATTTGCATGATGAAGATAATGGCACACTGAAGTTCATCTATCAGTTAGTTCAGACTATCCGAACATGGTTTTGCATGTACTTTGTACTCTGCATTAGAATTTTTAATGGTCCTCATTTTATTCTCTTCCTACCAGTGCAGAGGCAGTCAATTTTTTTTTATTCTTGTGATGCTTTCAGTCCTAAGAACATTTTACAGAGAAGACAGACAACAATTTAAAGTCTTTAGGACAACATGAAGCTCACAGTCTATTGCTGGTCACTGATGTGTTTGATATTAAGATCACAAGCCGGAGTTGTGGACGACTTCTCCCAAGTAGATCGCTGTAAGGATTTCCTTTATATGGGCACTCCACCACGAGGTTACCTCACTACTTCCCTAAAGAAGATCTGCCAGCGCCATGTGGACAAGCCTCGCTTTGTTACCCTCTACGACCCCCAAAAACACATCCCCATATATTCAGCATACACCTTCAAGAAATCAGATGGGGAGAAACGGGTAGACATTCCCTGGATGTTTGAGCCACAGGTGAGTGTGTGTTAACAAAAACATGATTAGTATATTCTGTATTGTTCAAAAGTTTAAGGTCTGTTTTTTTATTATTGTTTTTATTTAGCGAGGATGCAATAAATTAATACAGAATTTGCAATGCAAAAATGTAGTAAAAACTTTCTGAAAAAGTTGTTTAATTGTGTGTTTTGTTTTGTTTTTTGTAACATTCCTGTGTGACGTATCACGTTTCCACAATAATATCAAGCAATAATATCAAACAGCATAATTGTTTTCAACTTTGATAATATTAACAACAACAAAAATGTTTCTTGTTGAATATTTCTCTCCTGAAATGTTTAAATGTGATCTGGGTTAGGTTCTCTTCATGGATCTGAGAATATAAACTCATCTTAATCTCATGCTCATCACCTGCATTTTTCATTTTGCACAGCTGGCAACTGATAAAGGAAGCAGTAACATGGAACCCTTTCCTCAGTCTTCCTTAATGCACAAAAACTTTGAAGACACGCAGGCTGTGTTAGAAGACTACGTTGATGTAGTGCAATATGAACGTGGCCAAATGAGTCCCGATGAGCATCAGGCAGACCCGCTGGACAAAGCTGCCACCTACACACTGACCAATGTAGTTCCCCTGATAAGGGAGTTCAATTTTGGTCCCTGGAGCACACAGGTGGAGGTTACCCGCAAACGGCTCAATAATTATTGTCATGGAAAGGCTTATGTGATCACTGGGGTGACAACATCAGGTAATATGATCCGACGTGATAACCTAGATCGTGTGGCCATCCCAGAGTTCATGTGGACAGCCTATTGCTGCTCAGATTACGATCACAATGCTCCCTACTCAGAGCGGTATAAGTTTCCAGCGTTCGGCGCCTACGGTCTTAATGATCGCGTGAACAACCACATGGTGGAGGTTCCTATCAAAAATCTGGAGAAGTTTCTCAAGGGCAAAATGGAGGTGGACAAGAACTTCCAGATCTTTTACAGTGACTGTGTGTCAGATGCATAAAGATTAGAATAGGATAATAAACCAGTCCAATGGGTTCATTATCATAACGATGGCAGATACTATATTAAACTTAATACAAAAGAATATGCATTGCATTTGTGTGTAATGAATGGTAATATTTTAATTCATCAAATTATAGGAATAGTTCGCTCAAAAATGAAACTTTTGTCATCATTACTCAACCTGTATGAGTTTATTTCTTTTGTTGAACATACTAGAAGATATTTTGAAGAATGTGGGTGATTGGTGCCCTTTAACCATTTTTTTTCCATACTATGGAAGTCAGTAGACTGTTTGGTTCCCACATTCTTTAGAACAACTTCTTTTGTGTTCAGCAGAAAAAAAGAAACTCATACAGGTTTGGAACAACATGACGGTCAGTAAATGCTGAAAGAATTTTCAATTTTGCATGAGCTATCACTTAAAGCCATGTAAACCATTAAAAGATACAAGCTGATATAAATTACTTGGGGACAAAAGGTTTCAGCTAGACAGCTTAATTTCTGATCTTTACCTTTTTTAGAGCCTAGATGTTAGTTTGTTTAATACCATGCTGTACTTCCCATCTGTAAAGCTAAAGCACATTTTGGGTAGGTTAATGAGATTAAATGACTACAAATGTAAACAGAACAGACAAACTTCAGGATGCTGTTAACACTTCAGTTTCAGCTGTGAAATAAATATTAAAATAAAAAAGTCTTATGCGGTTCATTTATCAGTTCTTTGTCATGGTTTGATATTCAAATACTACTTTGCTCTTGCTGTGACAGCTTTGAGGCACAAGATAATGCAAGAAAGAAATGAGCATGGATGTCAATGCCATTTTCATTTTGTTATTTTAATCATATGATTGGGTTAAAACAGAAAAATTACTAATTTTGCTGACAAGGCCAAAAAAATTGCATTTTATAGGATAGTTCACCTAACAATAGTCCTTGTTCCACCCGTATCTCTGGATTAAGTCAATGCATATTGCATAGGGGAGAAAAACAAAGTCACTTCTTAGCAGTAAGAGGGAGACAAAGATTGTAGAAAGAGCACTGATCCAAAGAACCAGCTGCTTTCCATGAAACCCAACCTTGACTTTGCAATGACTTTTTATCCAAGGGACAGCCAAAGTAATGAGGGTCCATAACGAGCAAATAATTCCCCCGTTTGCCAGTGCACACACCTAAGATCCCCTTTGAGGAATTGTCTCTGTCTCCTCCCATTATAACAGGTGACCCACGGCTAAGGAAGTGGTCAGAAGATCTTCCAGGGCTTGGTCAAGCTCCTCGCTACACTGCACATGCACTATCCGACAGGAAACATCATACAGCTGGTCAAGAATAAGACTTGCCTCAAATGTCCCAATCCACTCCCTAGATCCCAGGAATGCATCAGGTTTGTCCCCAATTTCCACCAAAGTTTGTTGGGTCTCAAAAAGACTAGGTGAGTGTCTGTGGCTCACACTGTGAGCTTGATTAAAACTCAACCATGAAGCTATGGTCTGAATAGTCCTCTATACACAACCCCAACCTCTGTCATCCTTGCCTTCACAACCATAATGATAATAGAGGCAGTCTCCTGATATCACTGAGCATCTGTCACAGTCTGGAGATGGCTGAGGTGACGTCAGCCCATCATGTGCGTTCTTTACTAAAGCATCCTTCCATGTTTCGTTATTGGCTGTCATCGGAGTTTGTCCACAAACATGTCTACCCCAATCTATACACTCTGTTTTCTTAGGTGCCCCTCTTTCCATGTCTGCACGTGAATATAAGGGATAGTTACCGTTCAAGCACTAAAAATAAATACAAATTAACGTTTCATGTGGTTTCATCGCTTCTTCTTCTGTGGGTTTATTAGAGAGTTGCATATCAGCTTTCAGGTGAAGTGATTTCAATATAAGTGTGCATTTTAAAATCTATATTCTGTTCTTAAGATCACTGTATTTTAAAACAGCCTTTATAATTTTACCTGATTTTTATGTTTTTGCCAAAAACTCCCCTTCCTGGCATAAATGCTTAGAGCACATGACACTACTGAAATCATGGTTAAAGCCTTTTAAATAACACAAAATGTGATCAATTAAAAAATCTGCTTTCCTTTTGATATCGAGGTAATTTGACACTTTATAAAATGATTTCTGAATTTCTGTTAGATTAAAATATTTTCTTATTGAGAGCACATAGACTTTAGAGTGCTTCAGATCTTAACATTGAGTTGTGGGAGAAAATTCCACTAATTTAAAGGCAAGATTTACAGACACGTATTTTTATGAGAAAATAGTATTTTTATTATAGCCTACATATATAATGTTGAGGAAGGTAAATGACTCTTTAGGGCCTTTATACATAAAACGAATGAAATATTTCTAAAAGAAAAGTACAAAAAAATATTTCTGATTACACAGTGATACATGATGGGGGGAAAATGCACTGACAAATTCGGACAACAAAAAATTATGATTTTTTTTTTTTTAGCTATGGTCTATGGTCAAAGCTTATGGGTCCGTGACGTGATTAATGAACGACTCGAAAAACCCGAACAATCATGAGATGAACTAATAAATGCTCTTTCCAGCTCAGACTGCATTGACTGAAACCAATAGACAGTAAAAGAAAACAGGTGAACTAGACTAATTTCAGAATAGAATCTATAGAATTTCGCGCATGCGCGACTGAACGAATCACTCCCTGACGACTCGTTCTTCCCGAGTCACATTAAAGATTCATTCAAAATTAACGAATCGTTCAAGAACGACCCATCACTAATTTGAATCTGAACAATTAGTCAGCAATTAAACAGATTTTTCACTAACACACAACTTAAATTGGGTCACTTCGAGACGGACATCAATTAAAGTAATAATAAATTGCAATTCAGTAGCCTAAGTGAGTGAAAAGTTGAAAAAGTATCATTATAACCGTTGAGTTCCTTCGAAGACGGACTGGCAGGCTGATTTAAACATGTAAAACTTTTTGAACGTTTCATCAAAACAACTGGTAAGGTCTATTGATTTGTTCATTTATTCCTTTGTACGTGATTCGAATTTCACTTTTCGCGCTGTGTGGTTGTTTTTTGCAACTCATTGAAAGACGCTGTGCATGGTCACGCAACTCTGATAAAATATTTCTGCTGTATTTGGGTTAGTGCGGATTTCCCATTTACAGTTACAGACATATGTGCATGTCATTTGTTAGTTTTCACTTTTAATTATTTGGTGCACTGGCTGGCATTTATTAGGAAGTTGTTGATGCATTATTGAAATTATTTTATTTTTAGGATGTTTAACAAAAAGATATCCTACATCCCCTGATTATGCTCATATGCTCAGTTCATCAGTAGGGGGAGCCAGTCATCCTAAAATTAGATCCATTGGACTCTGGCTTTCGGGGAGCACTGCAATGAACTTTAATTTTTCTTTAATTTTCAATGTTCGGTTTTACAGTGTATGAATCAGGTAAGCTACGTTCTGTTACATGTTTATTAATTAATTAGAAATTTCGGTTGTGCAGTAAATGCCAACCTAGAGATGAACATTCTGTGCATTGAATATGTTTTATTGTTATGCATTGTTACAGTTGCTAATCGATTGTCAAAAGATCATGTTTCTCGACTAATGCATTAAGGAATTATATATTTTACATTTTATTTGTTCCCCTTGTTGTATGTTCCCCTAGTTTTATTGTTATCTTAACACTTTGATTGGAGCTTACATTCTTTTTGTTTTTCAGGGCATGTCCACACGTACACAGTATTTTTATCAATTGAGTTTTTCCTTCTTCCATTTAAAAAAATTAAAATAAATCTACATCCACATGAAAACACAAAAGCATGCTATGAAGCACTGTCAAGAGCACGCCAAGCCAAAAGGTGACAACCGTAAAGCCATGTTGTCCAATCAGAAGCCTGAAAAAGTTTATAGTAGGCGGAGATAACAGAGCATGGACACAAGCCAAAATCTGTAGTTTCACTGTGTACTGTACACGATAACGCTGCAGCCAGAGTTTGTGAAATCTTCACCTGGCAGGAGTTTTCAAAAATGCTTGGTTTCTGTGACCTGCTGCTGCGTTTGTGTGTGGACGAATGGCTAAACCGCATGGAAAAAGCTTAGTTGTTTTCTTATGGACAGAAATACTAACCGTCCTCTGTCCATTTCCCAAGACAAACAAAGACCTCTACAACCAGAGAAGCAACACTGGCAGATGTAGTATCACACATTACTCTGCTAATAAAGGTTTCAAAGCAGGAACAATCCCCAAAATATCTCTGGATAGACTGGATGCCATTGTCGCCGGAAAGAAAAACAACTTGTAGGAGTACAAACAAATGGTATGGTAAACACTGTTTTGACCTATCATGTATGTTCATGCATTTAGCTGCATGATGAACTTTATGCATGATACGGCTTTATGTTCTTTTAATCATTAAAATAGATATCCTGTTTTACATAAAAAATGTCCCATGCCATTACCATTTATAGTCGGCCTATTGTGAAACGGTAGACATTTGAAGCTATACAACCCAGCAACCAAATATTTATTATTGAAATAAAATACAGGGATTAAGGTTAAAATATTTCATCAAAATCAATATTATAGTTTACAGTTGGCTTTAGTGGATGCATATAAGATCCATTAAACTGAAAGGGATTTAAACCAAGGTCAAGACACAGCAGGTAGATAATAGAGACACAGAAAAAACATGTATAAAAACAGATCACAAGGTCAAAGAATAGACTACGATAAACAATGTATGATAAGGGATACGTGAATGCTGGCCTGAAATGTAATGTTTTGACTTGAGATAGAATAAAGATGAACACTTAAGATCAGACACAAATCTGGAGAAATTCCAGGACTAACCTTAATATCAGGCCCCTGATGCAAAATACCGTGGTTAGAATGGAAAGAATAAAACCCTGTACCTAAAGAGGTCACACTGTTTGTGGGCGTGTAGTTATGATTCAAGCTGGACACAAGACTGTACGGAAAACTGTAGGTGAGTGGAGGCTTGGCAGGGTCAGAACATATTACACTGTTATTGCATGCAACTTTTCAGAGATTTTATTGCGAATGTGTACATTTTTATTGCTTAAACATTGCATGCTAATAGCATACAGGAATCACTAAGTTAAGTTTTGCCACTTTTTGAAAATGTTTGTTGTCAAAACCTTACTAAGCTCTCAGGTTTAACATTTTCGTTGATGTGTATTGTGAACCTTTCTGTAATATTATGTAAGACACTTGTGACTGCATTACTGTCTTCTCTGTTAACTTCAGCAGTTGTTTAATTACTGCTGTCTTCATTCATGAAATGACCTCAGGATTTCTTTTTGTCCACTAGCAAGCTGTCGGTCATTCTCTAAATGGTTTAACTGTGAATTTGGCATAGTGACATGATTAGCATGTGTCTGCTGTTTAAGACAAAAAAAATTATTTTATTTATTGGCTTTGAAGGGCATGTAGGCTATGTGACTTTATGCACAGCATGTTTTATGCTAACTGAAAGTTAAAAGAAATGGGCAGTGACTATTTGACATCTGCATTTTACATAAAATCAGTATAATTGCACAAATAGCACATGATATGCATTGGGGGTAAAAATAAGCTGGTGAATGATGGTCGTTTGATATCATGTGAAATGACACTGACATTTATTGAAGACATTTTTTTTTATTTGAATGAAGAGAATAAAAAAAAAACAGAATCAGGTTATGATTTATTGTTGAAGGGCTAAATATAATTAAGATTTCTATTGTTTCTGCTTATGAGAGAAAAGACCAAAGCTAGAAATATCCTTATATGCTTACAGTCAGAAAAAGCTGGTAGTCTGTCATTGCAAAGTGCAGATTTTATCAGTAAATGAAGCTCTTTCCAGTCTATTAAAATCCCAACACCTCCTAAAGAGCAGTGTGATATTTATAGCTGAAGATGAAGGGTTCAGGGTGAGAGGAAAAGGTCTTCCTGAAACAATCAGTCAGGTTGTTTAAAACCGTAGAGCCACCAGCAGGCTGTGTGTGGGAGAACACTGCCATATCTGAAGGTTTCCTTTTTTGGCCTAAAGACCCTTATGTTGAAACAGAGTTGGAGCTTCACTTTGTAGTGCATGCATGTAAATTAAAACCAACTGAATTTAAGTTTCACGTGATCCTTCACAAATCATTCTAATACGCTGATTTGTTGCTCAATTATCAATTATTACTTGTGCTTAATTATTATTTTTAAGGGAACTCTACAAGATTATTTGATGAATAGAAAGTTAAAAAGAAGAGCATTTATTTGAAAAAGAATGCATATAAATGCATTTTTTTTAAATGGCACTTTTCATCGGTTTAATGCATCCTTGCTGAATATAAAACTATTTATTTTCTTTATCTGTAGTGAAAGTGAATGTTTGTATATGACACTGTTCATAAAATATTTTGCAGTAAAAGCTGTCTTTAACATTAATAATATTTACTTTGTGCCAAATAAGCATGTTAGAATGATTTCTAAAGTATGTAATTACCATCACAGGAATCCATTATATTTTAAAATGTATTATGATGGGAAAAAGTTATTTTAAATTATAAGACTATTTTGCAATATTAACATTTATTAATATTATAATCTTGAATAATAATAGTTTTAACCATATTGTTATCATTGTTTACTGCATTTATTTGACCAACAATAAATTAAAATGCTGAAATATGATTAAAATAACTGTTTTCTGTTTTAATATATTTACATTTATTATTATTATTATTTAAATATGCTGCCATGTTGCCAAAAAATATCTTACTGATGATAAAATCTTACTTACCAAAACTATTGAACAGTGTGTGTGTGTGTGTGTGTGTGTGTGTGTGAGAGAGAGAGAGTGTGTTGTGTGTGTGTGTGTGTGTGTATTCTATGTAAGGACTATAAAGAGAACCACTAACAGGGCAACAGTCTGAAAGAAAGCTTTACCCGTTGAACTCAAGATAATTAATTCAGGATGCCTCTTATTCAGAAACAATAACTTCCGACAGGCCACGTTAAAGGCTCCGACCTCCCCGTCCTCTATTCTATTATGTAAGTTTCCTGTCTTGTGGCGCGCCACTGGACCTCAAACAAGGAGACTAATCTAGCTCTCTTTCCATTCAGGAATAAAGAGAGTCATTCTCTCTTACTATGCAGGTCTCCCTCTTATTCTCACCCACTGTCTCTCTCTTCATCTCTGCAGTGCTTCTGGTTGTCTTTGTTTTCTAGTAAAAAGGGGAGGGTGTCCTTGGGTCTTCCTCCCACACATAACCCCCTTCACTTTTTTTTTTAGTCATCCCAATTTCAATGACAGGGTCCAAGCCTCGGAGTCACTATGCCGAGACTCCCCCGCCCTCGCCCCCTCCCCAGCCATCACACATGTTCCACAGCACGTACCTTGTCTCTCTTTGCTCTCGGTTTGGCTCAGGCAGAGCAAACAGTAGTTTGATCAAACAAGACAACAAATGATTTAGAAAGATTTAGAGCCATGACAACAAACATGGTGTCTGTAGGCAATACAAGAACTTGTCTACGTGTTCGCAAACACCTTATTATTGTGATGTTTACTAAAACAGAGGAAATAATAAACGGTGATATCCAAACAGTTTTTATGGCTTTGTGAGCTGCAAAGCATGATATCTATCACAAACAGTGTAAGCGATACAGAACTTGGCTGTGTGTGTGTGTGTGTGCGCAAACAACTTAGAATTCTTGTTTATTGAAACAGATGAAATAAAATACAGTGAATGTGTGTTATATCTCATGGAAACAGGTAAAGATATTAGAAGCAAATATAGAAAGATATAAGTAAAACAGGAAAGAGGTTTGAGGTTATTATATTTTATAAACAAGAAAACAACAATTCTCATATTGGTGGAAGCATTTGAACAAATAGAGAGACCTTTATCGATTATCTTTAGAATTGAGAGGAGTTGGGCCTCGTGCATATACTTGGAATCATATACATTGTACAACTGCTGCCCAAACAACTTGTATTCTGTCATCCTTTAACAAATAGACCTGCCTGAAAGAGCACGGGAAGTACATGTGCTGCACGTAAAAAATGTATTCTTCTGTTGATGCACTGAAAGGAAACTTATTTAAGACTGACTATAGACTAATGAAACCGATATCTAATTCAGCTTAGTAATCTTTGGCTGTACTTACTCTGGCCAAAAAGAAAGAAAAAAGCCACACAAGTAACCTTTGTGCCTTCGACAAAATCCATAGAAATTCTGTCTTGTGAATGCCCTCTAGAGATGTATAAATAAACTTTATTGATTCCTGAGGGTAAATTCAGTAGCTTTGAACTCTGTACACTCTTTTTCTTCTCAGTGACCCAGTCTTTTTTCCTGGATAGACTCCCTTTACCTTCCTGAATTACACTATTCTGCGCCAATTATATTTAAAACCTTTTGAAGTGTAATATTCCTGATGTTTTTTGTGATCCTGAACCACAAACCAGCCATGAAAGCTAAATAAATAACCTTTCCTTTGACGTATGGTTTGTTAGGATAGGACAATATTTGTCAGAAACTATTTGAAAAATCTGGAATCTGAGGGTGCAAAAAAAAAAAAAGTCTAAATATTGAGAAAATCGCCTTTACAGTTGTACAGATAAAGTTCATAGCAATGCATGTTACTAATCAAAAATTTAGTTTTTAAATATTTATGGTGGGAAATGTACTAAATATCTTCATGGAACATGACCTTTACTTAATATCCTAATGATTTTTGGCATAAAATAAAAATGTATCATTTTGACCCATATGTTGCTATAATATACCAGTGCACAACCCGTGGTTTTGTGGTCCAGGGTCACATTTGTCCATTTGCCAGACAATATAAAGTAGTACTGATACTTTTTCTCCTTAATTTTAGACTACACCTGCCAGAGCCAACATCTGAAACAACTTCCAGAGATTCCAAATTTGAGCTCCAAATAAATTTAACACTTGAACACAAGGTTTCCGAAAAGAGGTTTTCACAGGGATGCCAGAGAAGAACCATTTTGGGTTTCCCAAAGGACATTTCAGTAAACCTTTCTGAAACAAACATTTATTTTCTTAGTGTGAAGAGCATTTGAATAATCTAAAGAGCTTTTTTCACTCTATAAAGAACCTTTTGTGGAATGGAAATGTTCCATGAATGTTAAAGGTTCTTCATGAAACCAAAGATGCCGTTAAAGGACTTTAATGTATAATCATGTAATGAATTTAAACATATTATGCGGTTCATGGTGGTTCATGATGTTAAAGTTCCCCTGCCAATTAATTAATATAAATAAGAAATAACACTAAACAAAATCTGTAAAAAAAAAAAAAAAAAAGAAACTATACATAATTTGAAGGAATTAATTTTTTTAAGGGTTTCACTAGTATTTTGCATTTAACATTGCAATGCATTGTGGTTTAGAGTTAACACAAATGTCTGTAAAATTAATGGATGATGTCCCGTGTAATCATCTGCCAGTATTTTATTTAATTATTTCTTTTTACAGTGAAAGGTGGAGTTAATGTGGTGAAGGGAATCTGCTGATGATGTATACATCTTTATTGTGATTAACTTTAATTTATAACTTGGCCTATAACTAAATGTTATGGTTGCAAAATGACCTAAAATGATAAAAGTTTAGTTGCTACCTGAAAGTTACCTATTTATAGGCCTACTTTACTTTTTAACATCTCTAAAGATAGTCCCCCTGGTCTTGGATGATTGCAAAACCGTAGTAATTTGTTTGATTTACCTCCTTGTTGGCTTGAGATCTCCAAGCTATAGTTTACTACTGGCATACAACTTGTTATCTACCTATATACACATATATTTAAACAGGACCTAATTCTTACCAATTTAAAGGTATGCTGAATGAACATGAAGAACTGCTTATCAGACCCTAAACACAAGCAAACATGAGTATTGTTTCATCTCTTAGTGTTACCTCCCTTGTTTGGAAGTATACAGTGGAAAATTGAGCTAAAAGATCATTGTAAATTGCCTTGAGAGGAAGCCGTGCTAACCCTCTTTGGTGCGCTATTTACTTTGAGAAAACTGATATTATGTGAGTAACAATGAAAGACTAATCCTTTCCAAAACAGGAAGTTGATCTGATAACTATCACGAGACTGTTATATTTTATTTTTATTTTCAAAGTCATGAATTGAAAATAAATAAATACGCATTAGGGAACCGATGAGTGCTGACAATACCTTAAAAAGCTTCGGTTGCAATTAATGGGCAATAGACGGAGCTATGGACGAAACAGAGAGGATCCTGTAAGAACTGGATTCTGAGATGCAGATAACCAGTGAGTAAATTAAACGGCTTAAGTCTGTCTGTCTTTTTTTTTTTTATTTTTTTTTTTTTATCCTGCCTGAAGTTTATCAATTTTTGTAGCAGTCTGATTCCATTCTCCACCTCTTTCTGAACATTAAAGAGAGAGGTCCACCTTTTCTGCTATGTCGCGGTGCGCTTTCGTGGAGTGAGGGGGAATTTACATTCATAGAAAGCTTGCCAATAGGGTGCTGCACAGCCGAGCGGATCGCAGTACGTGCTCGTGGGAAGGGACGGTGTCATTGTATTTGATCGCGTGTGCGTCCCACAGAGTGCTTGGAGGCTCGTGCGTCTGTGCTCGAGGCTATCCATGTCTTTTGTGCCACCAGCTGAGCAGGCTTTGCGCGATATTTGTCATTTTTAATCATGTGTTTGAAAAATGCCAAGTTGTTTTGCGAATGTTTCACGGTTCAGGTAAGATACGCTTTTATCAAACTGATTCTTACTGTCTTAACGTGCATTTAAAAAAAATATTTTTTGTTGTTTTGTCGAGTAAAATTCATACTGAAAGGAATGAATGGCAAACAATATGTTTAACGTTGTTTATACAGCATGCATTATATTGAGAGGAGAGCCAAACAGTCCCAAATCGTATTATTCTGACACTACGAAAGTGAACACGCGAAAGTGCTTGGGGATAGTGGGGCAGTTTATCACTGCAATTAAAAAAATGTGCATGTAGAAATAATAACAATACATTGATTTAAAACTGTAATTCCCATTGTGCTCAGTCACATCACTTTTTTAAAGATATTATTGACCAAGGAAGTTTCAGCTTGCAATCTATTTGTGTTGGACTTTCCCATGCATGACCTAGCATCTTTATTAAACATGAGTTTTACATTACAATGAGAGCTGACTCATTGTAAAATTGCTGCATCATCAAAAGTTGACAGTGGACTAGCAAATTCTGTTCTGAAATGAGGTCCCGTGTAATGGGACAATGACTTTGCAGAAAAATCTCAATTGCAGATCATGGGATGATCACACATGGCTTCTCCCTTGATTTTACCTGTAAGAAAAAAAATGCAATGAGAAACATTGTAGATTCAGGTTTAAGTGTATTTTCCTGATTGAGCTCTTTGTCGTTATACTTTCTATAATTTCTACTGCCAAAATACACTTTAAAAACTTCGAAAAAAATCTTTATTTTATTGATGTAGTGGATATTTATTCATGTAGTCAATGTATACATGCTTCAATTTAAATATTGGTTTGATCTAATGGTTGTAATTCAAGATTTCACTCTTTTTTTATATATAATTATTTCTATTATTTATTATATGTTCTAACCCAGTAAAATAATGTACCATTCTAAAAGTTGGTCAGTTGGTTTAAAAAATAAATAAATAAATAAAACGTTTACATTGTTTCACACAAATCCAGTTTCACAAAAATGAATCGCATGTTGTTCAAAACACCCTGAACATTTTTTATCACAATCTACACAATAATGTTAAGCAGAACAGCTGTTTTTAACTGCGATAAAAAGAAATGCAGCAAATCAGCATATTAGACTGATTTCTGAAGATCATGTGACACTGAATACTGGAATAATGGCTGCTGAAAATTCAGCTTTGTCATCACAGGAATAAATTACATTTCAAAGTATATTTCATTTAAAATAAGTTGTTTTAAATTGTAATAATATAAACACAAAATTACTGTTTTTACTGTTTTGATTAAATAAAATGCAGTGCTGGTGAGCATTAGATACTACTTTTCAAAACAGAAAAAATCTCACTGATCCCTAAACTATTGAACAGAAACTAAAACAAATGTATATATGGGGGGAGGTGACAGCATCCATGCATGGTGGTCTCTTAAGTGACCTGTAGTAGCTGGGTCACTATGAGAGGTGGAGGTGGAGGTGGGGGCTACCTAAAATAAACAGAGCTCTGTGCTCATATGTTGAAGTGGGGAGGCCACACGTAATTAAATTATGTGACTGTGAAATGCTGGAGTCTTGGTCAGATGGAATATAGGTCTAGTTCCTGGAAAAGCTGTTAGAGATGGTCTGATTACATGGTGGACGTGCGCTTTGTAGCATTCAGACAGTTCTTAGATTTTCGACAGGTCATGGTGTCAACAGAACTTCTGTTGCCTTCGTGACAAGACGCCATTCTCTGCCAAGATCAGCAGTAAAGTCATTTGTCAAGCTGAGGCCTAAAGTGAGATCACATCCACTCATCTAAAAGTCTAAAGGAAATTCTGATCATTGATGTTCTACACTAAATTTTGACCAACCTGGAGTTCTACATTACATGTGCTCAAAATCAGAGCATCTCCAGAGGGTACATCTGCTTTGATAAGAGACCTATTGCGTCATAACCCACTAAAGCTGAAAGACTGCATTCAAAGACATAAATGCCAGAATATCACACGACTAACTACATAGAATGTATACTTATTCATGCGGGACTTATCTGCCTTAAACTGTGTAAAAAGTGTGTCTTAGGAAGCAATAGGAAGAGATTAGAATTACCATTTGTTGCCACTGCAAATATGTATTTTTATCGTTTAATTTCTGCTTTGACTCAGACCTTAGGTTTCACACAATCTGACACGCATGTGATAGAGGATTAGATGCTGCAGACCAGACATACACAAACACTCTTTCTGTGTAATCTGTCTCTTTATTCCTGATAGACAGAGCATTCAGCACGGTGTGGGTGTGTCTTTTTCTTCATGAATAGAATTTTCTGCTTTTTTCAGGGCATAATGTTGGTGACTTGTATCTTGGTTATGATATTTGGTGGTTTTAGTTAGTTCTTTACAGTTATCGATTTATTTATCTTAGACAGAGAATGCAGTCAAATGGTTATTTACAGCATGCACATGATGGAAATCTTTCACTTTTACAAATTGAGACATCTTAATCTTGTAGAGCAACAAGGAACAGAGTGGCACTTCATATTTTAACTGGAAATCACAGGATCTAAAGACCACACCAAAGATGATAACTGTAATTATAAATATTTAATAATGGCTCTAATTCTATGAGAATTGGGAAGTTTGCACCATAACTGTAATGATAACAACACAGAAGAATAACATCATTGGAATCACATTCAAAATTATTTTAAGCTGATGAATGGTAATATATTGAGCTAGTCATTATCCATCATTCAGCTTGAGCATTGAAAGCAACAGATATAACTGACATGACTGAAGCATGTCCATATAATAAGCAGAACATTATCGTATAGTTGTCTTAGTAGTTATTATTTCTTGATGTTAACATTGTGAAAACTGAGAGCTGCATGAACAGGTGCTGGACTACAGATGATAAAAGGTGTAGTTAAGATGCCAGATGAGCAGAAGTACTTCATATTAATACAAAATCACTTCATATACCTCTTTACCTAAACATAGGAGTGCTCCACCTTGTGGCAAGTCTTGTTACTATGGGTTAAAATCACATTTGCTTTAGTCTCTGTAAGATAAAATCAAAGTCAGGTTTGTTGTTATTTTTGAGTATTAAGTTGTATTGTTTTTAAGTGAGTATATACGCCCTTAAATATTTGTCAAAATGATATCAAATACAACAAACTGAGTTATTAAACATAAAGCATAATTAAACTGTAATTACAAATTAAACGAATATTTGTTCAATTATGATTCAAAGCAATTTATTGTTTTCAACATTTATGTTTTATATAGAAACATTTTGTACATAATAAATAATTTTGTACAATAATGTTAATATCTGTTTCTCTTAAATGTGTAATATCGTATTAAAGTGTCATTACAGTTTTACACTGACCTTCATTTGTTCTATGCATGCCAGGACTCTTTACCGTACTGCTGATGGTGCTGGAGTGGACCCGTCCAGGCCTGTCCTCCCCATTACGCCCCATCTGTGACCTGCGCGTCCTCGACCATTTTATTAAGGAGGCTTGGGATGCAGAGGCTGCTATGGTGAGAGACATGCACATGATGGCTGTAATTTTATAAACACGTTTCATTGTAACTCCAAGCAGTTCACTTTCTTTCTTTTCATCTGTGCAGTTCTTTAGCACATATCTGCAATGCCAAGTGTGCAGTCCGTCCTCTTGGCGTGTGCCCTCTCTAGCGGTTTCTGATCACTTGTGAATGACTCCTTACCCACTGACAGAGTTCCCACATGACTTTGAAATAAATGAAGCTGGATAAATTGTCTTCTGTAGAACTGCTTTCTAGCTAAATTTCATAACTGTTATTGAAATTAATTGATTGAAAATAATAAAGATCTGCTTATAGCTGAATTAAACGTTTTATATTTTGATTAACCTAGCACAAGCTGAATTAACAATCAACGCACTTGAGCTGAATAATGCCAATTCAAAAGTTAAATCATGTTTCCTAATGAACTTTGCTAATACTGACACTGTCATTGAACTAATCTGAGCTGAATAATGATGCTTTTGTCTTTTTGGAGCCGTTGTATTTGTTTCAGAATTTAAGGGGTTTGCAACATTAATACTGTTATTTTCTTGTGTAGGACTGTTATGCTGCTTTGAAACAATTTCTGTTGTGTAACGTGCTGCATTAATAAATGACTTGAATGTTTTTGCTATCGCAGAGAGCGTGTAAGGATGCTTGCAGCATTGCAACAAACTTCACTGTTCCTCTGACAAGAGTTGATTTTGATGTCTGGGAAGCAATGAATGTAAGTTGTCCTGCATGTTCCCGTTGTGAAGATTTTAATATAATATAGATGAATATCTTATAAATAATGTGGTTAACACATTCCTTTATGAATATATTCTGTATGTCACTTCAGATAGAGGAGAAAGCTCAGGAGGTCCAGTCAGGCTTACACGTGCTGAACGAGGCCATCAGCTCATTACAGGCATCTAATCAGACTGACGTGCTACAGTCCCACGTAGATGCCAGTATTAGCAACATTGCCAGCATCAGACAAGTGCTGCGAAGTGTCAGCATACCGGTGAGTTCATACAGGTCACTTGGAGAACGAGAAGTCTCTTATGCTCACCAGGGCTGCAGTTAAAATGGATTCAAAACAGTTATATTGTGAAATGTTGTTACAATTGTTTTCTATTTTTAAATATATTTTATTCCTGGGATGTCAAAGCTGAATTACTCCTGTCTTCAGTGTCACCTGATCCTTCAGAAATCATTCTAATATGCTGATTGTTACATTTCTTATCATTATCGGTGTTAAAACAAACAGGTTCTTTGTAACTTTTTCTGTTCTTGCCGAGTAAACTTTTGAACCATTGTGCTTTAGAATGACATTTTTCATTAGCAGAACCAAACTGACATATACTTGCATGCATTTGGCATGTGTACAGTGCATTTAAGCTGTACTTTTCATTCAATATACACAAATTACATCAGCTTCTCTGTTTTCTGACGTCTTGCTCTACCACTCAAGCTACAGGAACAGGAAAATGGATGTTATGCTAATCAAGTGTAGTGCACTACAAACTTTTGTCAACTACAGGAAGAAAGCATGTTCGTCACATCACGGTGATTGTGTCATTGTGTCGTAGTGCCAGATAAAAACAACCAGAGGCTATGGGACTACACTCTCAGCTGAAAACAATAGGAATAGAAATTAAGAAATAAAATGGAAATTAAGCATTATATTGTGTTGTGTTAAAGGAACAGTTCACCCAACTATGACAATATGCTGAGGACATCCATGAAACAGATACGTTTTTCTTTATTGGAAGAGATTTGGTGAAATTTAGGATTACATCAGTTGCTAACTAATGGATCCTTTGCATTGAATGGGTGCCGTCAGAATGAGAGTCCCAACAGCTGATGATATCCCATTCACTGCAGAGGATCTATTGGGGAGTAAGTAATGTAGTGCTAAATGTCTCCAGTTCTGTTCTATTGAGATCTGAGGTCGAGTACATTTTCCGCAAATTTAAAGTAAAACTTAATGGAAAATGTTCCAGTAGAAAATCACCAGTAGTTTTGTTACAGATTGTGTTTTTTTTCTTCCAGTCAGTATAGAAAAGTTATCTAGAATTTAAAAGCACTAATATGAGAATTTTAAGTATTAGTTGCACTGCATTATTACTCTCTAACCCATTTCCCTCTGTCCCTCAGGAATATGTACCTCCTTCCAGCGGTGGAGAAGACGAGGAGACACAGAAAGTATCATCTATCTCAGAGCTGTTTCAGGTCCACAGCAACTTCCTGCGGGGAAAAGTGCGTCATCTGCTTGCCAGTGCACCTGTCTGCAAACAAGGTGTCAGCTGATAGACAATTTTGAGAAAGGGCCAAACTAATTGGAGCTCCTCATATCAGGAGGGCAGGATAATGGGCTATTACAAAGGATATGTTGCTGAGGTTTGAATGACTGGGAGTTGTAGCACTTTGAAAGATTTACTCACAAAGGGAAAAGAAGACATCCCCAAGAATGCAAAGCGCCCGCTTTGGCTGCCTTTGCAGACCCACCTATGTTACTTGGCAAAATCAACCAAACGCAATCATGAAACTTCAAGAAATCACTCCTCTTTCCCCACATGACTGTTGGCACTTGCCCAGCTCGACTGGGAAGGTTTATCTGGGACTTTTTTTTTGGAAGTGTTTTGTATTGCTTATAAAATTGTCATTATTTATATAGATGATATTTCTTAGAGCTGGAATCACTTGCTTTTCCAGGTTCTTTTCTGAGACTATTCAAGTGAAGACCTTTCTTCCTCCATTTACTGTGGCCTGAAGCACCTCCAAACATTGAACTGTTGATAGAGAAGCCTATTTATCAATATTAAATATGCACTGTAGGTTTTATATTCACTTCGGTGTTACGTCTGTGTGTGTGTACGTATGTGTGACTTTTGTGAATGCTGCAGGGAATGTTTTGAGCTTCGGGGTGGAAGGTTGTAATGCTGAATTCTTACGGGTCAGTTGGGGTGAACAGGAAGAAGGACTAGATTGCTGCTTGTCGAGGGAATTGGAAGCTTTCGTGAGAGCTGATGAGGCTTTGCGTTAGCTCATGTCTGAATTACGCGGTCTTGTGCAGATAACGTCGCTTCCAGGAAAAATATTGATTGGTGTGTGTATGACGAACATCCTGGCCTGCTTCCACTTTACGCACGACGCTGCATATTTGCCTTTGGGAAATGATCGTAAGGTTGACATTTTGTTTTATTTTTCTGTGAAACTTGTGTTTTTCGTAAATAGCCTGTTTTTTTTACGTCTGTCAATCAGTCTCCGTCTAGATGCTACAAAGTATGTTTGTAGATGTTTTTTTTCCTGTTGTTTTGCTGTTGTGTGGTTGATGTGCTTTCATCACAATGTCATTTGGTATTCAAATACAAAGTACTATTCTTAGCTTAAAATAGAAATGTAAAAACAAGGAGAGAGGAAGTTTTTCTTTTTGTCTTATGAAGCATCTCTGCTGAGAATGTCAATACACTGCTCACAATTCTGTAAATACATGTGATTCCAAATTCCAAAGAATTTGATGAGAAAACAAGTGCTTTATTAGCTATGATAGAGAGAACTAGACATACATTATGCCTTAGACAGGAGGATTATAAAATAAGTACTGGATTTTTGTCATGTTTCCAATGAAGGAATTTAGTCACACCACTAAATATTTTTGAAAACCCTTTTGTGTCATTCCTTTTCACTCTACTTGCCACCAAAATATCTGCTCTTTTAGTTTGGTCAAGATTGGATGGACAAACATTTTGATACAGTATACTTAATAAAAGCAAATCTGATCTATGACTGATCAGCCATCAGATGTCAACCCTCTGCATCTTTCAGATATATTTAAGCTTAGCTGTTTATTCCCAACCTTGCTAACATGCCATCTCCATTTCCCACTCAGAAAGTTATACATATTACCATTTTTATGGCATCTGTGCCCCATAGCCACACACTTGGTGAAAGCAGACCCTTGTCAAATCTGTCAATAATAGCCAAAAGCATTTTACAGATGAACAATATGGGTATTATTCTTAAGTTATAACATTAAAGTTTAATAATAATAATAATATTATTTTATATTTTATTTATACATAGAATAATTTATCCTTAAAATAGACTATAACTATAAACAGAAAGAGGAAAACCACAGTCTAACAATGTCTTTTTACTTTCCATTTAACTGAGCTTTGAAACACAACTGATGCGTGATCTTTTGGTTACATTTTCACTACACATGAGAAAACAAATACATAATCTGACATATAATTCTGAAGGTGGGAAAAATATATGATACGGCACATTTCCTTTCTACATTGTTGCTCAAATGAAACATTCAAGAACACCACAGAAATTAAATAAGCTTCAGGCCGAACCAGAACAGAGTCATGCAAAATAAAACAGACATCACCTTTAAACCACTCACACATAACACGAACATTGCATGAATGTTTATGAAGTCTTTGAGGTTGTCATTTGTTGTGTTAATACTTATACTGGCTCTATGGGTTGGGATAAAACACCTTGATGTGTATTGCGGAGTTATTACGGGTGCGTGTGAGCGGCTCCGCCGACTCATCCGGGTCATCGGGCTCCAGGTCATCTATGAGCTCTACGGTGGACGTGTTGGCCGCCAGCTGCAGAGCACCCTGGCTGGACGTCTGGAGCTGCAGGGCGATATTTATGGCCCGGTTGATGGCCAGTCCCAGACCGTGGATGCAGATTTCCCTATGAGCGTCCAGAAGCTTCTGACACCTCGCCAGCTGGGCCTTGAAGTCTGTTTTCATGTTGACGTAGACGTCGTTCCGTCGTTTGGGCAGTTTGCGAGGCAGACGCTTGCGGAGGGTGAACTCCATCGGGTCCATCTCAAGCGTTGGGCCCTCTGGGGCGGGCACCATCGGGTTATGGGCTACAGAAGGGGACACTGGGATGCGTGGCTCAGCCATGTCAAAACACGGGAAAAGTTCTGTACCGAAAGAACAAGAAGTTAATCAACGCTTAATGATGATATGTTGTGGTTGTTGTTGTTGTTTTCAGCGAGTGAAAATGACACACAGCAGACCTGTGAACACTCATAAATGTTATAAATTAGCACTAAGGTTAGCAACTGAATATATTCACATATTCATTATTTAGGTTTACATATCAATTAGTACAAAATAGCTAAATAAATGGCGACTTTTGTTTGTTTAAATCAAAAGTCTTTTGATTGACTTGATTGAACCGATTCATATGAGTCAATCGGTTCCGGAATCGGACTAACGTTACACTCTATGTTAGAGATCTATTAAAAAGAACCGACTCATGTGAGTCCTCGTTCATGAATCGTCGGTCGCGCTGTTTGTTTAACTGTAACGTTAACGTTACACCGTTGCGGCGTGGCGAAACAGAAATAAATGAAACACTATTAACGTTACTGTTTTTCGTTCCGTTCCGTAAACATTCGGTCCTGGCATTTATTTTTAATGAAACCTGTTCTCAGTTCCCTAGAAATAACTAAGCCATAATCATCATTATCCATATACTACATTATTTGTTTTTGAGAGCGAGTACTACCTTGAATTAGATGGGCTTGTTTTTCAGCTGCACTCAAACTAGCTGGTAAATAAATGAATCTTCGTATTTCTTCTTTTAATTTTATTTACGCTTTACTTAAAGGTGTATCTACCAACACCATCTGTGTATTTGCAGTATTGTCTTCTCTCCTCATATACCGGAAGACCGCTCACTTATACAGGAACTGAAACCTTAAGACGCTCTGTTCGATTACATAATACATACTGCTGTATTATTGGATGAAACATATGTTTTTTAATTTCGTATATTATATCATTATAAATTAAGCACAATAGAATAAACTGTGTCTATTCGTCTCAGTACTAATTTGAAAGCGGACATTGCTAAAATTGCGGTTATTACTTCTTGAGGGTCTTTTATTTTGAAATTCACTCGGTTTTGCGGAATTGTGTGTCCGGAGAGAACAGTCACTCAGCGCGGGATTACTATAAGTGAACCGAACTTTATGAAATATCTGTCTAATTTGTCTGTTCTTTAGTTTTACTGTTTATCTAGTTTCATTCAAGCTATGTCAGACACATGGAGTCACATCCAGGCGCACAAAAAGCAGCTGGATTCCCTGCGCGAGAGGCTGCAGAGGAGAAGAAAAGACACTCAGACAACTCAACTGGGCATCGGTGTGTTGATAAACTAACGTCACGTGCTGTGAGATCTGCAAAACGATTAACTGTACCATAAATGGCATTTGAGATATTTGTAAAAAAATATCTATATTATTAAATAAAACACTTCCTGGATATGTAATGAGAGATATCATTGCAAACCATGTTGTTCATACATTCAGCTTTATTAGCTTGATATCAAGTGCTGAATATAGAGACCGCACAGGATTCTGTCAGAAGTGTGGTATCATGATGCTGAAACTATCTTTAAATGCATGCCAAAGGAAGAATGAATCAAGTTTTTTTTTTTTTTTTTTTTTTTTTGCAATTGTGCATTTAGTGGTTCTATGGTGCCACCTACTGTGTGTGTGTGTGTGTGTGTGTGTGCATTTTTCCTTGTTTTTAACAGAGACTGGAGGTGTTGAGGGTGGATCTGCAAGGAGTGACAGCCCTGGACCGGCGCTTCAGAGTCCTCCACAAGTGGACGTTGAGCAGCCTCCAGACCCAGAACTAGAGAAGAGGCTGCTGGGATACCTGTCTGAACTGAGTCTTTCTCTCCCAACTGATTCCCTAGCTATCACCAACCAGCTAAACACAGTAAGATCTGTGTGCATGCTTGTGTACACTATGGGAGATGATACACAGGGAAACTTTTTGAGCAATGTTGCAGGGCAACCAGGTAAGACAAAGGGACAACGACTGATCTAAAGTATCCAGTTAAAGGGTTAGTTCACCCAAAAAATGAAAATGATGTCATTAATGACTCACTCTCATGTCATTCCAAACCTGTAAGACCTCCGTTTATCTTCGGAACACAGTTAGATATTTTAGATTTAGTCCGAGAGCTTTCTGTCCCTCCATTGAAGATGTGTGTACGGTATACTGTCCATGTCCAGAAAGGTAAGAAAAACATCATCAAAGTAGTCCATGTGACATCAAAAGGTCAGTTAGAACCAAATAACACGTCAGCAGCATCATGAACTCTCTCTCACAACAGACACGGAATAGAAGACAATGCTGAATAAAGTTGTAGTTTTTGCTATTTTTGAACCAAAATGTATTTTCAATGATTCAACAAATTCTAACTGTCTGATGTCACATGGACTACTTTGATGATGTTTTCTTACCTTTCTGGACATGGACAGTATACCGTACACACAGTTTCAATGGAGGGACTGAGAGCTCTCGGACTAAATCTAAAATATCTTAAACTGTGTCCCGAAGATGAACAGAGGTCTTACAGGTTTGGAACGACATGAGGGTGAGTCATTAATAGGGCTGTGCGATTAATCGAAATCGAAATAAAATCGCGATTCGAGTGTGCGCGATTTCTAAATCGCTTTATAGCACGATTTTCCGCAGCCCCGACCTCCTGCAGTATGTTATCTGAACCAATCAGGATGCAGCACGCCTAAGTGGAGCACGAGAACAGAGCAGACTGGGCATATGCCTAACTCCAGGTTCACACACTCTGTCTGTGATGCGTAGCCTTTTTTTTTTCGAGCCCATGTTAACGGAACAGAACGTTCACACTGCACACGGTAAAAGATGAGAACAGAAAAGGTTATTAATAGAAATCTTAAAAAGATTTAATATCTTGCGCTTGAGCACAGAGAGAGTTGTGAGTGTACAGGACACAGGTTGAGTGAGAGGAGACACGTTGTAAGGCAGTGTGTATCTGAGCCTTATACAGTTTATGATCTGAGCACGCGCATCTGGTTTTGTTAAAAGAGCAAAGGAAATCTGCGTGCGAGTGGATAGATTCGCGCTCGTGCATTATTTTAATGTGCTTTCGCGTTATAATAATGCTCTGCGCTCTCGTTGCTGCTTCTGAACCGCGTACACATAACTTACTGTATACGCACTGCAGATGGAGTACGTGTGAACCTTGGGCAAAACATATAACACCTGAGGCACCGCTACAGTGTGCTTTATGACCAATGCATGAAAAAAAAAAAAACACTCTCTGACCACGGGTTTTATTTTATTTTTTTATTATAATTTTTTTGCCATATGTCTTGATTTTGTTTGACATCTTTACTTAGTGATTATTTTGACTTAAGTCTGTTCTAGAGACATGTTACAACTTTTTGATAAAGCTCTCATTGGTTTTCTTTTGGAAATATGTTTCAAATTTATACTGAATGCATTTATGACTGTAAAGCATGTCTGTGTGTGTCAAAATCGTGATTAAAATCGAAATCGCAAAATGGATCAAAAAATCGTGATAGGTTTTTTTTGTCCATATTGCACAGCCCTAGTCATTAATGACATAATTTTCATTTTTGGGTGAACTACCCCTTTAAAGTATTCAATTTGTTACCCATTATCAGTGTGAAAGTGCCCAAGCAGCATTGCTCAAAAAAAGTTGCCCCATGTATCATTAACTCCCAGTCAAAAACCTGGACATGTAGGTCTACTCATTTTTACTACCTCCCAAACAAAATTGTAAAATTGTTAAAACTGTTAAGTATATGGACAATGTGAAACATAAATTGTCACATTTATCTAAACTTGTTGTGAATACTATAGAAATATAAATAATTTTTTGTCTTTCTGTCCTTCTCAATCTCCCTCATTTGCATCTTTGACTCAGCCTGAGTCTGTAGTTTCCCATGCATGCATCCAAAGTCTCCTCCTCAAATTTTCTGCCCAAGAACTTATTGAAGTTCGGCAGCCGTCCATCACCGCCTCCTCGTCCTCTTCCTCCTCGACCCTCGTCACTTCAGTCGACCACACCAAACTATGGGCAATGATTGGCAGCACAGCCCAGCCACAGAGAACTGCCATTAAAAGAAAAGGAGATGACATCATCCATCAAAAAAGAGCCCCTGGCTCCTCCCCTTTGCTTCAAGCACCATCTTCACCTCCTAAAAAATCCTCTGCTTCACTGGGTCCTGCCTTGAACTCGCAGCTTACAGGATCCTCTGGAGGGGGCGGGCCTGAGAAAAAAGGGCGGAGCAGCAAAGTACAAGCATCTCATCTGGACATGGAGATTGAAAGTCTACTGAGCCAGCAGTCCACTAAGGAACAGCAAAGCAAAAAGGTATAATAATTAAGCGGCAAGTCCATAAAATCCTTGTGCATTTATGTGTATGTGGAGTTTGATGTATGTATACATGTGCCTCAGGTGAGCCAAGAGATCCTAGAGCTGTTAAACACCAGTTCAGCAAAGGAACAGTCGATTGTGGAGAAGTTTCGATCGCGAGGCAGAGCTCAAGTGCAGGAGTTCTGTGATCATGGGACGAAAGAAGAGTGTGTGCAGTCGGGCGACACACCTCAGCCCTGCACCAAGCTGCACTTCAGGTCAGTGCACAAACACTGCAAAAATTCTCATTAAAACAAATAACCGTATAAAATATCTATAAATTAGAATTCTAATAGTCTATCAATTAACTATATAATCATACATTTAGAAACTGGTAAAAATAATCATCATTAATATTTTTTACTATGGATTATGATAATATTATCTGAACGTATTATAAACAAATAATTTAGCCTTATATATGTATACATGTTTTAATTCAACCTTCAAAGGCGAATCATCAACAAACACACAGATGAGAGCCTTGGCGACTGCTCCTTTCTGAATACTTGTTTCCACATGGACACTTGTAAATATGTGCACTATGAGATTGACAGCCCTCCTGAAGCTGAGGGTGACATGTTGGGGCCCCAGGCAGGGGCCACTGAGCTTGGACTGCACTCCACTGTGGGAGACGGCAACGATGGCAAGTTGTTTCCTTCACAGGTAAAGTATCATATATATTGACCTGTTCCACAGCTTCTATTATGCTATAGTACACAGTAATTGACTTGAAGCCCAAATTAGCTGAAACCACTATAATATAGGAATAGACATGTTCTCCTGGGTTCATAAGTTCCTACTCCTACTGGAATGTAAAGTCTACACTAGAGAGAGTATGCTACTAACTAGCATGAAACTAACTCAGTACTTTATTTGGTGACACCATTTGTTCTTTAGCTAATAGGTTGTAAGCTTTGGAAAGTTATGCATAGTCAAATGACGTGTATCCTCAGTGATCTAAAGGCAGCCTTCAAATACATGATACGTGAGCAGTAGATCTGTTGCAATGCCAATTTCAGTTAATCCTTGTAACTTATTTTGCCTCTTTTAACAAATGCAAAGAAATTAGATATATATTATGATTGATTTATTTGACCTGCAATCTGAGTTTGTTGAGAAACGCTAACAGAGTAACTCGTTCACATATGATTCACATGTTTTCTCTCTCAAATTATAAGCAAGTGTAAATGTCAACATTATTCTCTGTCTAAAAGATTGAAGTCTACCGGGTTTAACAAGAGTCTACTGATGTAGGTACACCTGTTTGAAAGCGTCTGTTAATATTCAGTGTGAATGTAGAGTAAGTTTAATGGTGCAACACAAAAGTAGAAGTGGTGTGTAAGTTGTAACTTTAAATCAAAAATAGTTGTAACTTATGTACAGCTGATATAACTGGACCTAGATGTTTTTCTGTCCTGTAATTGCTTTCAGAGCATTCTTCTTTCATTCTCACATTTGCTGTCACTGTTCTTGTATTTGTCTACATATAGAAAAACTTTTTTTTTTTTATTAAAATTGTGATTGGCATTTTTATTTTGAGACATAACAGAATTATGTCCTCTAACCTTATCCCCTTCTCAGTGGATTTGCTGTGACATCCGTTTTCTGGATGTGTCCATCCTGGGGAAGTTTGCAGTGGTGATGGCCGACCCGCCATGGGACATTCACATGGAGCTTCCATATGGAACACTCACAGACGACGAGATGAGGAAACTCAACATTCCTATTCTGCAGGATGACGGTTTCCTCTTCCTCTGGGTGACAGGAAGGTAGGTGCTCTGGGGAGTGACTCAGCACAATGCTTCTTAAGACCCTTTTATCTAAGTGTATTAAGATTTTGCATCACTTTTATTTATCACACTGATAAATGTAAACCTAAATACAAAGACAAATCATCTTGTAATAAAAATCTGTGATTATATCACAGATGTTTTTGGTATTTCAGAGATACATTTTCCAAAGGTTTTTAATAACTCTGCACAATTGATTAAATCTGTGTCTGAATACATTTTCCATAATCATATGTGACCCTGGAGCAAAAAACCAAGTAGCTTGGGTATAATTTCAGCAAAAGCCAAAAAAAACATTGTATGGGCCAAAATTATAGATTTTTCTTTTATGCAAAAAATCATTAGGATATTAAGTAAAGATCATGTTCCATGAGGATATTTTGTAAAATAAAAACTTAATTTTTGATCAGTAATATGCATTTCTAAGAACTTACTTTGGAAAACTTTAAAGGCGATTTTCTCAATATTTTGAATTTTATGCACCCTCAGATTCCCGATTTTCAAATAGTTGTATCTCGTCCAAATATTGTCCTATCCTAAAAAAAACAAACATCAGTTGAAAGTTTTTTATTTATTTTTTATTCAGCTTTTGGATGATGTATAAATCTCAGTTTTGAAAAATTGACATTTAAGACTGGTCTTGTGGTTCAGGGTCAGCTATCTATAAATAAATGATCTGAAGAATTGAAAAAAGGGTAATTTAATGCCGTCTTACCAACAGACTAAATGCAGGTCAACAATAGTTCATTTTCTGTCTTCACAGAGCTATGGAGCTGGGCAGAGAGTGTCTAAGCTTATGGGGGTAGGTGATTTTACATGTGGAAAATGTGATGGTGATCTCTTTAAATATAACTAATATTTTTGTTTTTCTGTCTTTCAATTAGCTATGAGCGTGTCGATGAGATTATCTGGGTAAAGACTAACCAGCTTCAGAGGATCATTCGTACTGGGAGGACTGGACACTGGCTAAATCATGGCAAAGAGCATTGCTTGGTATGTGTGAGAATATGAGAATGAGAATCAGAATGAGCTTTATTGCCAGGTATGTTAACACATACAAGGAATTTGTTTTAGTGACAGAAGCTCCACAGTACAACAGAATGACTGACTTTAAGACAGGACACAGATAATAAGAAGAGTACTATAAAAATATACAAAAGAGGCAAAAAAGCAAAAACTAAATATAATATCGACAATTATGATGTACAGGTGCAAATTTTAAATGTAAACAAGTATGGTGTTAAATAGGTAATGTATATAGTGTTTTATATATATATATATATATAGTGTATAGTGTATTATCCAAGATTATTATCAAGTGTTCATGAGATGGGTTGCCTGAGGGAAGAAGCTGTTCCTGTGTCTGGTCGTTTTGGTGCTCAGAGCTCTGTAGTGTCGACCACATGGCAACAGTTCAAAGAGGGAGTGTGCTAGATGTGAGTGGTCCAGAGTGATTTTACTGGCCCTTTTGCTCACTCTGGAGATGTACAGTTCTTGGAGAGAAGGGAGGGTTGTACCGATGATTCGCTCAGCAGTCCGGACTACCCTCTGTAGTCTTCTGAGGTCAGATTTGGTAGCTGAGCTGAACCAGACAGTTACTGAAGTGCAGAGGACAGATTCAGTGATGGTGGAGTAGAACTGTTTCAGCAGCTCCTGCGGCAGGTTGAACTCTGCTGGGCCTTTTTCACAATGGAGTCAATGTGATTGTCACACTTCAGGTTCTGGGAGATGGTGGTGCCCAGGAACCTGAATGACTCCACTGCAGACACTGTGCTGTCTATGATGGGGAATGAGGGGAGAGCAGGGGGTTTCTCCTGAAGTCCACGATCATCTCCATTGTTTTAAGCAGACTCGTCACCACCCTGAATGAGGCCGATGAGTGTGGTGTCATCTGCAGACTTCAGGAGCTTGACAGAGGGGTCTTCAGATGTGCAGTCATTGGTATACGGGGAGAAGAGCAGTGGGGAGAGGATGGAGCCCTGGGGGGTACCAGTGCTGATCGTACAGGTGGTGGATGAGAGTTTTCCAAGCCTCACTAGCTGCTGCCTGTCTCTCAGGAAGCTGTTGATCCACTGACAGATGGAGGTGGGCACGAAGAGCTGAGTTAGTTTGGGCAGGAGGAGGTTTGGGATGATAATGTTAAAAGCAGAGGCAAGTAAGTAAGGTCCAGTGATGTCCTTCAGACAAGCCAAACTAGTCTTTCAAATGACTTCATGACCACAGACGTTAGAGCCACATGTCTGTAGTCATCTATTCCTGTAATTTTGGATTTCTTTGGGACGGGGATGATGGTGGAGCTTATGAAGCATGGGGGTGTTTTTTTCAAACCTGCTTTAAAACTCATTCATATCGTCTGCCAGTTGTTGATTCTCCACAGTGCTGGGGGATGGTGTCTTGTAGTTGGTGATCTCCTTCAGGTCTTTCCATACTGAAACAGGATCACTGGAAAATAATTGGTTCTTTAGCTTTCCAGTATAATTGCTCTTTGCTACTCTGATCTCCTTTTCCAGTGTGTATTTGCCCTGTTTATACAAGAATCTATCCCCATTTCTGCAGGGATCTTCTCAAGGCTGCATATATTGACTTTTCAGCAGCCATAAATTATTATTACATTTGAAAACAGCTTAATATTTTTGTGAATATACATTATACCTTACTTGTATTCTTTCCTTTTCTTTCTCTCTCTCTCTCTCTCTCTGTTTGTTTGTTCAGGTGGGAGTAAAAGGAAACCCACAAGGTTTTAACAGAGGCCTTGATTGTGATGTTATAGTGGCAGAGGTCAGTCCTAACCAGTATTGCTGATAAAACAGTGATGAATTTAAAGTCAGTGATGATCAGTGCACTAAAATAACATCTGTCATCTGTCTACATCTAAAGGTCCGCTCCACTAGTCATAAACCAGATGAAATCTATGGAATGATTGAGCGTTTGTCACCTGGTACACGAAAGATTGAATTGTTTGGGAGACCACACAATGTGCAGCCTAACTGGTGAGTCAGACGCTCAGGAACTTTTTTGATTTCCAAAAAGTGCACGTTTAAGTAATCAGATGTGATGCCTCGCTTTATTGCTAACTTGCTAGTTTTCTCTGATCTTTCGCACCCTGATTCGTTTTCCAGGATAACTCTTGGTAATCAGCTGGACGGTATTCACCTTTTAGACCCTGAAGTAGTTGCACGTTTTAAGAAGCGCTACCCTGACGGAGTCATCTCCAAACCTAAAAACATGTGAGGACTGGGCTAGTGAGAGAATGTACAGCTATTGGTTGAACTCTGCCACAGGATTCACGAGTAAAAGAACAAACTTTTATACCACTTTGCTTTTTTAAAATAAAAACACTGAACCACATTTTGGTCGTCATTCTGTACAGACTGATTAATGATTTCACAGGTAATTCTTTATAGACAACTTTTTTGTTAGAATTGTATGAAAAAAAAGATGCATGTTTCTTTTTGAAAAAGTTTTTTTTTTTTATTTGTTTTTTTTACAATCATCAGTGAAAGCAACAGGACATGTGCTGTTTTAATTCTATTATAATTTAGTTTGCTGTTTTTTACATTTTGTTTAATATAATAAAATTGATTTACACATTGCATTCAAAACATACCAAAAATATCTTCTCTTTCATATTGTGACTTCAAAGGTGTAACAGTGTCTAGTGAATTCTGTTCTTTTACTGGGTTTGAGTGTAAAAATCCACGTTTAACATTTAAAAAACAAATGTTAATACATGTGCACACAACAAAGTGAAGAAGTCTAGATACACATCACTAGTAGGTAAACCGGTTATTTCAAACATGTCGTAACAGAAGCAATGAGTGGATCATGACAAACATCTCCATTCATTTCAATAGTTTTATGCATGCAATAAGAAGAAAGCCTTACAAAGATTTAGAAACTGGGCCATCTTCATAATAATATATTAGTTAGCAAAATTTCATAATTACATAAAGTCTGTGAAATAACCATCATTTTTAGAATTGTTCCAAAAACACCCCTCAAGCTAAATTGGTTTATGGTCATGGCATGTCAAAAAGCCCTGAAATCTGTACACAATAAAAATGAAATTAAAGTCAGGGCTGTGTTATAAACACTATGTTAATGGACCTTGATGCAGCTGCAAGGCAAAGAAAATAACACTTACATAGAAAGCCAAATGAGCTTAAAAAATGTCCTTTCTGTTAATGTGAAAAAAAAAAACATTTTGTTGCTTCACATTACACACTAAATTTATGACAAGCAAGGCAAAGTGTGGTTGATATTATTAGGTATCCTATTCATCAAAAATCCTGAACAAATTTATATCTGACTCAAAAAATTAAATTGCATCATAGTGTCAGTGTCTCCACAGATAAAACCAGCATCTAGTTGAGATCATTTAGATTTAGGCTGTGGAGGGCAAATGCTACAGGCTAGAAAAAAAGCACTTAATGGTTATCATGTAAACATAACTCTTAAGATTGTTTCTAAATATCCCTTTCACCCAATTGCACTCAGTTGTACCTTTTTACACTCATTGCTGTACCGAAATTCAGACAAGTATCTTGACATTGATATTACAATGCATACAGCTGATGCTAATGAGTGTCCATGGGCGTGCAAGGAGAGGCAAACTTCCATGTTTCTTGTTCCTATTGGCTCATTCTCCAGTTCCCTGCAAAAACTCTCCAGTAAGGAACTTAAACTGGACTGGGGCTGTAAATCTGGATTCTCCAGAGACCACCTGCAGAACAAAGTTAGTATGTTGCATCCACTGCATTGATGTTGCTATCCATCTGGTGTCTCAGCGAGAGCCGAGCCTTGTGGGAAAAATAGGCCTGTGGGCACCTCGGACTGCAGCTGCTGTCCCCTTCACTGCCCCAGGAGGTAGTGGAACACAGCCGAGGTTTCACCTCCTCACTTGCTACTGCTGAATAAGCAGAAAAGAAAATTATATAATTATCTCCATTCATAAAAAAAAATAATATAAAAATTTAAAATCGTCACACCTCATAAAAACATAATAAAAATAAAATGTTAATGCACTTAAAAAAAAAAAACATATATAGTTTATGCTGTCACAGAGAGAGGACACGGATTTCATGTCAACTACCAATTTATCATTTGACCAGGTTTTCAATTGCCTTTTAGCTTTATCTGAAAAAGTGATAAAGTCTGAGATTATGATTTACCCGTCTCAGGAGGGCACTGTTTTTTGCACTTCTCCTTGCAGCGTCTGTAGAAAGGAAAGCACTGCAGCATTTTCACACCCATTTCACTAGAGGGAGCTACAGACAAGAGAAATACATGTTAGACAAACCGACTGTGACCTGCCATGACTCTATATCACAAATAACTAGCGGTGGACAGCTCTACTTCGTTACTGTACTTAATTACATTTTTCAAGTACTTTACTGGAGTAGTTTTATTTTGAGTAACTATTACTTTTATTTCAGTACATTCCAAAGCACAAGATCGTAGTTTTTACTTCCCTACATTTCTTTATCTTTACTCCTTATAATATATCACGTGCCCCAACCGTGTCTGATTCAAGAACGAACTGATTCTTTTTTAGTGAACCTTTTAAATCGGCTCGCAAATCGCACCAAACGATTCATTTTACGAATTCGGATGATCCGTTTGCAGCTGTTCTCGAAGCGACAACTCAATGATTCAAATGAACCGTTTAGCGCGAGTCTCCAGTGAAATGAATTCACAAGTAAGAACCGTGAGTGAGCGCGTGCGCGCGACTGATGCTGCTAAAAGTAAGTTACTAATGTCGAATTTTAGGACTATTTATTGTAACTGAAAATCACATTTAGATCAAAACTGTCAGTTGTTTGTGAACTAAATCTGCTGTAAAGGGTGATCTATTCAAGCCCACTGAAATGCTTGAATGCAGACACATCAACATCAGTGTTTCTGTTAAAAAACCCGAAACATTAAAATAACACAGATTAAATAAAATAACTCTTGCACGTTCAAATTCCCAGCTGCCGTAATGTTAACAGTTTTATTTAAATTATATGCATGTCCTATGTGACGTCTGTTTTTATATTATTTATCAACATTATACATTTTTATATTGTTTGGATTAACTAGCCGAGTAGACAGATATGAATGTTTATTCATAACCATACTGAAAATAATAAATATTGTTAGCTAATGCTAACTGTCTAGCTAACAAGCTTGCTGGTGTTAAATTGAGGTATTTTTTTTAGATATAAGTCCAAATATTTTTATTCAACCACCTAGATAAATTACATCTGGAGGGAAAGGAAATGATGTGATGGTCAGAACATGGTAACTACAGTAATTATCAAAGTGGGAAGTGATGTCCTCTGATGTTTTTACACCATAGACAAGGTTTGAGAAGAAAAGAAAATATGAAAACATAATTATATTTTCCTTAAAATGTTCTTCCTTACTTCAGGCCTTATTCTCATGTCATTTATATAACTGTGCACAACAACAAACTTTAAAAAACTTTTTCTCTTCATGGTGAAAATCCGTTGGTTTTCAAAACGGAGTACTTTTACTGGAGTAATATTTTATTACACGTATCTGCACTTTTACTCAAGTACTTGATTTGTGTACTTCGTCCACCACTAACATTTCTAAACTAGCTAAAGTGTCTATTGTTTTTTGCCCTCCTGTTGCTACTGTGGTCATTAAGGTAAAACCGCTGTTGTTTGTTTTGATTATTGGTTGTATGTACTGTAGCCTACTGTATAATCTCATTACAGCCTTGTGTATGCAAACCTCTGTTCTGCCGTCTAATCCAATGCAACGACGTCAGTGAGACTGAACGGAGACGGAGTCATCCGATCGAATAAATCCGTGCATGGGGTATTACACGCCAGGTCAAGTTCTCTGATAGAGGCTGGCAGTTTTGCCATCTTGGCACTATTAGGAGTTCGACTTGCAGTTTATGAATCACTTTTGACAGCTTCTAAAGTGTATTATTCATAATTAGTTTATAAACTCGTGTTTGAAGTGATTCATGCCCTGCAGTTGTTGAGTATGTGGGTTACAGATTGATTTACTTAGTGTATGACTTGGTTCATTTTCATCAGAAACCTATCCAAAGACAAATAGAAACATGTCTTCTTAAGAGCTTTTTGTGACGAAGTGACCAGTGCTCCTCTTATCACCCTTTCCCAGGGTTTTCTGGCCTTTGGTTTTGTAGTATACAGGGTTAATGGTTAATTTTTAATGACTTGGCATTTACACTGTTCTGATATGCTCTGTGAATCCAGTCTGCCCCAGAAACCAATGTAATACCTTAGTGGCCGAGCTGCATATTATTCTTGGGTTAATGTTTGCACATTAAAATAATACATGCTGAATGAGATCATAAAAATAAAGCTTGTGTAATAGGTCATGAGATCATAGTTGTCAGCCTTGAAATGCAAGTCATAACATCAAAAAAAAAAAAAAAAAACAGGACATGTTTTCCATCCAACTACATGTCGTTCTCACGCATTAAAGAGTGTTTGTGTGTTAGTAAAACTTGTTACAGAACCATGTCACTACATGTCATTGTCGTTCACTGTCATACATAACACTCTGTTCCTACTCATCCCCTCCCTTTTATTTCTGTTATGAACTCATAAATCAGAGGAGTTCTCTCATGCTATTGTTCAGCTTCGTTAAATTGCCTGAGGACAAAACGTGCACAATTCTGAATTTTAATTTTTAAAAGCTAATGGCCAAACATTTAAAAAAATGTCTTTTGCAAATCAGTTGTGTGAATTTTGTAAGTGTTGGAATAGCTCATTGTTTTGTGGAAAAGTGAACATTTTGGAACAACATCTGTTCAGATCTGCCTGCAAACAGCATGTTATGAGCATTTGTTTTGCTCTTTGATTTGAGTTTTAGCATTATGATCATTTGTTGATTTATATTTTAAGATCTTGATTAATTAAAGAGGCTACATGATAAGGGACTGCTTGATTTAACTCAAGTTTTTTTCATTTCAAGTTTTCAGGCTTCTGCAAATGTCTTCTTTTCATTATAGGCATGAAGTGTCACCAGTTCAGATTGCAGATGAAATTATCTGTGTTTGATAAATGGTGTAAAAATCAGCCTCAGATGGTTTGCATCAGTCCTTGCATCAAACCACAAACATCTGAGCTTTTGTGGAGAACATTGTGTCCAAAATATTTGCCAATACTGACGCTGAAAACCAAATGTTTTTCTTATTCCCTTTGTTCCAGTTAATGCACACACACACATTTCTGTCACTTCTTGTGCCTATCCTAAACATTCCTCTCGCTTTTTCATAACTCAAGCAAAACATAATTTATGTGGAAGCGTTCATCAGGGGAATTAAGATTCCATTCTTATTTCTTTGTGTGTTCGGTTTATGGCGAAAAGCGAAAGAAAAAATGCCCAAACCAGTTTGGGAAAAAGTGGATAAGGAGGCTACAGAACAGAGGAAATGTTACATTTTCTTTCCTAATGGTTTAATTTTGGCAAGGTTTTTGCCCAGAGACGAAGAAATTATGTAATTAGTGTACAATTTACAGCTAAGTTGTTTACTAGTGATCTAGACATGCACTTATAAATGTACTACAAGCAAGATCTTGTATACATAAAGCATACACACAAACACAGAGAAAATCCTTATAGGGTTGTCATCTAGACTTGTGACCTAACATGATGTCCCACTCCAGGTCATTTACCAAACACTGTGAGATGTGTTTGTGTATCAGTATAGGCTGTGTACATATGTACTAAAGTTACGACACTTCATTATACTTTGCCTCCTCCTTCATATAGCCTCTTTCTTAGAATAGGACACTGGCTATGCACACATTCAATTACACACCCTCAGAAACAAACCAGGGCTGTCATCTGAGACATAATTTCTCACTGATTTACAGCACCACAGGATTTTTCCTGGACTGTGGATTGCAGCAATGCATAGGATTCATGCCTTTCCAATCATTTCAAGCAAACCGCCTTTTTCTCAACAAGCTTGTGTGTTCAATAACATCTTCAGCATTTTTGAAGGAGATAAGGATAACCTGTGAATTCACACCTCTTTAAGTTCCTTCTTCTGATCAAAGCTGTAGGTCTAATTTCACATCTGAAACTGTGAGCTGTAGGTGAATATCCAAATGATTAATAAGACCTATTTTCAGTATCACTAGTTTTCAGTTTCGTTGTTTACGTGGTGTAGGCTAGGCTATATTTATGAGGCTGATTGCCCTTTTTGGCGTCCAATAAATAAAAATAGACTTTTGACGCATGCATGTGATTTAGTTCTTGCAGGAAGTTCATAGATTTGAGTGTTGATGCTTTCAAAGGTGTTAGAATCTCTAAGTGACTTTTATGATTTTAATGTAATCTTAAATCGCTTGCTACTCCCCCCTCTCCCGCCTGGCTGCATGCTCGAGCGCGCTCACGCGCTTTCCCATTGAGACTTGCTGTGTGTGTATGTGCAGTACGTGACACTCGAGCACGCTGTGGTGTGACAGGGAAAAGGGGGGGAGGAAAATGCATATAAATGTTTAAATATGAAAGGATGTTTACAAGATCACTTGTGATTTCCATGTGCATGCAGCAAGGTTATTGAATAAAATAAAATTTTCACATGTAGCCTAAAAATCCTTAAAACCCGTGTTAAAAGGTTTCATGGATTGTGTGTGGAATGATATTTTTCTGTCTGGCTATATTTTATAGGCGTCCTGTTATTCGTAAAATAGATGATAAAACATAAAGCCAGAATAATTTTAATCTAAATCTGACTTTATGCAAGAACAAATAAACAAACACTGCTGCAGTGTTCACTAAACAAACAAACAATGCTTCACAGATTAGGCTAGCCTACCTAAAAACTTAAAATATAGCGTAAAACACAAGCAGCATTCATTGCAGATAAATTACAGTTGATTTGTATTTCGTACTAAACACAGTTTGAAAAATTTTACTGTAAAGATGTATTGTCTTGTTGGAAGCAATTACGCTACAGCCTATATAGGCTGCGGTAATTTATACACAAAAGCAGTTTTACAATAAAATTATATATTTCCACTAACAGCTTAAGAGGTTTTCTTGTTAAAATAACTAACTATTTCAAAAACATTTCGCCTATTTTCTTACCTGAAGCAACTTTGAGATGAATATTGTTAGACACTCCCTCTTTGACACACCTCCATATTGTTTAACAACCTTTATAGGACTGAATTTTACATATTTGTATAATTCAGTGTGTACAGTTTTATACACAGCCTAATATTAAATAGTCTAATCAATTGACTCACCGTTTGTTCTTTTGAAACGCACTTATTCTGGCACGTCACGCAAAGAATTCTTCAGATTCCAATTGATAGTTGAAATGTTCTCCAACTCACTGACAGATCACTGGCAATGATTGAACCCGTTCAGCTACGACAACATTAAAAGCTTCAGGTCTGAGCACAGCTTTAAATAGCTTATCTGAGCAGCACACCCTCCTCCTCTTTCTCTCCCTCCTCCTCCTCCTTCTCTTTCACTCAGTAGCTTGCTTGTGTGCTGTCACGTCTCCAGCTCAGCATGAGAAAAACATTCTAACTATTCAGGACCAATTTATTAAACTATTTATAATTTTCTCACGTGCAAGTTCTTGAGGGCATGTTCATGCATTAGTATCGGAAGCCACTGAGAAAATGTTAACCTCAGTCTCATGCTGTACTTAAGATTTCATCCACAAGACCATTAAGATGTTTTAATGTTTTAGATTTATCATCATTGTTAAAGTGTTTAGAAGTTTTATTATTACTAATATTATTATGATTATTATTTCGCATAATCAGAGTTTTATAGTGTGTTTAAGATATTCTTAGATCACAACTCTTGGCCATTTGCATTTTTGCTTAAAATAACTGCAGTTTTAGGCAGTAGACCAGTCTCCACAAGTCCCCATGGCTCCAGTTTACATTCAGGGCAACATCGAACACTACTTCATACGCTCAATCTGAATAGCATTCAACTTCTCAAGAGTAAAAGATCAAGCACACACAAAAAAAGCTAATCTTTACACTTCCAAGAAACATGTATACCAGTGACATCAGCATAGACCAGGAAATGTGTATTTACACCTTTATTCATTTTTATTTTCTAGCTGACATTCTGTTAGCTGTTTTTCTTTTCCGGTGGAAATTTACAAACCAATTAGAATTCTGAACATCAAGTCTGCTGCACAATCTGGGTTGAAGGGCAAGGCCCCCCATTGCTGGTAACTATTGTGTGATTTAGGACCAATAGCATTAACCCATATGCTACTGATCAGAGAGCAGTCTGAAGTTTGTCCTATCTTTTAGTTATTTCCATTTAAAGACTTTTAAAGACTTAGTTATTTTAGTTATTTCCATTTAAAGACTGATTTAAGAACAGTGTTAAAAGGATAAATAAACTCTGAGATTTTCTTTGAATTCTCATCATCCATGTGGGAAAGCAGGAAATTGTTTTGGGATTTGAGTTGTGGGATTTATATTTATTTAATTAATTTATGTTTCAGTTAGTTGAGAACCATTTCATTATCTGAACCCAACTCCCTTTTATGTATAATTTTCGACCTAAAAAAAATAAAGGAAAAAAATTAAGCCATATTAATGCTCCAAGTTTAATTTTAATTTCTTTCTCTTCTTGTTTCTCCTGTTTAGCTCCTCCCTTCTCTCTTTTTTTTTTAAATTTTGACATCTACAGAAAGAAAGTAGATTTATAACTCTACTTCCATGCTTAAGAGCAAAATATATGTTTGTAACTTTGTTGTTAGACAGTAATAGGGAGCATCCCAAACCCTGTGTTAAAAACCTGTTTACCCATGTAAGAAAAAAAATGAATGATTGTCATGAACATGAAATGGGATCTGATACCTAATATACATTAGATTGATTGTTTGACTGCAGGCTGTTTAACGAAATAGTGTTGTTGAGGTCAGATATCACAGGTTAAGATACGATGTATACTTTTGATTTGTTTTGTTTTGCTTCACTTTCCATGAGCATTGTCTCTAAATCAGATCATTTTAAAAAAAGATGGTTTGTCACTTGCCTAATACTGCAAATAATAAGAGAGCATCATGTTTAATCAGCGTTAGTGTGATGGACAGAGATCTTTTGTTGTTTTTGTAAAATCCAATCACATGTATTTTCCATAATGTTTCTCCCACTATCACTGGTGATCGCTGGTGATGTCTCCTGCTTTGTGTGGCACTGTGAGAAGAATAATTACCTATGACCAACACCATCTCTAATAAGTGTTTATTATAGAAAAGACTTGATTTATGATATACACTTTCAAAATGAGAGATAAATAAGCTAAAGAAAAAAAAATGTGTTGGAGGAACAAACTGTTCTATAAATCACAAGCTAGAATAAGTGCAATAGTTTAAACAGAATGACAAAAATCCTCTGCAGAAACCCAAAAAGAAATGACAGGCCTGATGGTTTCTATTTGAGTTGGCATATGTGCAAACTCTCGGAGGAAGATGAGTGATTTAATGAGTATTTACTTTCTCATGCACACTAAAGCAGCAGAGCTTACATGCATGCTGTTGTTTGGTGTCAGTGCATAGAATATCTGCCCTATTCCGGCTTGAATCGCTTTTTACCAGTTTTCCCACCCTGTTCTCCCACCCCAAAACTGCAACCCCCACCTCGCTAATTTTGTCCCTGTCAACAATCCACCTCCCCTCAACACCCACTTTTCTCTGGGGTGTGTGTGAGCTCACAACAAGGCAGTGTCAAATTCCTACATTCACATAAACCATAATGACTATGATGTTATTTGTCGATTTCAGAGGTAATGAATCACGCAGAGAAAGATGTGCAGTGACATAAAGCTGATGATTCTTCAGAAATTCAAGATAATTTTACAAAAACTCAAGTGTGTGCATGTATGTTACATTCTTAAAGGCATACAAAAAAAAATCAAGTTTAAATATGAATTGAATGAACCTTTAAACAGAATGGTTTGAATTTAATAAATTCCATAACATCCGTTCACATGCTCCATTCAGTCTGATTTCTGGTCTGTTTCCCCTCTGCTGTTATCTGGAGCCATTGTGGGAGTTGATGAGTGTTTCGTGCCTATTCTCTGTGTATAAATGGTGGATGGCCATCGAATTAGTCTGGCCAGGTCCATGCCAAAGCCTTTAGTACAACCGCCTCTCAACATTAACTAGACAAAAAATAAAATCCTCTCCAGGTCAAAATGACCAAAACATTAGGGTTAATTATATAGAATTCAAATAAAATATTTATACATTTACATCATTATATGTACAGTATGTCATGCAATTATGTGTACAGTATGTTTACATATGTAATCTCAGTAAGAACAGAACATCCTTTTCTGGAACACACTGGAACAAGGTCTATACATTAAGCTGATTTAGTAATGTGTACTAGGACATGCTGTTGACTCGCTCCCCTTGTGGCTGAGACATATATGGCATGTTTACAATGATCAGTTTGCTTGGTCTGGGCAATCTGTAAGCTTGTTTTCAGATTCTGCAGCCTTTATCCTAGCATGAGCTTCAAATAGGTGTTTGTGCGCAGGATTAGCAATTAGAGTGGAGGGCTGCTGTGCTAACAACGATTATGAGCTAAATATGAGCACAGGGTCTATAGACTCGATAAGTATCTCAGAGTTCAGGGAGCTAATAGCAATATACATTTTTGAGTACTTTAAAGATATCTGATGCTCTTTTTGAAAATGCCCCTTAAAACACTCCCTGGTTAAAATTTATGAATGTTTTTACAGCTGCAGGTCTGGTTTTAACCACCAGGGGGTTTGACTTACTGTTTTCCTTTGCGTGCTGCAAGATCCGGTTTGTTCCGGTGTCAGAGTTACAATAGTGAAAGCAGTGAGTTGTGATAAGAATGAATGACACAGATGCCGAGATGGAGAGAGGAAAGCAGAAAGGAACATGGTGGTTTTTATCAGACTTTTTTTTTTAGAAAGCAAATGGAAAACAGCCAGCCAAAGGTTTCAGAGTCTCACTGCACTAAACTAGAAAATAGAAAAGCAAAGACAGACACACACACACACACACACACACACTCACACTCACACACTTGATGCCTCCTGCCAAGAACACCAGAAAAAGAAAACACTCAGGGTATTTCTGTAACCTGTAGAGAAATATCGTTCTCATGCAATCTTAGGCCAACTCTAATGATAGACATTACTCAAGTTAATAATGGCTCATGAGAGACAAAATAAATGTCAGCAAATTATGTTTATTGTAAAAAAAAAAAAAAAATAAGGCTGTAGTGTATCATTAGGACCTGATGATTAAGTATTCCAAAATGCACAGCGTTTATAAAAAAAAAAAAAAAAAAAAGACAAATAATTTTTACATTTCTATACAATTTCTATTATATTTGATTATAATTTACTGTTACGGTAGCACTAAACACATAATAAAGTTAAAATAAAGTTTACACACAACATGTGTGTTAGTTAATGTGTGTTAGTACATTAGTGATGGCTTGGATTGCAAGTAGTTAGTGTTGTGAGAAAGCTCCAGATTGAATGGTTGTTGATTTGTTTTTGTATTCCTCCTCTGCAGATCTCATAGACCTCCCTCATCCTGTTATACAAAGAAGAACTATCATTCCCAATACATAAAAAAGGCATCTCTTTATTATTTAGTGTTGAGAGATCTGAATGTTTACACAGTTTGGATTCGTTTGTCTGTGTTAGCTGGTTATAATACAGAGACTATTGTCCATGCTGCCAGTATTCTGTTTAATAGACAGCACAAAGCGATTCTCTTTTACATGCCAGTCTGTCAGATGTAGCTTCTGTTCAAGAAATTAAACTCACAACTGTTTCAGTGTTACTGTAAAATGAAATGCTGTTGTGTAAACTTTACCGATTTCTTTTTCCGGCAGTCTCCACAGAGGCAGCCTACACATCCATTCACAACCTGAATGACACAGAGTATCATCTGGATCAGAGACAGTCCCAAGAGGATGGAGAACAGCACGATGTGCCAGAGAACCACATTCTCGGGAAAGACACACTCGGACCATGTGGTCTTATCCCCCAGGTAACTGCTGTTCCTGTTACAGCGAGATGAAAAGAAGAGAGAAGGAGCTTTAGTTGAAGTGCAGGATAAGAGCTCACCTAGTGGCCATACAAAGAACAGCAATTCCATTGCATTCATTTCATTTTTCTTTAAGATTTTAGGTGTTCTTACCTTGCCATATCCTCAAAGGGATATACCCAATCACCATTCTTGTCTTTGCATAGAGGCCCAACAGCCATTGCTGCAATGGCAACAGAGGCACAGTAGGCCGACCCAACAATGCCAAATACAGAAGAGAAAACAGAATTCAGCATCTGAACGAAACAAAAAGAACATGAAACATTAAACTATCAAAAACATTTATATATAGACTGCATATACTGTATATGCAAAAGAGAATGTTGTTTATATGTTTTCAAATTGTACGGCTCCACTAGTGAGCTTCTTGTTGTGAATGATAGTGATTTTAAATTTTTTTGTTAATTGTTACATTTTAGGGTGATTTTCTTTGTCAGATTTACTCACACGACAGCGGTTTCCACAACAACCAGCCCCGCAACAGCCTTTGCCCCCAGCTCTGATGGCTGAGCAGCTTGGACACATCATCTGATGAATAAAAAGTGAGTGCATATTAACTTATCGTCAACTGTGATCTCAACGAGATAAGGTTTGCCGTAAAGCAGGTTAAACAATGTTTGTGTAAATGACTTAATCTAGGATAAATAATTTGTACTGAACAATTCAAAATTAAGATTCTTTATTGGCATCCATGATTCCATTAAGAACTTTTAACATATTTTAAAGTGAAAAAATGCTCTTCTGATTATTAAAAAGTGCTTCATACTGAGAAAATGTGTTCTTTAAATAACTGTTCACTAAATGCTTCTTTGGGAAACCCTAAATTCTTCTGACATCACTGTGCAAAATCAAGTTTTTGGAACCTTTATGAGTGATTGTTTTATCAAAATGCGCTTAATCACACATTAGACTCAGTCTACTTTTTCTGTGATATGTGTACTTGCTCATAGCATGTTCCTCTGTAAATGCACTTATTGCTTGATGTGATCCAGAGCCAGCTTACATAACTTTACTCAGGATTAATCCATCCTGGTCATATCTGGTCATATATATATATATATATATATACACGTATATATGTGTGTGTGTGTGTGTGTGTGTACCATTAAGGTACTAAAATGTACCTTATATGCACCCTTCAGGGGTAAAAAAAGTGTAAAAAAATGTACAAACATGTATCTTTCGAAAAGGGTACTGCCCTAGTGACAGATTTTGTACCTGTTTTATTCCGTTCTGAGCGGTGAAGCTCTGCATGGTGGACCACTGTTTCTCATCACTGTATTTGCTGACCGCAGATATATTTTCTTCCTCCAATCTAAATTTCCTTTATTCTTATTGACTTATAATGCTAATTCAACCATACTTGTTTTCTTTATTGATTGGTGTGCCATGTATTATCATAGACATGAATAAAATAAATAGCACACAAAGCCTTGTCGCAGTGTTTGAAGTATCTGATGTTCTACCTAAAACATCAGACCAGGTTAGGCCTGTTCATTTAAACATTAAACATTAATACTCCACTAATAATCTCACATTCTCAGAAAATTAAAAGGTACAAAACCTGTCACTGGGGTGCTACCCTTTTACACATTTGAACCTTATTTAAGGGTGTATATAATACCTTAAAGGTACATATTAATACCTAAAGTATACATATTGGTGCATATTAATATTTGTACCTTTCAAAAAAGCAGCACCCCAGTGACAGCTTTCGTGAGTACATCTCATAAATACAAGACAGGCAGATTTGTTTTAGTTTTTTAGGAAACAAGTTCAGGCAAACGCTGCATTAATGATGAGATCAGTTTAACAGACTGAATTACTCACAATTAGTCCACCGCCGAGCACACCTCCCATAAGCCAGACTTGAAGGGAAATCTGGCCAGTTTCCAGCTGTTCTCCATTAGGGAAGAATAAGAGTATATTGGCTATAATACACAAAAAAGCTGTGGGCAGAAGAATTAGCCCCACTAACCGTGCACACTTCCCAGTACACATTGCAATGGATCTGTATAAAAAGGAAAACGTTATAAATCAGGAGAAATTGTCAAAGGCTGTGTTCTTCTCAGTGCAGCACAGGCTCTGAATGATTGCACAGAATGCCATTTAAGACTTGACAATATTTACAGTGCTTTTATCAGTGCCATTTATGGTGCATTACTGTAACAGTGGGAAGTGGCTGAAGTTTCTGGTTTGGATAATTACTGACGTGTGTACGTGTATTGTGGCTGGTTTGATCAGTGTAAGGTGTGTGGGGACAATAGTTACAGTAAAGCCATAAAATGAATCCTGATAAAACAACAAGGCCCGTTATACAGCCTGTTTTATAATATCTTGTGTTATAAATGGCACTTTATTTATAATGGTTTTGTAAAGGTTAATGATACTTCTGCATCGTCATTTCTTTTCAGATATTCTTCATTCAGTACCATTCACTAAAACACTTCAGTTTAAGTAGTTTACTTTTTGTTGAAATAACATTTTTAATAGGCTAGATGTTCTCATAAAGGATTGTAAAGTGTGAAAAAGCTTGAAAGGACCATGACAATTAAGACAAATAACATTCTTTTCAAAAAAGTTGCATGGAACATTAAACCCTAACAGAAGCTTACTGTAAAACTCAAAATAGTTTTTAGCAATGGTTTTCAATACCTAAAAGGGTTAAAACGACTGTTGAGGTGACTGAAGGGACATCTTGACAGAAAATAAATAATATGGACATTAAAAGTAGTCATAAAAAAAGTATATTTTTTCTTTGTTGAATATAATAGGGCTTGGGCGCCGCGTTGCATTCTGGGACGTAGCGGTCATGTTGATGGCCTCGCGAATGGAAACATACAGCAAGTCGAACGAGAAGAAGTGGGAGAAAGAAAAAAGATGTTAAAATCGCGAAATGCTGTGGGATTTACAGGGATACGCTAAATAGGGATGACAGGGACTGTAATGTGGACAAAATCGGCACTATTAATGGTTTGGATCTATATGAAATTCCCAACAAAGAGTGGAGCGCCACCAACGACGACGACTTGCTGCCGCACTTTTGCAATACGGATATCTTCGGCTACCTTGTTTGTTTTATGAGCGCCTACACTTCAGAACAGTTCGGAAGCTACAAGTCATTGGAGTCTCATGTGTGGTTCACAAATGGATGGGTTCAGGAGCTGCAGGTCATAAAGCAGGCAAACAGTATACAGTAATCCGGACAAAGGTAAGCTGCGCTCCACATAGCTCCTAGTTTGGTAACCATTAGTGCTAACAACCATTCACACGTGTGCTTTTAACTATGTGTTTAAAAAGTTTAGTCAGTAGCTGTCAACCCTCCCGTTTTTCCCGGGGTTCTCACGTATTTGAGCTCTTTTCCCGCTGTCTTCCCGTTTTATTTTTTTTTCCTGTAAAATATCCCGTAAGCCCTTCCATCGGACCTGTCAAAGATGAACGTTGAAATCTGCCCGTGTTTTAGATGAGTAGCCCGGGAAATGTCCCTTATTTTCAATGGTCAATGGTGACTTAAGCTATATAAATTAATATTCAGATGTTACGGTCTCCGTGGTCGCGCCTCCAAGCAGGAAAGCGGTGGAAAGTTAATCCATTCTCATTTATTTCCCCATGGCGATTATGTGTTGCGCTCATAGACTGTATAAAAACAGGTTGCGCTATTACAACCCACAATCCAGCAATGGTTTACCATGGTTGGAATAGATTTTTAATTAATAAAATTAAGACACACGGCTGAGAGGGAGTACGTCTAAACAATGCGTAGTAATCCGAGTGGCAGTAAAGGAGGCCATTAACATGGCGGCCACGCCAAGGAATGACGTCACGACGCCCAGGGGTAACGGTAGAACAGTAAAACTTGTTTATACATTTTTTTAAGTACTAGAAATAAAATACTACTCTTTGAAACTTTAAAGGAGGATAAAATTTTAATATTTAAAATATTTGGCCTTGTTGGTCTGTAATCTGTAGGATACGTAAATCTGTGACGTCATTAACGGGTGCACGTGAGCTTTTTTCGAGTTCGCGAGAGGATTTGAAGCGTTGAGTGTTAACAAATGTCACAACTGCTCGGGTTCAAAGCAAGGTAAGTCATTTAAAACAAGTTATTGTGTAACACTAACCGAAAGTCAGATGTTATTTGATGTGTTTTGTCGAAGGCGTCGACGATTTGTTCTCAATTGGTTGTTTTTCGATGTTGCTAGTTCAAATTCAGGTGACGTTAATGCCATCCAATTAATGTTAACATGAAGGACAGGTTATATGAACTCAAAACATATGAGTTTATAACATCGAGGTGTTGTTTCAACTATTGCGTTATCTGACATAAAATATGTGTGTTGTTGGATGATATTACCTGAAAATTCAGTTAGCCTATGTAATTAGCATGAAGATGAGTAATGTTAGCCTATAATTTGCCCTGGAGCATTTAAGTTAGCAGTGCGTTGTAAACTTGTAACGTTACTGCTAGTTGAGTAAAGTTACAGGGTCTAAATATATTGATTCAAAGATACAAATGTGGTTCCGTGTCCATGTAGTAAATTTTAAGATGATATGTTTATTAATGGTGTTAAAAAGTTTAAGGAATGAGACACTGCATGTGCTTGTACTAGGTTTATCAGGAAAAAAGCACGATGTATGCACTTATTTAGTCATAGCGTTGTTTTGTATATCTTTAGTTCCCCTAGAAGTATTATGTATTTAACATGATTTATTTGTAACTGCGTCATCGCTGAGCTGTTTGAAGGGTAGTTCTTGTTTTGTCCGCTGGGGGGCAGACCCTTCCTGCGTTTGAAGGCGATGTTTCACGTTAACGCGACAAATCCCGTGAATTTTACCTTTGCTGTCATGTTCCGAGTGACTTTATTTTCATTTCCGTTTGATACGTTTTATGATGACAACAGCTTTATTTTATTACAGTCCTAGAATTGCTTCTAAGCTTCTGGTTGGTGAAAAAGCACATTACCTCACTGTAATACACACGCCTCCTTTCAGCCTCTGTTGAAGAAAGCTCCGATTTTTTAAAAACTAAATGATATTACCAAGTGGTAATACGAGTGTGTAGTCAAGATACCATGATGTACAAGAGTATTGTCGGTTAAAAAGAAACAATAATAAAACACGCCGTCGTCATATCTGCTGCGTCAAAGAATCTGTTTCCTGCTGTTGACTGTTTGTGGGTATCGCTTCTCGGCCTTTTGGCTAAGATCAAGTGTAGTATCTGTTCTTATCAGTTTAATATCTGATACGTGCCCTACCCGGGCACCATATATTAAATTGATTTTTGGAATAGGGAGATGGAATAGGGGCTTGCTCCGTCCACTCCACGCATCGACCCGGTATTGCAGTACCTCCGGGAACGGTGCACCCCCCTAAAATGGTTAAAAAAAGAATTGCAACGCATGTCGATTACATTAATGTAATGTGCTTAATAGAGAAGTGTATATTTATCACCGTGGTGGTCTGTATGTTGTGTTGAGGATTTTTCTTTGTGTAGTATGATTATATATTTTGCCTGTTTTCCTTTGCATTATCCCATATTCTCCTAAAAATACTTTTAAAGTATTTAACCGCGTTGCATGTGTGTGCAAAATGAATAAATGTGGTTGTCGAGCGCACGCTCGTTTCTAGTGTTTCTTGAAGTAGGTTGCTGTTGCTTGTCGCATGCTGCTTCTACCAGTGAGTGTTTTGACAAAATGATGAAATGTTCTATTGTTCGTATTCTCGTTGTCTCGAGTTTGTCCTCGCTGCACGATAACGTAGCTGGGCTAGATATACTACGTTTACGCGCACGGTTTTTTCTTTTTTATATTTATATGGTATAAATAAATATCTGCATGTTTCAGTAGGCCTATAACTTTTATACTCTGTCACGGAAAGCACAGAGAGTGAGAACGAAAAATAATATTCGATTGCTGAACGAATTATTGACAGAACTATTAGACTATCAGAGGAAAAAGTAATAAACAAAGTTACCCATTTTTTTTTCATAAAGAACAAAGAAAATTGTAATTAGTTTTATTTCTAAAATTAATCAAACTAATAAAAATATACAGCTTACATACCAAACTTTTATTTCAAAACTGTCATAATTGCTTAAAGTTTGAATACACTACTAGTTTAAAATCACAGTATAATATAACTTGTGTAAGCCTATGAAACGCATCTATATCTCATAATAACGGTTTAATTTACATTAAATACTATATTTAGTGACAGCCCCACTTTGCACATTAAAATCCAATACTGAGCATGCTCGTCAAACATCCAATACATATTCTGATATTCTGATCCTACAGGCTGCAGCGAGGACCTCTTGGTTGTCTCCGGCATTTTACAGACTTTTGTCTGTCATAGGGATGTCAACGATTAATCAATGGATTAATTGTCAATAAGAGATTGAATCTATTAAAGTTATCGACGGCCAGTTACCTTATTTAATGTTGGGATGCATGCGGCTCATGCACAAAACATGTGCGAGCAGCTGTGAGTGGCCCTTTATAAATGCATCATCATTCAATCATAATGTACAAATTAGGCATTTAATGTGATTTAAACTTTAAAAGTACATTAAAATTGAAACAACACAAAGTTCTTCATCATTGAAAGAAATAGAAATGTAGTAACTAAGTAATTTCACCACATGATTATTTCATATCGTGCGCTTTGCAGGGCTGCGGAACACAGGACAGAAAGGCTGTTCATTCCTACGACTTATTAATTTGTGGCAACTGCTCATGTTTCATTAATTTTGTTCCTTAACAATTCAAATACAATTGAATTGAGGGAACAAATTAATAAATCAAACAAATTTTTAATGTAAAAAAGGGATCCTTTAAAGAAAATGCATAGCCTATATAAGTTATAGGCCTAAAATATAAAAATAACAGTGTTCATTAAAAAGAAAAAGGCGAAATAATATATCTGACTTAAGATAACGGATTTAAAACGAGTGTCGTGGCGTTTCATATAAAAGTTCAAGAAAAGGAAAGGATGACAGGCCTAGGTTCAAGGTTCAAACAACACATTAATTTCCACAATGAACATTATTGTTTCTCAATATTGATAGAGACCCTTTCAGTGAAAAACAGGTCTATTTAGTTTACAAACAATATAGATGTGTCCATAAAAACATTTAGGGAGTAAAGAAAATTGAATCTGTTTATATAATAACAAAACAGTAAAAAAAAAGTGACTTTTTCAGAGAAATGTTTTCAATCTGTGATCAACAAAACAACCCTTGCAGCTATTTAGTTAAAACAATTGTACAAATTGTCTTCTGTAACAAAAATAAAAACATTGCAGATGATTTACAAACTACACACAATATGAATGAGAAATACGCCTGTTGCAACTGAAAAAGTTTTTGGTTTGTTTCAGTGTTTCCCCTAGGTTTACAGCTTTTTTGGGGGGGTTGGTGAAAATTGACACAGACACTAACACTTGAAGCCAGGTCTGATTTCCTTTCACAACTTCTTGTTTATGTTGTCTACATATTCGACAGAGCATTTGTAAAACCAAAATAAATTTAAAATAAATAACTTTCTTTTCATTCTTTATGTGCCATCTATTAGGGCTGTACGATAATGATTAAAAATGATAATCACGGCTATTTTGATTAAAATCAAAATCACGATTATTAATAACGATTATTCTATCCTGCTAAAAAAAATCCTGCTAAAACCAGCCTAGACTTAGCTGGTTAAGGCTGGTCTTTCAGCTTGGTCAAGCTGGTTTTAGCTGGTTGTTCCAGTTGGTATCCCAGCCTGACCAGCTAAGGAAGTGGTCAAAACCCCTAAAGTCTGTCAACCTGTCAAAGGCTGAGTTTAGGTTTTTTTTAATTCAGCAGGGAAATGCAATAACATTTAATGTGTCCTTTAAACAACCTCCACTGACTATACACTGACTTTATTTAACTAACTATGATAATACAAAACTCTTGGTTTTGGTTAGTGTTTTGTCATCTGTATTCACATTACATTTTGCAAATGGGGAAAAAGCCACTCAGATCGCACAGTAAATTTGCTCAAAAATCGTGAATACACACTGAAAACTAACATTGCCATGCCATTTTCAACACGAAAACTGGTAAAAAACTACAAATTCTTACTATAAATTCCAGCTATTCCAATATATGTAAATTTTTCCTCATTTTATTGTCAAAGGGAGGAAAACACAACAGATCCATTATTGAAACTCAGTGAAAGTTTGATCATGACCAATTTGGTAACACAACAGTACAAATGGTTTGTGAAAACACACATTGTCTATATGACACTGTGATAATGTTCTTATGTCAGAGAAGGAAGGAGACCAGGGTCGGCGTTTCTGAGGCTCATGGGTTTCTTTATTAATCAACAAAAATAAAACAGTTGCGCCACCTGCGCATTCGCTTAATTCAAACCACTGCTAGGCAATTCACAGTCTTGCGTTTCACGATCCTGCTTGAGTCCCCACGAGTCCTCAGCTCTCTCTGCCCTCGCTGGTTAGCGGCTGGCTTAAATACCGCTTCCCCACGCCAATCACTGCAATGAGAAGCTGGTGTCACTCGTTTCTCACTTAACCCACTTACCTCAGGACCAAATTGTATATATATATAATTTTTGCGACAACAGCACCAAAGTGAACCCCTTTTCCATCAGTTGCTGAATGGATAGAATGGCTGTAGGCTTCAGCTCTAGAGAAAGAGAGAGCGAGAGACAGAGAGAGATAAATAAGAAACATTTGTTTAACATAATCAACTGGTATATATATATATATATATATATATATATATATATATCTCCTTGCAGCATGTGGTGCATCTCTTCAGTTCGGTCAGGGATCTCCCTTTTTGGAGCCTACTTGTTAGAATATTTTGAGATCATGAAAATATCCCTAGTGCCTTTTTTAATCATCTGTCCTACAATGACCCTGTTGTACATTTATCGTCTTAGAAAACTAAGAATAACGAAGTGAGACGTTGCTTCGTTTCATACGTTTGAGGAAAAAGGAAAGCGAAAGTAACAAAAAACACAGCGTGTGCTTGCTCAGCCAATCGTTCACAAGATGGCCGTTGTATAATTCACCAGAACCAATCACAAAAGATGTTATTCATAATAGGGCTGTCGCGATAACCGCAAAATTGTAATACCGCGCTATTGACAAGCAAACCGCAGAGGAAAGATAGCAACCGCGGCAACCACAGTGTTCAGGTTTTTTTTTTTTTTTTTTTTTATGAGGCTGTGGCCTTGTTTTTTTTTTTTCAATTTGTCACTGTGCATTCAATGTTAAATAAATTATATTAATGATACAATATGGTCACGACTGTAATTTTCTCGTGAGCCGTTGTAGCTTTATGGTGCTTAGTTAGTTTTGAATAGGCCGGCTGAAACGATGGGAGGCGCTCGATTTCGTCCCAAAACCTAATGTCACGTTGCCAGTTTGGGAACATTTTGGCTTTCAACCCAATGAAAAGGACGAGCCAGCGAATATTAGGGCTGTGACGGTTGCCGTGACAACCGCGTCACCGCGGTGGTCGGTTGCTATCGCGGTTGTCTACTGCCATCACAAACTCTATAGCAAGCATAATACAAAGTTTTGTATAAGTGTAATGACTGTAATAGTGGTGTGATAATACCACATCGCCGATCTGAAGTCATCTGCATTCATGTCACCCATCAGCGTTCGCACAAGTTCTCGTGTTCGCAAACGCTGGCTTGGCTCAGGTTTGTTGAGGCTTTCTCCAAACTGGCCAAATACAAACGAGACAGCGATAAATAAAAGATGGTAAAAAGAAATATGGCAACGATTCCCATTTCAAAGAGAGCGCATGCAGATGAGGAGTTAATGAGCTCGCTTGGTGGCGGAAAAGTAAACCGGACGCAACACAACCGCGTTGCGACAGGTTTAGTCTGTGTCTATACAGGACGTTTGAACTCTGTGTCAGTATCTCACAGACCGGGCGGGGATTTATCATGTCTTGTCATGCAGCATCCAGTGTAGCATCACTGATTATAATGAGTATTTTGTCGCGCTGCGTCGCTCGCGTCCGTTAGGGTGCTTATTTAGGCTACTTTCTTGTTTAACTGTATTATTTCTTTGATATTTATTTTAGTGTTTTGCAGGCGGCGTTCACTGACATCAGTGCTCAAATAAACACGAACTGACGTGTTAAATAGGATGTGTTAGATGAGTGAGACAGTGCTGGTCTGATTTCATAGACATGCATATATATATATAAATATATCCTGTATATAATATATATAAAATGTATTACATGCATGCACAGTTTAAGTCAGCTTTAATCACCCTTTTTGGTAATTCCATGAATTAACGGACCACAACACTGCTTGCACATAGTTTATTTCGCAGTTTGATACGAAAGGATACGCACAAAGGAAGCGCGCACCGGCGCCTTTGAGCACAGGACCGTTTCCGCGCTCGCTTAACTCGCACCTGATAATACTAGAGTGAAGTGGAGCACGTGTCTGAAACGTCTCCTGTTCAGTCATTCTGCGACTGAATACATTCACTTCTTGTCATGAGAAAAAGTGACAGAAGCAGCAGTTGTGACTGGGTGGCCATCCCCGCCCCTACGTTAAATATTTAGAATACATTAAACTGAAAAGAAAAAATTATCGCCTTCGTTAACGAGCAAATTTTGACACTAATATATTTATACATTAAAAAAAATAATATATATATATATATATATATATATATATATATATATATATATATATATATATATATATATATATATATATATATATATATTATTTTTTATTATTTTTATCAACACCGCGCCACCGGCGGTTGTTAGTCCATGACTACCGCGGGGGTAAAAATCAGCCACCGTCACAGCCCTAGCGAATATAGATGAGCCGATATGCAAAATGTGCTGCAAAAATGTTTCCTGTGACACTGCAATACATCTAATTTGAGGTCATCGAGACATTCTAAAACGCTTAACGGGAAAAACGCTTAATGTGGTTTATTGTACCAATACAGTGATATTAACAGACCAAACTCACTAAACATCATATTAATAAAGTATATTATCTACAAAAAATCAGATGATCCCTGAATATGAATTCAACGCGTTTAATAACACGTTAAGCCTTTTCCTCTCATAGAAAACCATCATAAGGCTTAACGTGTTATTAAACGACTTGCATTCATATTCAGGGATCATCTGTTTTTTTGTTTTGTTTTTTGTACATTGTATACTACTTTATTAGTATAATGTTTAGTGAGTTTGGTTTTTAAAAATCACTGTCTTAGTACATTAAGCCACATTAAGCGTTTTCTTATAACGGTTTTCTATGGGAGGAAAAGGCTTAACGTGTTATTAAACGAGTTGCATTCATATTCAGGGCTCATCTGATTTTTTATAGATAGTATACTTTATTAGTATGATTTTTAGTGAGTTTGGTCTGTTAATATCACTGTCTTAGTACATTAAGCCATGTTAAGCGTTTTAGAGTGTCATACCTGCTGAAGTCACGGACAACCTCTGCGTCAATGCCCATACCCAAGAGAGCGTGAGCAGATAACGAGCTCACACGCTATCTGCATGAGGAGTGCATCGACTCCAGCGCGAATCCACTGTCCTGGTGGGCCAGTGGTGACGCGATAATCAGTCTAGATTTTCGCTGCTGTCCAAAGTCGCGCGCACATACATGTAATACATGTTAGAACTTGATTTCTAAAAAAAAAAAAAAAATTATTGGAAAACGCATGTTTTTGTTGCTGTTTGGCATTTAACAATAAATAAAAATGTTTTAAAACGTCTCTGTCAGTTAAAAAAAGCAACAATATATGCTACATAACTCAACGATAGAGCTTTGTATGCAGCAAAATCAGAATAAATTAGGTATGTAAAAAAAAAAAAAAAAAAAAACTGCGGTAATACCGCATATCGCGCTATTGAGCCACCCATAATAACCGCAGGGGAAATTTCTTAACCGCGACAGCCCTAATTCATAAGTCTTTGTCTGTAACGCCACCTTCTGTTCATCTCCTCCTTGTTCGCTGTTGGATGGTTAGTCTCAACTGCACATGGCTTAGGAGGCAAACAGGTCAGTCTCTGACCCACCAAGAAATGAGCAGGTGTCAGTGGCTCTGGCTCATCCACCTCATTGTGCACAAGTGAGCGGCCTCGAGTTTATTATGGCTTCAGCTTCAGTCAGAATGGTGCACATTTCTTCAAAGTTGAGTTTAGCTCTGCCTAGCACCTTTCTGAGAATAACCTTGACTGACCTAACCAACCGCTCCCAGAATCCGCCCCACCAGGCTGCTCTTTCAGCGATGAACCGCCAGGTGATGCCTTTCTCTGAGAAGAACTCCCGTAGCCGTGGATCTTTAATGCCTTTCCAGAGCTCCTTCAAATCTTGATCAGCTCTCTTGAATGTCTTGGCATTATCTGAATAAATCACCTTGCATAATCCTCTTCTTGAGATGAATCTTTTCAACGCTAACAGGAAGTTCTCTGTGGACATATCTGAGACCAGCTCTAAGTGCACTGCTCTTGTTACAGCGCAAGTAAACAGTGCTATAAACGCCTTTGTCATAACGTTCTGTGTCTTGACATAGAGTGGCCCTGCGAAGTCCACACCAGTGATCTCAAATGGCGGTGACTCTATTATCCTGTCTCTCGGCAGTAGCGTGGTAGTCTGTTGTCCAGCCTTTGCTTTAAATTTCTTGCAGATTACACATCTGGACACAACCTTCTTCACTACCTGTCGTGCCCTCAAAATCCAATACTTCTCTCTTGTCTGTACTAAAGTGTCTCGTACACCTGCATGCATTATCTTCTCATGTTCATACTAGAGCCCGACCGATATGGATTTTTGGGGGCCGATGCCAATATTAACTCGAAAAGAGCCGATTTATAAGCCGATATTTTGATTTTAAAAATAATCTGGATATTAGACCCATTTCCTATAAACTGCATTTACACAACATTCAATAGCAAAATATCTGCCTGTTCTATGTATGTGGGCTGTATAAACCATTTTCCAGAATGGACTATGTTAAAAAAAGCCTTAGATTACAGTCTCAATGACTAAACAATTGCACATCAAAAGTATATATTTTTTAATGATCAAAAAACAGTCTGGTTTTAAACATTTAACACTTACTTTCTTCCAGTTGAAGCTGGTTTTAACAGTCTGTGTGTGTACTGTAAATAAATTATAATACTAAAGTTAAAGTATTTGCAGAATTAGTCCCACACTTTGCTGCTACAGCATTCACCTTTTTCAGCCATCTGTAGGCAGAAAGAGAGACAGAGAAAGAATAAGCATGTGTATTAATAATATCACCATGTATCATTACTCATGTCATCATTAGAATTATAATAATAATAAACTGGGATCTCCTACATAGGCAAAAATGAGAAATATATATATATTTTTTTATTTGTCAAGCAATAGGTATTACCTACTTATATTTAACAATATTATTTCAACATTTTCCTGTTATGTCTGTAAAGCTGCTTTGAAACAATATGTAAAAAAAAAAAAGCGCTTGTTCAGCTCACATTTATTTACATGTCCCCTCTGGTTTAATCATTTCTGACGCACATACTGTAGTTACTGTAACTACACTATATTTGCTCTCACAGACACATTCACGACAGACCCGTATATCTTCTCCTCTTCTCTTTGTGCAGTCTGAATCAAAACATCGTCTTGCCTACTATTACCGGAAGATTACGGAATCAATTCAAAGTTGAATGGTTAACGTTAGTGTCATGAACACACCGCTGTCAATTTTGAGAAGAACCACCTTCAAACAAGTTAATAGCAAGCATTTAAGGGGCCTGCTAAAAAGGAAGCTATTAGCGTTAGAGTAACGTAACCAGCCTGAATTCACCAAATTGTTCTCTGGACCTGAGGGTAGCCTCTTCTTCCTTGCTTCTCTCTTAATTCTCATCAGCAGGACTAGCGCTATCGCTCACTTCTTACAACGGGACAGATACATGTTTGCTGGTGACCGAAAGGAGGAGGAACAGACTATGAAAGAGCTCCCGCTAAACGTTTTTAAAACTCCGCCTATGCCATAGCGCAGCGCAAATCGCGTTGTATCTGAAGGGCAACGCTGAGCCCAGCGGCAAGCACCGTGCATACTGCGTACTGTGTGAAAGGCCCAATTACGCGGTAATTATGTGGGAAACACACCGCAATAGAATAAGAATAAGTTAAACGCTAACGTTATAGTTTGACCTCCTATTAACGTTCGAGCTCTTCCACTGATAAACATGGTATTAGCTTTGTGGCTAATCTAATATAGCAATGCATTAGCGGCTGTAAGTGATATTACAGAATATTTAGAAGTAATAATGATAGGACCGTTAGCTAGAACTACCACACAGTTTTTATATACAGGGTATGAACTAAATCTACAATCATTTCACATGACGAACGACAGACTCACCGTCAAAACAGTTGATCGCTTTCTTCTGTAGTGGACTTCTGGCGCTGTTGTTAACTCTGGAGCTGCAGAGCTCCCTCTGGTGGGCACACTATGCAACACTCATAACATGAGTGAAGCATGAGACTCTGTTTCTCATGTTTCATCGGCCGTTATAAATGCCGATGCCGATTTAAATGCAATTAGCTTATATCCGATATATCGGTCGGGCTCTAGTTCATACTGCACCAACATTTCTGTGTATCGGTGATTGTTGGGCAAAATCCATGGGTGCTTTTCTCTGTAAGAGAGATCAGAATGCTGGAGCCTTCCTCCCACACTGAGCAGCTCATCCTCGTCCAGAAATGGTTTTAGCTCTCGGATTCTGGAGTCAGTGTTGGGACATTTTCCTGCTTTCAGCAGATCAATTTCAGAGCTGAAACTCTGGTTCTGAATCACCTTTATCCAGTTTTTATTAGCTTCATTCAGCTCTTCTGCCGTCAGTTCACCACTGATGGTTATGCTTGAGCGGGTGTTGGTGATAAACCTCTTTATCCAGGCTGTTACCCGGGGCACTGTTTTTAGTTTGCTGTACTTCTCCAGACATAAAACCGGGCTTAAGAAGTCTTGGTCTGGCTTAACAAGCTGTACAGCAATCTGGTATTTGGATCTGAGTTCAGACTTTACCTCATCTTCCTGAGTGCTCTCTAACTGATCAGTTAACATCAGAACACAAAGACCATTCCACCACAATGTGCTCTGCTTCAGGTCCTGCACAGTTAGACCTCTGGTGGGAAGATCAGCTGGATTATTTTTCCCTTTGCAGTGAGACCATGACTGTGGATCAGACTGGATTTTCGTGACTCTATTTGCTACAAACTGTTTCCACTTATGAGCAGAACCACAAATCCAATGCAGCACTATAATTGAGTCTGTCCATAGTCTGAGTTGCGTCTTGTCTAGTTGCAGTGCTTTCATGAGGGTGTTCCCCAGCCTGGGTGCTATTACAGCACCCATTAGCTCCAGGCGTGGCAGTGTCATCCTTTTGAGTGGAGCCACTCTGGACTTAGATGCAACCAGGCTTGCGGTCACTTCTCCTCCTTTTGTTTCTCCTTGAAGATAAGCGACTGCACTGTACGCCCTTTCACTCGAGTCACAGAACACATGTAGCCTCAACACTTGACCGTCCTGCCGTGGTATGTGTGTTTGGTGTTGAGAGCTGATGCAGTTGAGGGAGTTCAGAGCACCACTGTTGCCATTTCTTCGTCAGATCAAGTGGCAATTTCTCGTCCCACTTGATCCCTCTCTCCCACATCTCTTGGAACAAGCAATTAATCCTGATGGTGAAAGGAGTCAGGAATCCTTAAGGGTCAAAAATACGAGCAGAAGACTGCAGAACACTTCGTTTTGTGTTTTGTCTTTTTCAGAATATCAAGCAACCCCCTGAGGTCGAACACAAAGTCATCAGTGGCTGGTCTCCACACCATACCCAGCACCTTCAGCACAGACACGTGTGACTCTGGATGCACAGCACAATCCATCAAGCCTTGCTGCCATTTTTGTTTGAGCTCAGGAGAGTTTGTCATCCATTTACATAGCTCCATGCCTGCAGCAGACATAATGTTCCTGGCTGTTGTTGTCACTGTATGTGCCTCTGTCACCCCACATGCACTTGAAATGAAATCATCGACGTAGAGTGAGGAGCTGAGGGCTTCTACCACTTGTGGGTGTTCGAGCTCGTACTGTCTTAAATGCTTCCTTATGGTGGCTGCAAGTAAGAATGGGCTTGACGAAGCTCCAAACACCACTCTCGTCATTCTGAGCAAGCGCAGCGTCACATACTTCTCCTCAGTTGGTGGTCCAGTGAACCACAGAAATCTTACAGCGTCCCGATCTCTTTCTGAGAGTGATATCTGCAGAAATGCTTTCTTGATATCTGCCATATATGCAATTTCATGCAGTCTGAATTTGATCAAAATACTCATCAGATCTGGATTCAGATTGGGACCTGTTAAAAGACAGTCATTTAGTGAGGGACTTCTGTCTTCGTGGGATGATGCATCAAACACAACCCGCAGTTTCGTTGTTGCCTTGTCCTCTCTCAATACAGCGTGATGAGGTAAGTAATATATCTGACTGCCTGGTGATGATGCATGCTCCCTTGGCAAATCCTCAGCCATTCCTTGGTTTAAGTAGTCCTCCACAACTTCATTGTATCTGCTGTAGAGTGTGACATCCTTGCATCATCCCCTCTGTGACGGCTGTATTCAAGAGCCATGTCGTCTGGCATCATCTGGAGTAATATTGGGCACAACATACCGCCATAGGTGTCCGATACCACTCCCAATGACTCTAGGCTTCTGATTTGAATTTCACAGTCATCATATAACTGCCTTAATGCACTGACATCAGAGGATTTCTTTACAGGAGTGAGATTCAGAAGCTTTGACATGTGAGCATTTACAATGAGATCTTTCCTTCCAAATCTGCTTTGGAGAATATCAACTGCAGCATCATAGTTACTGTCTGTCAGTGTGAGTCCTGCTACTGCCTTTGCAGCTGTTCCAGTAAGATAAGTTTTTTTAGGTAGGTAAACTTTTCTTTTTTGCAAAGTGCACTGTTGCTATGAATAGCAGTCTCATACTGGCTCCAAAATTCCTGCCATACACTAACATCTCCGCTAAACCTCTCAATATGTAGCTTGGGCAGTCTTACTGTCTGTTTATTTTCGCTAATGTTACCATCACTTGACTGAGCAGGCCGTGGGTTACTCAGTTTCATTTTCTCGAATCACTCGGTGAGCTCGCGCTTTCATCTCGATGACGCGGTCTCTCTATTCCTCTTCGAGTTCAATCTCCGCCTCCACGTCCTCCAGCGAAGTGTGTTTCTCCACTATGCTGTCCAGCTCGCGCAAACTGTCCTCCTTTGCTGACAACACGGCTAACATGTCCCGCACACGATCGATATCCTTGTCTTCCTTTAATAATTCAACGTCGATCTGGTTCAGCAGTCTCGTTGTGGAACTCCGTATCGTCCGACGCTTTCTTTTGGACCGTTCATATTGTTCCACACCGGTCGGTCGCTCTTCGTCACTCAGTCTTCTGATTCCCGGGTTTCGACACCAAAAATTGTTGTACATTTATCGTCTTAGAAAACTAAGAATAATGAAGTGAGACGTTGCTTCGTTTCATACGTTTTTTATGAGGAAAAAGGAAAGCGAAAGTAACAAAAAATACAGCTTGTGCTTGCTCAGCAAATCGTTCACAAGATGGCCGTTGTAGAATTCACCAGAACCAATCACAAACCCCCCTGTGAATCACATGACCTTTACCATTGCTCAATGCATCCTGGGTAATGAAGTCAATTCACAAATCAAATGACACCATGTTTTAACCACATATGTATCTGCAAATTAGGCCAAATTGTAACAAGCTATTAAAATTGCCAAACGCCTCATTCATCATTGCAAAACAATGCCAAAACAACAGGCTAACACATACTGCAACTAGGCAGTCAGTGCAGTTTAATTATGAAAGATATTTTATACATAAATATGGTGAAACAATGACTATTAAGCCCGTATTCACACTAATACATTAAGCTGCAGGTAAATCTTAAAAACCTTACATCAACCATGCTCTTGTCATCTGATAAGTTTAATTAATGTGCAGGCTAGATTCACTTATAATACTTCGTCATTAAAACTCAACAAGGATTTATGAAATAATGGCCATGAATTAACGTCGTAGTAATGAATAAAACTAGCTCACAAATTCTTAATTTGGTGGGAATTATTTATTAATTCATAGGTAGCAGTTGATCCAGTTCGGTAGGTGGCGCTTTCACAAAAAAACTAGGGTCCTAAAGCTGCGGTCCAAGAGTTGTGGTCCTGAAACTGCAGCCTCCGGTTGTGCAGGAATACCCTTCTCGTCCACGTCGTCCATCTTTAATTAGTGTTGATCCAGTACGGTAGGTGGCGCTGTCACAAAAAAACTAGGGTCCTAAAGCTGCGGTCCAAGAGTTGCGGTCCTGAAACTGCAGCCTCCGGTTGTGCAGGAATACCCTTCTCCTCCCGTCACAGACCTCGCTGAACCACGCCTCCCCTGCCACAGACATTTTCATGTAAGCAGAATATCGCTGTGGAGAGATCGCTAAACTCATAGGCTGTTTTCATATAATCATCATCAGCGCTTGTTCCGCCATCTCTGTTTTGGGGCTTAGAGCTCTTCTCATCTGGCAACCACAAGCATGATCGCTAGTGAAGTCTTGTTAACAATGTATGCACGATAACGTAAATGCCAAATTAAAAACGATTCAGGATAAACAGCCATGCTGGGTCTAAACCTGTCATCCGGTGATGAGTGGACTTTTGATGCTTGTCAGGGGCAGGATGCGCAGCACTTAGACTTGGAGCAGGAGAGCTACTCCGGCTGCTACTCTCAGTACAGTGAGTATTGCCATCTTCAGTTCCCTGTGAGCGTTTAAAAAACGGAAATATTTTTTGTATATTTTTGTCTGGTTTTCATCTGTTTGACACGACATATTTCCCGCAGCGCGCTCTCGGACCGCTAGTGCTCCTCTGTATGTGAAACACAGACAGAAAAGACATGCCATCGGGAAATAAGATAAATAACATATTACTAAAGGGCGGTTTAGTTTGTTTAATGAAATAACAAATTGTAATCTGGCGCTATAAAGAAAATCTAATCAAATTTACTTGACTTTCAAGGGGGGCGGGCCGAGCCATTAGGGGGGTGCCTGCCCCCCTTATATAATGGTAGGGGAAACCCTGTGTTATGTTAAAGTACTCAGTTGTATGTTTTTCTGGGCTTTTTCAAAGAGTTATCTTATGCAAATGTATTTTGTGTTAGTTTTCATGCACACATGACAGATTTTACTTTCACTTTGAATTTGTTCAAATTTACCATGCTAAAAATCCTCAATGGCGGTTCAGAAGACCAAAACCTGTGTTTATTGGTTGAATATGGGACAGTTTGAACCAATCTGGGCATGGGGGGTGGGATTTAGCATCAACAATCATTCCTGTTTGGCTCAAAGCAAAGAAATGCATTGGTTTCTTCTGACGAATCAATGTTGTCAAAATGTGATGACGTAATCACGTACACTAGGAGCCGCTGAATATCAAAATATGACACATGAGATCTCCGAAAAGCAGAGAATCTCCGCTTTACAACAGTTTTTTAGCAATCAGAGAAGATTAGCTAATTGTCTGTGGTCTTTAAGGTTGGGTTTCTATATTCTGAGGAGCTCTTAAAATTGTTTAAAAATTATTCTATATGCTGATTTACTCTACTGTTGCATCATGGGAATGTTTTCTCTATAAAGTATCAAGATATGCTGTTAATAGTTAGATTTGCGGTGAAACCTTCTAAGAACAGGTGAAAATATTATTACTTTTTTGTGTGTTTGATCGATTGTAGTAAAGTAGTGTCTCATCGTCACTGAGAATAATGTTCCCTTAAGTGCTCCCCCTTCAGGGTCAGTGTAGAATTCATACTTACCTGGCAGGGGAGATACCATGATCAAGAAGGTGGTTCACCCAGGGCGAGGCTCAGCCATTGCACTCCGGTTGTGCTGACCCCTGCGAATTCCCCAAATGTGGGAATCTCGACTGCATAATTTCTGGTAGTGGGGGACTGCGTTCGCGCTCTCCCCTGATCTTTTGGTTAAAAATAGAGTTGAATTTTGTGGTGTTAGATCTAGTCTGTGTTGAAGTTTCTGTGTATAAAGTGTTTGTAGAATGCTGAAAGCACAAATACAAAACATTGTCTATACTTATAAAATAAATAATTTGTTTAACATTTTAATAGAATGAAAATATTGAACAAAAGTATAGTAAGTGTTAGAAGTATGTTGATTTTATCAGACAATGTAGCTAATAATTCAGGATTTAAGGTATAAAGTGAGAATGACTCCTGGATATTTAAACAAATATACATAAATTTTAATTGTAAGTATGACAACAGAAAAATGTGAACAGCTTTTTTGGGCATTCAGTTGTATACAGTAGCTTTTAAAGGATTAGTTAAGGACTGTATTTGTGCTGGAATATGTGATTTTGAATCTGCGCTGGTGTCTTGGTAAGAACACACAAGACTGAACCAAAGTTAGGAGTTTACTGTTGATTAGGATGAGTTGAAACAGTGAGTGGTCTGAAAATATCAAAGAATTATTAGAAATACAGCTGATTAAATAACACTCAAGCAATAATACAGGTTACATTTGTTGCAGTACACAATTGTCCACAAGATGGTGTCGTGAGGTTACTCATGGCATTAGATCTGAAAGACGTGTCAGAGAAACTGCATCACATATTATTTATGTATATGTGTATGTGTGTATATATATTTGCACGAATCAGACGAGTAACAGGTCAGATGTAGATCTTTTCTTTAACCTGAATCTCTGCAGCTCTGATATGGCCATCAGAACCTGGGAATGTCTTTACAATTTTGTCTACTAATCATAATGCTCGTGGTAGTTGTGGATCGATGAACATTACAATAGTTCCAGTAGAATGTTCACTGGTGTCTGTGTAGTGATGGATGAAACTTAACTAGAACTTGACTCTACCTCCATCTCCGTCTGCCCATAAGTTCTGTAGCAGGATAAACTACAAAGGGTAGTGAGCTATCTGGCCGCTCCATGAGCAGATAATTTGGTGTGACAGGGTCGAGGTCAGCTACATTACTGGAAATGGTAATTGCTGTTAAGCATTCCCTCCACTTCGATGAGCACTGTTTGGAGTACTTCCTCTGTCACGAATTGGGAGCTAACTGTGATGCGAAGGGCAGTTCTTGACAGACTTAATTTCTCTTTCCCAAGCACCCCCAAAGTTTGGGGCTACAGGTGGATTGAAGTGGAATGCAATTTTCTGTTTAGCTTTGGATCTGGAAAGTGAGTGACACAAAGGCTTCTTGCAACTCTTTGTTCTCCATGGAAGTTAGTGCCATGGTCTAAATACAGCTCAGCAGGTGTGCCACGACGGGCTACAAATCTCCTCAAGGCCATTAGAAAGGAATCCGTATCAATGGATTTAAGGAGGTCTAGGTGAATACTTTGTGTTGTGAGACCTTTAAAAATTATTCAACACCTATTTTTTGCCTTTGCCAATCTTGACTTGAAATGATCCAAAACAGTCCATGCCTGTACTATAAAATGGAGATTTGAGTAGTCTTGAGTCTAACTTGTGGTAGATCTACCAGGATGCCAGAGTTTACTATCATAGTCTCGGATCAGTAACTTGGTGACCCAGTGATGTGGGTCAAGGACTATAGGGTGTATAACTGAAAACTCTAGTCCTTCAGCTTGACGTAGACGGCCACCAACTCGGATAAGCTGGAAAGAGTCATCAAATTCTGGGGCAAGAGCGAATAGTCTACTAGTGGAAGGTATAGGTTTACCAGCTTTTAGCAGTTTGTACTCCTCAGGAAGACTATCAACTTGAGATTTCTGCAAGATGTGCCCTTCTGCAGTTTGGTAGTCTTCTGCTGATGGAGGTCCTGTATCTTTAAGCCCTTGAACTGTGGCCTCTACTAACTAGTTCCAAGTACTGTTTGTGGTAAGTCAGGAATATCAGGTACAGCAACTTTTGTCATATGGCCACAGAAGATTCATTTACACTCTTCTGTCTTGATTTCCGGTGGCTGTATGAGGGGGTTGACGGGCTATGCTGATTCAAACTCAAGTAGGAATGATGGTCCTTGGCTACATCTGTTGGGCATTGAAAGTTCGGAAAGAGCAGGATTACTACTTGAATCTACATATCGCCAGGTACATTCAGCTGTCAGCTCTTGATTTTCGGCTATCCTGGTACCAACAAACACCTTGAATCTGTATGATTCAGACTTGAGCCAGGCAAAAAATGGTAGTGGGATCTGTCCATTGTGTCACTGTATTGAATTGGAGGGGGAGCTCAGTATGTAAGAGTTTGGCTAGTTGGGCACCGTTCAGGGCAGCACACAGCTCTAGTTGGGGAATGGTCAGACATCGTTTTGGGGCGACCTTACTAGTAGAAAGCCTAACTGAAAATGACCGTTGGCATCCTCCATATGCAAATATACAACAGATCCATACACTCACTCAAATGTGTCGCAAAAGATGTGACTCTGTTTGGTATTGTGAGAATGATCAATACCTGAGGTTGTGACAAAGCAGGGTAGTGAAGATACTTGCCAACGTAGGCAGTTCTGCCTCCCATTTCCTCCAGTATCTCAAAAGTTCAGCAGGTAGATTTGGGTCATCCCAGTCTCGTTGCTTGTCCCATATCTCTGAACTAACTTCAGTTGCAAATACTCTGTAAATGTGTTAAAGGGTACATGGCCCAGGCTTGACAGGACGGGTATTATACCAAAGGACATCTGATTTGTAGTGCCACCTTAAACCTAGTGCAGATTCTTGCAAATCGGTACGATCTAGAGAGAGCCACAATTCTGTACTGGTAGATCTTGCTTCTGTCTATAGGTGGTCTAGCACAATTGGGTCATTACTTGCCCACTGGTGAAGTTCAAAACCACCGCTGGCAAAACGGGAACAGAGTTTGTCTACAAGCTGCCTTGCCTCTTGAGGTGATGCGAGGCTCTTCAAGCAATTGTCCACGTAAACATTCCTTTCTACAGTGGTTCTGAAACTGTCTTCAGGAGTAGTGTGGTCCATAACATGTCTTTGGGCAGCATAAATGGCACAACAAGGACTACATGTAGTACCAAAAGGTAGCACTTGTCATTCATAAACGTCTGGGGGTCTAGTTCTGTTCAAATCTTGCCATATAAAGCAGAGAAGATGACGGACATCTGGGAGGAGACGAACCTGATGGAACATCCCTTTAATGTCGCCACTTATTCCCACTGGGTGTTCACGAAAGCGTAGGAATCCTGGTCCTGGCAGTAAATAGTTGTTCAGGTTATATCCTTCAAAAAGTTAAATGAACAATTAAAAACCACTCTGTTTTTTACCATTGTGCTGCACAAGGTGGTGAGGGATGAACCATGACTCGCTGTGTAAATGAAATGTTCCAGGTAGGAGTTTGACGACAACCCAAGGTCTGAAATTTCTTCATCTCCTGTTGGTAGGCAGCCGCTTTGGGGTCTTTCTCCAGGTCTTTCTCTTTTCCTAAGGTTACAAAGCACTGCCTCCATGGAAGCTTGAAGACTGAGCATATTCTTATGCAAGGAGTGGCATAGCGACATACCATCGATCATTACTCACATAGTCTTTGACTAGAGCAAGTTAAGGGCTTCTTTGTCCTGCTTAGACCGAGTAATAGATTTCTCTGATCTGTCGGGAATCACGTCTGCTTGCCAGAGTCTCTCAACATTCTGGAACAACTCTGTCATGGAGGGATTAACTGCAATGTGCAGACACTGGTGGGAGGTGACATCTCTGAAGACTGTTGCTGGACCTTGTAAAGACCAACCTGGTCATGTCCTGACTGCTGACGGACCTCCAGGTGGACCAAGTCATACTGGTTCGATAGGAGTGATAAGGTGAGGATGATCCACTCCGATCAGTAACAGGGGACAGGCTTTGTGTACAGGCTGTAATGGTAAGCCTCTGTTGGTAGGAGTCGGTAACGTCACTGAAGCTCTGCAACAGGGTAAGTATGGTCAGTCAAGCTCAGTTGTTCTGCAGTGAAGGCTCCCATTATGTTGTAGCTCCTGCCTGGCTGAGATGGAGTTAAAATCTGAAAAGACACTGAGGCACCACGAAGCCTAGTAATGTCTTGCCTTATAGTTCACAAGGCTAAGTCCTTTGCCTGGCTTGTGAGTCCCAGCTTTCTGGCTGCCATTGGTAATAGCGTAGTTTATTCAAAACCATCATCAAGCACAGTGTAAGTATCTAGGCTCTGCCCCTTAATGCTTTAGAATGATTCTGACCACTTTCAGAAGTATGCTACTAAATCCTTGAGGGCGATCTAGGCATAGCCTTTTACTAGTTAAACTAACTAAACAGGTCCCTTCATTTACTGGCTTAATTGTTTACCTCATGGAGAATCTGGAGGTGTTGTCCATTACACAAATGGCAGAGTTTCTTAAGAGTAAACTGTGCAGCTCGATGATTGCGTCCACACTTTCAGCATCTGTTAGTCTGTAGTCTGTCTAGTCTTTGCTTTAGTCTCCCGTTGATCTACTCGGGAACGGACTATATCTTTCTGGGGCCACCAAAGCTCTCTGGATCTTGGAACCAAGACTTGAACTTAAGCCATTTTGTTAAGTCAAGGAGAGTGTATACTCCACCTGGTTCATAACTCACGTGTCTGCAAAAGGATGCTCCTTGTTCTGGAGGGAGTTTAGACAAAAGTCGAGACACATGAGATCCACAGTGCAATTCAACATCTCCTTCATCACCTAATGTCATAAGGAATCCTACAAGGGCTTGTATCTGAAGAACAAAAGTAGCAAGGAGGTGAGGAGGTAACAGAAGCTCTCTTTCCTGTTGTTGGCTGTCTTGTGTCCTGAGTAACTGAGTGTCAACAGTACCAGAGTAAATCTGAGCAGCTACATTATCTGGAACAAAGACATTTGCATAAGGAGGAGATAAGCCGACTTAGAGATCCAGAAAAGCATGCAGGAGATGCTTATTAGCCAAGTCTAAGGTCAGATCCTACACCTCAGCCCAAAGTATTAAACCCACTGCACTTTGGACATCAGGGAGTGATGATGAATGTGCAGTCCTGTGACGGTTGTGTTCTCTCTCACTCCAATAATCCGTGGTAAGGTACCAGGGGTTCAGTCAAGTCAAGTCACCTTTATTTATATAGCGCTTTAAACAAAATACATTGCGTCAAAGCAACTGAACAATATTCATTAGGAAAACCGTGTGTCAATAAAATAAAAAAATAAAATAAATAAAAAATATCCTTATTTATTTGTTACCCCTCCATCCTAGAACATTCCTGCATCTCACTCAATCCTATTCCATTATCATTTATAGCACAATTGTTTATACACTTATTTATTTGCCAATTTGTAATTCTCCTGTAATTGTTTTTTTTTTTTTTGTCTGTGTGTTGTTGTCTCTGTGTACTGGAAGCTTATGTCACTAAAACAAATTCCTTGTATGCGCAAGCATACTTGGCAATAAAGCTCTTTCTGATTCTGATAATGCAAAATGATAGTTAAAGGCAGTTCATCATTGAATTCAGTGATATCATCTGTTCAGTTAAATAGTGTCTGTGCATTTATTTGCAATCAAGTCAACGATATCGCTGTAGATGAAGTGACCCCAACTAAGCAAGCCAGAGGCGACAGCGGCAAGGAACCGAAACTCCATCAGTGACGGAATGGAGAAAAAAACCTTGGGAGAAACCAGGCTCAGTTGGGGGGCCAGTTGTCCTCTGACCAGACGAAACCAGTAGTTCAATTCCAGGCTGCAGCAAAATCAGATTGTGCAGAAGAATCATCTGTTTCCTGTGGTCTTGTCCTGGTGGTCCTCTGAGACAAGGTCTTTACAGGGGATCTGTATCTGGGGCTCTAGTTGTCCTGGTCTCCGCTGTCTTTCAGGGCAATAGAGGTACTTTCTAGGTGCTGATCCACCATCTGGTCTGGATATGTACTGGATCCGGGTGACTGCAGTAACCCTGTGATCTGGATACAGACTGGATCTGGTGGCTATGGTGACCTTAGAATAAGAGAGAAACAGACAAATATTAGCGTAGATGCCATTCTTCTAATGATGTAGCAAGTACATAGGGTGTTATGGGAAGTGTTTCCGGTTCCGGTTTACCTTATTAATGCAGCCTAAAAATCCTTTAAAGGATTTGGATAATAAAAGCATATTAGTATGTTATGTGTAAGCCAGGTTAAAGAGATGGGTCCAGTGTCAATCGGCTGAGCTCCTCCCTCATGGATAACTGAACGGCACAGAGGCATCTATTCTCTTGTTCTAGATCATGCACTGCAATTTGACCATTAGGGAGTGATGATGAATGTGCAGTCCTGTGACGGTTGTGTTCGTCTCTCTCACTCCAATAATTCGTGGTAAGGTACCAGGGGTCCAGTGTCAAGCGTGATTATTCTAAAGAATCAGGTGATCCAACAACCTCTTCTCTTTGATCATGATGAATACTAGATGCACTCGGATGGGCCATAGGAAGATCTATGTCATAATCATACTGTTGAATGTCATATGACCCATGTGGTTGAGGGGTTGACTGTGGCAGGAGGACATTAGCTCTAGGCAGCCCAGCGAACTGCAATTCAAAATCTTGTAAGTAGGTACAGTTGTAAAACTGTACGTCTAGGGTGTGCTCCTTGAACTTGATGCTCTACATTCTGGTCATCTAACATCATTAGACAAGTGTAGACGCAGCATCCAGCTCAAAGGTCTAAATTATGGAGTATTGGGTTAGGACTGTATTTGTGCTGGAATAGGTGATTTTGTATCCACACTGGTGTGTTGGTAAGAACACATAAGACTCAGTTGAACCAAAGTTAGGAGTTTACTGTGGTAACAGTGAGTGGTCTAAAAAAAAAAAATCAAAGAATAAGAAATACTAGATATACAGCTGATTAACATTCACTCAATAATACGTTAAATTATTAAAGTTGTTGCAATACACAGGTGTCCACAAGGTGGAGTCGTGAGCTTACTCATGGTATTAGATATGAAAGATGCCATTACAACGTTTGAGGGGAACACTCATGAGCAAGTTGTTGGGCAGTCAAATGTGTGGCTCAGGATCTTGGTTGACTTGCCATATTGGGCTCTGAGACTATTTTTTTCTATCTCCTAACTCTTCTGTAACTCTTTCTCCATCTCACTCGCCTGCTTATCTCCATTTCTCCATCTCTGCTGTTTCTCTCTCATTGTTTTCTACATGTATCGCTATCTTTTTCTTTCTACCACTTTTTCATGTTACTTGTCTCTCTCTCTCTCTCTCTCTCTCTCTCTCTCTCTCTCTCTCTGCTCTGTAGAGTTGCAGTGTTTACTGCCATGCAATTTGTCTGTGCTTTTCCACTAACCCATCGTAAAGACTACAAAAGCTGCGCCAGATGTGCAGCTCTTAAAATGGGTCAGAAATTGCCTTAAATTTACTTAAAAATTAATTATGAGGCAAGATTAATTCCTTGAAGTAAACTGCTGCTGTGTTCCATTTAGGGCTGAAACGATTCCTCGAGTAACTCTGTTACAAAAAATGATTGAGGCAAATTCCTCTGCCTCGAAGCCTCTTTTAATTTATTTTAAATTTCACGTCAGGTTCTTTCGCAATGATTTTTTTAATGTGACACAACGCGTTTACGTTACCCAGAAAGTGGAAGGAGACACAAGCGCTGCGTCCGAGATCGCATACTGCAAGTCAGCAGTGTTTTGATTTGAGGGCGGGTGCAAACGCAAAGAGAATGTCGTGGCGTGTGTTCATTGCAAGATAGAGTTGGCATACCACAACTAGGGCCCTATGATTTCTGCGATGAAGAAAACGCGAAGGGAACCGCGGAATCCAGTCATAAAGACGCAATTTACAGAATTTACAGTTCCGTGCGGAATGGCACAGAATTTGGATTAATTTTGAATTAATTAATCAAAAATAGGTCATTGCACTTACATCAAATCACGATATGGACTAATATCTGTAAATATTAAGCCGGAACAGTCTTTTTAAATATGAATCCTGCATGTTCTGGGTGTCTTTGTTGAATGAATGGAGCAGAAGCGCGACATCCTTTATTACATACACGGAAGCGCACGCGCGTTTATTTTTGATGTATGCATTGCATTCTATGCATTTAAAAAAATAAAAAACGAAACTTAGTTGTTCATTTTAAGAGACCCAGAAGTCTTTATTTTCTCTTGCATAATTAATATTGCACTTTAATTAAGCTAAAACACATTTTATCCTATTACTCGATTAATCGATGGAATTTTTGATATAATACTCTATTACTAAAATATTCGATAGCTACAGCCCTAGTTCCATTTATGACATACTGACACAAGTTTCAAAAGATTTTTGAAGACAACGGTTGCGTCTGGTGTAGACACTGGTGTAAAAAAGGCAAGAATCTCTGTCTGTTTGCATTTGTCGAGAATCGTTCATCCAATTCACGTGTGGCAAGTCTGTTGCCTCGGACCCAAGGGAGTGCAGTAGGGATGTTCATTTTTCCTAACCGACAACCAATGCTCATTAACAGATTATTAGCCGTTAACCGACAAGATTATATTAAATTTAGAATTGAATTAAATTAGAAAGGATAAGTGTCTGTGACCTGTTAAAACTACTATGATTTGTTTGTATCACTTTGTTTTTGTTTTTTTTTTTACCTTGAATGCCATTGCTTAAATTGATATTATTTATATTTTGATGTTTAATCTTCCGAGTTCAGAAACATTGTTTAATATAATTGCTGTTGGTATTTTTATTCAAAGTTCAGAATCAAGATAAAGATATTACTCATGTTTCTTATGATAACTGAGATAATGCTGCTAAATTTATTCTTTACCTTGAATGTCATTGCTCTATTTTTTAGATTTTGATATTTCATATTTTGTTCAAATGTTTCATATATTTGCTGTTCATATGTTCAATTATTAGGGTGTTATATGATTAGAATGCTGTCCCAGTTTTAAAATAAAGCACAGCAATGATATTTGAGTGTATTTTCCCCTTTCAGGGGAAGTATCGAAAAAGTATCGATCGCAATTCTTGACTTGGTATCGGTATCGAAACAATAATTTTGGTATCGTGACAACACTAGTTCATTATCATAATCAAATAGTCAGGAAAACACATGGGGAAAAAAAACACACTGCTTAATTTAAATGTTATCAAATCTGTGCTGTTACGTGTTCTTTCTGCCATCATGTTATGCAAAACATTGTTTTACGTGGATATTAGAACGCGAGTGAAGTAGGCTATAATAAATAATAATTTGACATTCAAATACATTTCGAATATGGAAACATTTTCAATTTTGTGTTGAATGAGAGATCCAACATGGTTTCGGTTTCGTTTTAGCGTAAATTAATTTGTTTTGGCTTGTGGTTTATATAGCTATAGCTTCTTATATATTTAATTATTTTCTAAATATTGTTAATTGAAAGGATTTGTTGTGGAGTGAGGGGAACTAAAGTAGCTTAGCCATGTTTACAGTGTTTGTTTATAAACATTTTCACGTTGGCAATAGGCCTATTTCTGAATGAAATAAGTGACTTATTTTTCTCTCTCTCTCTAAATTAAAAAAAAAAAAAACACAAAATTTGTTAATACACGTGGCGTTAACAATGATCAAAATATTTAAAAATGTTTCCTGCAATTACTGAAAATAAAGAAATGAATGACTTTTAAACCATTTAACTGATTGTATAAATCGGTCGAAATTCCTACCGGTCAGTTAACCTGTTAAAATGAACATCCCTAGTTCAGAGTTAATACGACAGGGCTTAAATGCTCAGAGAACAGACACTGAACTAGTGATACAAAACACACCTATAAGTTTTCTTTAAGAACATAGGTTGGAGCTCTTAATTTTGAATTCTCAACATGCATTAAATTAAGCTTTAAAATGTACAAAAAAATGTTCCAATTCTTCAATATATCAATATCATTGACTTCTTATCGCAATATTACATTGTGAGATTTTTATATTGTTACATCTTTAGTTTGTAGTGATTATGACAGTGATGAAGATATTGTAAAAGGATATGGTCGGCTTTAAAACATCTTTTAAATTTTTGTCCTCAATTTTTATAATTACCGACTACATGCCCTGTAATAACGAAATATTTATTCAGTGTTTGAACGTATTTGCATATATTTACAAAAACATAAAACATTTTTAAATGTGGTGCTTCCCAACACTTTTTTTTTTTTTGTGCGTGTAGTCAGTGTGAGTGTAGGTCTGTTGTGTTTTTGTGCTTTGACTCCTCCCCTCATCCCACCCTTTACCCTCCTACTTTTTCACAGCTTTGTATGCCCATTTCTTTTATGTTTTTAAGTTGTGAACGACTGGTGCTCAAGTAAGGGGGATTTTGTGACCCTTTAATCCTTATCTCTTTGTGACCTTTTAATCATTATCTGAACTGTGTTAAATACATACTGCACAAGAACTGTTAAAGACCCATTTTAAGAAAATATACTAATTAAAAGCTTGCCGTCATCAGATTTGCTGTGTCAAAGAATCTGGTTCTTGCTATTGTCTGTTTGTGGGTATCGCTTCTCGGCCTTTTGGCTAAGATCAAGTGTAGTATCTGTTCTTATCAGTTTAATATCTGATACGTGTCCTACCCGGACACCATATATTAAATTGATTTTTGTAATTGGGAGATGGAATAGGGGCTTGCTCCGTCCACTCCACGCATCGACCCGGTATTGCAGAACCTCCGGGAATGGTGCACCCCCCTAAAATGGTTAATAATATGTATTGTTCTTGTGAGATTTTGGTACATTTTAAGACATAGTCAGTATTTTTATATTTCAAATTGTTTGTTAGTGAATATTTTTGGGATGGATTGCTATAGTGTTTACATTTAATTTTTTTTGTTTGAAAATGCAGGAGAACAAGGATTTTTCAATCATAACTTTTTGTGTGTGCAAAAGCAGTGGGTAAAGGTTCTGCTGGATGGCTTCATTTACCCCTGCTAGTAGGTGCTGTAAGTACACCAATTTGTTTTTCGTACATTTTTTATATAGCCTTTATGGCTATTAAAATTTTAAACAAGTATTCTGATTGTCTATAAGAATAAAGTGGGATGTGTGTTCATGTGGTGGCATCTGTCAAATCACTGTTATGACTTTAATTTTTTTTGCATTTTTTGACTAGTACTATTTGACAGAACCTTCTAATGCCTGCCTAGGGCTGCATGATAAACGTACCCATTAAGCACAGCCAGACTTTTTGCATTTTATGATTTATATCTTAATCAAACTGCTTTTGTCATTGAAGAAAACAAAAATAACTTCATTCAACAGTTTGTCTCCTCTGTGTCTCTGCATCACCGTAGCGCCATTTTGGGCAACTTGGGCTTAACACAAGCCGCGTACACCCTTCTGTGTCATCCGCACTGCATTGATGCGCTGTTTTTGTTGAAATCAATGCGTAAATGCTCTTTGTGTCACTGCTAACACAGAAGAGCATAAGCTTTTGGGGGCCATTGGGGTCAGTGCCGCAGTGGGCAAGTGACATGCCTGGTGTTGCGGCTTAACACCGTCAGCACCGTCTCTCGTGGCAAGCCTACTTCTACATGATTGGTTGACAGATCTACAGCCACTGTGGCCAATCAGAAGCAAGTGTTACTAACTGCAGCGTGAAATGAACCCCAGCTCCACCTCTTTGGGCGCCTGATGGGGTGGAAGGATAGAGTTGTGGGTAGGGTGAGGGTGTGGGTGGATGTTCTCCCTCTTCCCATTAGGCACATTCTATTTGCTCCTCCTCGCTAGAGGTCTAGTGAGGTGGAACTACACATAAGCACCACCCATCTGCTCTGCAGTGAACAGCTTTTCATCAGAAGGCCCAACTGTCTGAATGTAGTTGTTAATGATCGCTGTAGCCTTTGTACTACTGTAAAAACTTTAGGACCAGTGGTTCAACAAGGTATACAGCTTAGAGTTGATTGAAAGTTTAGATTGTGATGAAGAACCATATGGAGTAAAGTAATGTCTCATCATCACTGAAAATAATGTTCTCTTAAGTGCTCCCCCTTCAGGGTCGGTGTAGAATTCATACTTACCTGGCAGGGGAGATACCATGATCAAGAAGGTGGTTCACCCAGGGCGAGGCTCAGCCATTGCACTCCGGTTGTGCTGACCCCTGCGAATTCCCCAAATGTGGGAATCTCGACTGCATAATTTCTGGTAGTGGGGGACTGCGTTCGCGCTCTCCCCTGATCATCTGGTTAAAAATAGAATTCTAACATATATGGAATTATTAGTAGTTTATGAGTTTATCACTCATGTGAGCAATTTGTGGATCAGTATGTTTGTTTGTGTTAATACAGTGGATTGTTTAATAAGCTAAGTGGATAATGAACATGAAGTTAATGATAAAAACCAAAAATTCAATGCAGTATCGACTGAAAAATAAACAGGCTTGTGCCTTTTATTTCCCCTATAAGTGTTAAACAACAAATATCAATCGTTGCAGTGTTGCAGTGCTTGTTGTATGGAATGGTTACAGCACCGATGTGCATCCTGGCGATAAACATTGCAAATTAATTTAGACATTACAATTTTTACAATGTAATTGTAGGTCAAAACCCTTGCTACGTGTGCTGCGTTAGACTTCGACCAACTCGTTAGACTAAGTCGCTGTGGTAAAATGTAAAATAAAAATATGAATTTATTCGAGACCTGCTACAGTGCGTGCATGTAAAATATCCACTATGTAAGGGATATAGTCCAGCTACTACATCAGGCTGCAGCGAGGACAGACCCAGACGTTTACCGGAAATTTTCCACCCCTTTGCAACCCTAATTATATCACTTTTGTAACTTTAATAAGAAGAAATATACATTTTATTTGCACAGAATATGCGGTCTTTTTATATATTTGATTACACAATGTAGCATTTATTTAATTGTTAATTGATGGCTGTTAACTTGTTTTCGGGTTAGGGTTAGCATTAGTTGTTTGTGATTGACACTGGTGACATTAAAAGATTATTCTATGGTATCAAACATTGATATTAAAAAGACCTTATTTGAAGCAAAAATAACTTAACTTTGAAATATATTATCATTAAAATTACTCGTATCTTGATATAAGATTTGCCATTGCCCACCCCTGCTTACACAGATACACACGGGAGCATTCGAAAGCCACGTCTATCAGCAGATCCCTAATATTTCTGCTCATGTAACCAGTCTTATGAATTCATTGATTTTGAACTTAAAATATAATCTGCATGCATGATAGAACATGGAAAAACTTGACTTTTACTATGTTTTAATCTAATCATGTTTTCCATGTTTTTTAATTCCAGATGTTTAAATCTAGGCCTTTTTAATAAAACTAGTCAGTCTATTGTCATGACATTCAGTTTATGCTTTTTTGGACTGTGTTTTAGGGAACTATCTAAAGCCTGCCATTTGCTGTAGCTGTATTTAACTGTATTTAATCTCATAAAAAATTCACAAATAGAAACATTTGGTTCCTCTCTTATAGCCTTCATTGTACACATTCTTGTCATATAATCCTGCATAATATTCCTGGTAAATTCTGAAAATATGATGTTTGTGATGGTGTCAATGAGCAGACAAAATCAGAGCTTGGAGCACCTCTTGTCTGAATGGTAGTTCATTCATCCGCATGACCTACAACCACTGTGGCAAATTGGATGCAAATGGTACTAACTGCAGTCAAATTAATTCCAGCTTCACCTCTCTGGATATCTAATGTGGTGGATGGATAGAGTTGTGGGTAGGGTTTAGGGGGTGGGTGGATGTTCTACCTCCTCCCATAGGCGCACATTATATTCGCTCCTCCTCGCTGGACATCTAGCGAGGGGGGCGCTACACGTAAGCTCCACCTATTTTCTCTGCAGTGAGCTGCCTTTCATAAGAAGGCCCAACTGTCTGAAAGTAGTTTTCAGTGATCACTGTAGTTTTTGTACTACTGTAAAAACAACTTAAGGACCAGTGGTTCAACAAGATCTGGAGTTTAGAGTAGATTGAGTGTTTACATCGTGATGATGAACCATATTTTGTAATGTCTCATCATCACTGAAAATAATGTTCCCTTAAGTGCTCCCCCTTCAGGGTCGTTGTAGAATTCATACTTACCTGGCAGGGGAGATACCATGATCAAGAAGGTGGTTCACCCAGGGCGAGGCTCAGCCATTGCACTCCGGTTGTGCTGACCCCTGCGAATTCCCCAAATGTGGGAATCTCGACTGCATAATTTCTGGTAGTGGGGGACTGCGTTCGCGCTCTCCCCTGATTTTCTGGTTAAAAATAGAAATATAATGTACAGTCGTGGCCAAAAGTTTTGAGAATTACATAAATATTAGTTTTCAAAAAGTTTGCTGCTAAACTGCTTTTAGATCTTTGTTTCAGTTGTTTCTGTGATGTACTGAAATATAATTACAAGCACTTCATACGTTTCAAAGGCTTTTATCGACAATTACATGACATTTATGCAAAGAGTCAGTATTTGCAGTGTTGGCCCTTCTTTTTCAGGACCTCTGCAATTCGACTGGGCATGCTCTCAATCAACTTCTGGGCCAAATCCTGACTGATAGCAACCCATTCTTTCATAATCACTTCTTGGAGTTTGTCAGAATTAGTGGGTTTTTGTTTGTCCACCCGCCTCTTGAGGATTGACCACAAGTTCTCAATGGGATTAAGATCTGGGGAGTTTCCAGGCCATGGACCCAAAATTTCAACATTCTGGTCCCCGAGCCACTTAGTTATCACTTTTGCCTTATGGCACGGTGCTCCATCGTGCTGGAAAATGCATTGTTCTTCACCAAACTGTTGTTGGAAGAAGTTGCTGTTGGAGGGTGTTTTGGTACAATTCTTTATTCATGGCTGTGTTTTTGGGCAGAATTGTGAGTGAGCCCACTCCCTTGGATGAGAAGCAACCCCACACATGAATGGTGTCAGGATGCTTTACTGTTGGCATGACACAGGACTGATGGTAGTGCTCACCTTTTCTTCTCCGGACAAGCTTTTTTCCAGATGCCCCAAACAATCGGAAAGGGGATTCATCTGAGAATATGACTTTGCCCCAGTCCTCAGCAGTCCATTCATTATACTTTCTGCAGAAGATCAATCTGTCCCTGATGTTTTTTTTTGGAGAGAAGTGGCTTCTTTGCTGCCCTTCTTGACACCAGGCCATCTTCCAAAAGTCTTGGCCTCACTGTGCGTGCAGATGCGCTCACACCTGCCTGCTGCCATTCCTGAGCAAGCTCTGCACTGGTGGCACTCCGATCCCGCAGCTGAATCCTCTTTAGGAGATGATCCTGGCGCTTGCTGGACTTTCTTGGACGCCCTGAAGCCTTCTTTACAAGAATTGAACCTCTTTCCTTGAAGTTCTTGATGATCCTATAAATTGTTGATTTAGGTGCAATTTTAGTAGCCACAATATCCTTGCCTGTGAAGCCATTTTTATGCAATGCAATGATGGCTGCACGCGTTTCTTTGCAGGTCACCATGGTTAACAATGGAAGAACAATGATTTCAAGCATCACCCTCCTTTTAACATGTCAAGTCTGCCATTCTAACCCAATCAGCCTGACATAATGATCTCCAGCCTTGTGCTCGTCAACATTTTCACCTGAGTTAACAAGACGATTACTGAAATGATCTCAGCAGGTCCTTTAATGACAGCAATGAAATGCAGTGGAAAGGTTTTTTTGGGATTAAGTTAATTTTCATGGCAAAGAAGGACTATGCAATTCATCTGATCACTCTTCATAACATTCTGGAGTATATGCAAATTGCTATTATAAAACTTAAGCAGCAACTTTTCCAATTTCCAATATTTATGTAATTCTCAAAACTTTTGGCCACGACTGTACATAGTTTGTAAGGAACTACAACTAGTTTTAAAGGGATTTATTACATCTGTGAAAAAGTTGTGGATTTCTATATCAGTATGTTTGTTTGTGATAATACATATACGTAATACATGTAATATTTGTCCTGAAATAACAAAATGTTTAGTGTAATTTTTAAATCTTGCTTAATTTGTTTGTGATAGTTCTATTAATATTGATTCTTAAGGCCTTTAATTTGATCATTTATGCCTGTTTCACATATAATCCATCTGCAGTGCGTATGCAGTCCGAGTACGTTATGTATGTGATGCTGAAGCAGCACGGACTCATTGTGCTTTCACACAGGAAGCGTTTGCAGTCCGCTACTGATCCGCAGCGGTTTAAGCCACAAAACACAACATTTGTCCATTATTTTGATATCAAATCATGAAAAAAAAAACATGCATTTGACTGCTAGGTTTTTATAATAAGTTGCTAAAACAAGCTGCAACACATTTAAACACAACATTTGCCTACTTTTCTTGTTAGGATATCACAAACATTTAAAAGAAAGTGCACTATAGTGCATTATATATGCACCTCTATAAAAGTGCATATATAATGTTGCTTTGTTTCTCTAAAGTTGCTCTTTTTCTTGTTTTAAAACCCATGTGTTGCATTTGAAACACATTAGGCTTTAATTAGTTTACATTATTGTGAAATGACTGCATTTCCGTGTCAATCCATGTTCATTTTTGCAGCGCAGTCACTTTAATTCAGCGCATACAGCACAGCAAAAATAGACTCTGTACGTAAACATTTGCTGCACTGTTGCAGACGCACTGCTCCTGGAACGCATTGACGGACCGCAACCACGTGCAGTGTGAACATTGGAATACGTTAACATTGGTGCGTAAAAAAATACGTAACGCATACGCACTGCAGACGGAGTATGTGTGAAACGGGCGTTATGGTCATTTTTAAAATGCAGTGTGTCTTTATCTCCACTTATTGTTTTTTTTTTTTGTCTGTAGTGAGTGTGATTTGTTGGACTCTTGAGTTATGTTTTGACCCCTCCCCTCATTCTTTCTCCTCCCCTCATCCCACCCCTTTACCCTCCCATTTTATCAACGCTTTGTCTGCCCATTCCTTGAACCTTTTTCAAGTCTAAGGTGTGAACGACCGGTGCTCAAGTAAGGGGAGTTTAATGACCCTTTAAGCCTTACCTTACCTGAGCTGTGTTAACAATAGCATTCTGCACAAAAAGTATTAGAGGTAAAAAAATAAATAAAATAAATTATTTGCAGTATCTCCGGGAACGGTGCACCCCCCTAAAATGGTTAAGTTATTATTTTTGTCATGCTTGATAGCAATAGATGTTTAAAGAAATGTTTTTTTTATTCATTTTAAAATTGTTAGTGATTAATTGTTAGGGATGGATTAAAGGAGTAATGGATTTTGTTTTGTTTGTTTTTATTTAGCATGCAAGAGAATGGGGATTATTTAATCATACAATTTTGTGTGCGTGCCAAAGCAATGGCTAAGTTTATTATAGGTGCAATAGGTGATTGTCTTCAGAATTTTTTTTTAAGTCTCTTCACATTCCTATAGCAGTCATTTAAGTTAAGTGGTCTAAATATATTTATCTCTATTTATATATTCTGTAGAAGGACCAAGAAATGTACGTTCTGTCATAAAACGCTCTGTCTGAGTTTTTTTAATGGCTTTCCTACTGAGACACCCCTTGCTGCAGACTGTAGCGTGATCACATACCTATGTCAGGTCGGGTTTACCGCGCATGTGCACAGTGACGTAAAGCTGCGTTTCCACCGCTTGAACTGTACCCAGGAACGTTGGGCTGGCACTCCGCGCGCATGTGCACAGAGACGTAAAGCGGCGTTTCGCATGTGCACTAGGGCTGGGACAACGCGTCGAGGTCATCGATGACGTCGACGCAAAAAATACGTTGACGCAAAATATGCGCATCGATACGTCGACCTGTTTTTATTTCTCTAAAACACGTTTGCAAAACGTTTACCTTATGTGCGCTGAATATACGCGATGGCAGGATCAACATTCTGTCCAACGTTATATAACCAATCCAGGGGTTTTTCTGCTTTGATCTTTTTTTTTTTTGGCGGCTGTCAAAGCCTTATTTGATCGGTGAGTGACAGTGACAGGGCGCGTCCGAGAGAGAGCCCCGGCTGCGTGCGCACTCAGTCTTCAAACAACACGAGTGCTTCTTGCTCTCTCTCTCCCTTGTGCATATTAATCAAAATCATTAAACACGATAGAAAAAGGGCGAAACACCAAAGTCTCACGCGCGCTCGCGCACTCACAGTCTTCAAACTACACGAGCGCTCTCCTCTCTCTCTCTCTCTCTCTCTCTCTCTCTCTCGTGCATATTAACCAAAATCATTAGACACGATAGAAAAAAGGCGGAACGCCAAAGTTTCACGTGGAGCATTCGGAGATTTATTTTTCTACATGACAGGCTGCTGGCTCCCACTGTTAATTTTTTTTTTTTTTTGTAAAAGCACTCTCTGTATTAGCTTAAAGCCCTCAAGTTTACATTCATTACTGTATTTTAATCGCTCTAAACAAGTATTTTGGGTGACCTTTTTTATTGAATGCTAGACATCAAGTTGTTATTTTCATCTGAAAGAAGAACTTTTTTATTGAATGCTAGGCCCTATGTGTTCAGTAAGCTTCTTTCAGTAAGCTATGTGTTTTCAAGGCTTCAAGGTTTTATTGAATGCTATCTCTATACAAGTGCAAAGTAATGCATTCTTAGTCTTTTATTTTGTAATTTTAAGAGCAATAAACATATATTGCAATGTTAAGGAATTCATGTTTTTTTCATTCAGATATGTAAATCAACATGTATGAATTGTTAGTAGTCAATTAATGGGGAGATAGGGTAAGTGTACCCATTAAGCCCACCAAAATCTAAGTTTAGGGTTTTTTCATAGATATTGACATAGTTTATAAGAAAAATAATTTGTTAAAATGAAAGATTAATCTCTCATTTGAAATTGTATTAATTAGTCAATGTACAATTTAGAATATAAAATTAAGAATTTAGGAATAAAGTCAGAAGTCTGGCATGGGCTTAATTGGTACTTTGGCACCATTTAAGCCCGCATATGTGTTCCAAATAAGCCCACATCATGAATGATTTAAAGGTTTATTGATTTTAAAGAAGTAAAACAACAATATAATTTTTTCAGTGACTCTATTTAAAATGTTGCTTTTTTACTAATGGTTGCCATAGTACTCATCACCTGTACCAATAACATTCAACATGAAAAACATTGGCTACAGAACATTTCTCTACGATTTTTGAACAGGTGCTGTAGTTTTTCCTTTTTGGCATTTTCTCACTGAAAACAAATGATACACATTAGCAGACATCTATTAGGCCTATATAATGGTGCTACACAATGTTTAATTTTTATCAAAATATAGTTGTAAATTAAGGTAGTATGGAAGATAAAAGCAGACAAAGAAATGTTATTATTTAGCCTAACACTTTCACACAGAAAACTGATCAAAGTTTGTAATTTGAGGAATTCCTCATTGAAACACATAAGGTAGGCTTAAATGGTACCACTGTCAGTAATGGTGAAAAAAGACATAGTTTTCCTTTAAAAATCTAAGATTTGTTTAAAAAGACATGTATGGATCTTAAATATAATGTGGACTAAGCATAAGTTATTTTTATTGAGCTCACATTGAGAAATGTTATGTTTTTTACATTTAAGGTTAGCTTGTGTTGGCTATAGTTTGCATGCGTTTTGTGGCACTGTACCATTTAAGCCTTTAAAAAAAGTTAATTTATGAAAATAATCTTCTCTACAAAACAATTTGATGTATTTATTGGTAAATTAATGTATAATTAATCACAAGACATTTAATGTTTGTAGTTCACATGCTTAATTCTTTGGCAGTCTATCTTTCTGTAAGGCTAATGATTTGACCTAGAGATTAGCTTTGAACGCAAGCTAATAAAACTCCTCTTTCCATTTAAAGGAAAATGATATAAAATGATAAAGTACTATTTGTTCATGCACAAAAGTTTAATTTATCACACAATACATTTATCTCTTATTTGACACAATATCAATGTACCTACCGAAGAAATGGCTGAAAAATGAAAAAATGTCTTGATTCCTGAAGAGTGCCAAAACACCAAAGTTTTGGGGAGACTTTGTGTGAGGTAACCTGAGACAACTTGCCCATGGGTGGGGCTAACTCAAAATTTACAAATGTGATTGGTATGCAATAAAAAAATGTCAGAGAAGTAACAAATCACTGGATTGGTTAAAATAATGAGCGGCAAAAAATATGATTGTCTTTTTTTTTTTTTTTTTTTTTTGACTTCAGAGTTGATGGTGGGCTTAAAGGGTACATGGGCTTAATGGGTACACTTACCCTAATCGAAATCGAATCGGCCTGAAAAATTAATCGTTAGATTAATCGATGCATCAAAAATAATCGCGAGATTAATCGTTTAAAAAATAATCGTTTATCCCAGCCCTAATGTGCACAGTGACGTAAAGCCGCGTTTCCACCGTTTGAACTGTACCCAGGGACTTTGGGCTGGCACTCCGTGTGTTTCCACCGCAAGAACTAGGATCTAATTAAAGTTCCGGGTAAAAAATTGCCCTTCAGCAAGTTCCTGCTGGTGAGGTAGTACTTTCAAAGGTCTGGGATTTTCGGGGGTGGGACTTGGGCGCTAAACATGCTGATTGGTTGAGTTCCTGCTGCAATGTTATTTCAACCACCATTTATTCAGATCATTTTTTAAATATTACTGTTATGGTGTCATGAAATGTAGTTTTAGAAGTATTTCAGGCAAGAATGTAGTTGTTAAACTCAAATATGCGGTTTATTTATAAAGACAGCGCCTATTTAAAAATGTATTTTGACTATTTCGGAGACTATCAGCTCCACACGAACAGCGGGAGCTCAGTGATCATGTTTCCCGAACAAGAGCAGTCTAGACTCTGCCAGTCCTTCTGATATCTGTTGCTGGCTCTGTCTCTTTAGTGGCTAAACATAAAATAAAATTTTGGGGGGTAAATCTAATATGTCATATTTGATAATTATTCTATTAATCTATTAGTATTTTAAAATGAAAATAAAGAGGCAATACCGTTTGATATAATCTTGTTTCATTGTAATTTAGGCTATATAGGCCTACACATTTCCCTGAACTTTCTGTGGCTATTAATGTTTAAATGAAACGAAAGAAGACAGTGGTGTTTATCATATTTCGCCTAATTTTAAATATACAGTGAGGAAACTTGCAGTATCCAAGGCGAGCTGACTGATGTTATAAAGTACGCTGCTTTTTGCAGAATTACCGGACTTGCGTCGTCCTGTCCACGGGAGATCACACTCCTGAGTCTAGCTCGCAAAGTCCAAACTATCAAAGGATGTTAGTCTGAAATTTGCATACATTCTATTGAGAAACGTGGGCAGACTTGCGTCACCAGACCACTTACCTAATCTTCACGGTACTTTTGACTGCTATGGAAACTCAGAAAGCAACAGGTCTGGGGGGGAAAAAGTTCCTGGTACAATTGTTCCGGGTAATTTCGGTGGAAATGTGGCTTATAGTATGTATATAACACGCGTGCGCATTAACAAGGTGATAGCCCATGCGTGTGTAATTTTCTTTGCGTGATGACGTTAATTGTTTTTGCGTCAAACGTGACACATAATAAAACGCATGTGCATACTTAACAGAATACTCTAATAAAATGTTTAAGTATTAAAGAACATTAAGGTGGGAAAAAAGAAGGGAAAAACAACAGTAAAATATGATGCATCAAGCACCACTTATCCGTTATTTTAAACACGTTTCATCTGAGGTAAAATTGTATGGAATTACAGCGGAACTTAGCGATTGGCTTTTTTTTTTTTTTTTTTCAACAGTTTTCATGTGTGTGTTTTATGTTGAATGTGAATGTATCTGCATGATTACCATCTGTTTGAGTGCAAATCAGCACAAATCGGCTCGCTATTACTGTATAATCACTAGGGATGCACCGAAATGAAAATTCTTGGCCAAAACCGAAAACGAGAAAACCGAAACACCGAAAGAAATTATGCCAATTATTAGTACCATTGCATTTATTGCTATGACCGTGTACTTACTTTACAAAAATTAAGACATTGCAATTGCATAAATTAATATTAAAGTTTCAAAGATAATTACAATTACATAAATTATTTAAAAAAATATAAAAATACATAATTACAAATTATGCAAATATTTATTAAGCACATTGCAACAATGCACAGTATTAAAATAAAATTCAAACTAAAAATGTATCCCACTCATGGTGTATATTAAATAATAATGTACAGGCCTACTGTTTTTTTATCAAATTAAAGCAGAAATCTAGCAGAAAAATGGCTACAATCTGATATTATGTATATGTGTGTGTGTGTGTGTATATATATATATATATATATATATATATATATATATTTGTCACATATAGTAGCCTAAGAACAAAATAGCCAACGTATTATTATTATTATTATTATTATTATTATTTGAAGCACTTTCTTGCAGAGTTTCACTGAACATATCAGACAACGAGGGTGCATGCCCCTCATCTGGTGCAGACACAAGTCTTTTTTTTCTGCGTTCTGATCTCAGTCTCCTGCGCTTGGCGCTTCTCCGTCTCCACGCGGGTTCTCCGCATCCAGTGCTGCCTGGATCATTTCTCGTGCGCGCTGCCTTATTTCCGCATCCAAGTAATGGATGCGGAATGCGGTCTTTATAAAGCGGATCAAGCACATTCGCGATGAAGTGCAGAGGATCCGAAAAGATCTCAGTGAGACGTGTGCTAACAGACTCTACTTTTCTTTTTCACTTCGTGGTCTTAATCTCTTCGTTAGGAGACGCTTTAGTGCTGCGAATAAAGGAATAAGAAGAGAGAGAATGTTCTCACTGGTGTGAAGTGAATGTCGCGGGGAGCTCGTGGTCTGCGCTATGCAGGTGCACGTGCAGGTCGCGGTTTCTGTTTCGGCCGTGTTGTTTCGGTGATAAGTCTATCGGCCGAAAACCGAAAATGCAATTTTCGGCCTAAAATTTTCGGTGGCCGAATATTCGGTGCATCCCTAATAATCACAGCTATCACGGTTATAGATGAATGCCATCTATATGAATAGAGAGAGTGGTTTATTGACTTTAAGGTGTATTACATGTATTCAGGCCATCCTTAAAACTATTTTGGTTTGCAGTAACAGTATTTCTTTTAAAAAAAAAAGGGTTGGTAGGTCGGTCTATATTTTTTTTTTTTCAAGTTTCAATGTAAAAAAAAAAAGTAAATTTTTGTGATGGTGATGACGGTACTGTTTTACTTGCATCCACTGCTACGCATCAATGTAACCTACAAATGAGAGAACGTTTACTTTGCTTTCTTGGGTTGTCACTTTTGTGAAAAAAATCCTGTTTGATTTGTGACGAGTGTTCATTGAATAGATTGTAAAATCGATTTTGCATGTCTAAAGTTTAATACGGCAAATAACACCAAATATAGGTAAATCCACGGACAACAGGCAGGAGGAATGTAAAGATTCAATATATTGGTAAATACCAATATTTCTGATGATTTATTGGCGTGAAGTTATGTGCAAAATGACAAAGAGGAGTGCAACATTTTCGAAAAACAATAAGCAGAGTGGACTGCCATAATGCAAAACTTTTACTGCGATTAAATTTCAACAACAACAAAAAATATCGCATAGGCAATTTTCTTAGGCTATCAAAAAAATATTTTTTCGAATATTCGTCGAATTTAAAATAAAAATCCACATTCGAATGCGCATATTAATTTTAGGTGTGCATTAAGGAAGCTGCCTTATGAGCCCTGGTACGTGTTCCATTCCATCTCGCCGCGCGCACAGCTGTGTCTACACAACTTTCAAAGGCAGACGAGCTCGACACGCAGGATCTGCTTTCTCATCTTTCACCTCGTGTACGCACACGAGATGCGATGACAATATATGTGTCATTGCATTATAAGGTTATGTTAGCCTATCCAGTTGAAGCCACTTAAAAAAAAAAAAAATCAATGTGGAGAAGATCTTGTTTACATCAAAACTGAAACCAAGCCGTTCACACAGAACGCATATTTCGCGCATCTTGTTTTTAAATGAAAAAATGTATCCTGTGTGACTGGTTTTCCACCCTTTTTATTCATTTAACAATGCATGCATACATGATGCTGTTTTGTTTATAGTTCTTTAAGCAACTTAATTAATAATAATTGGTCCATAAACATTATTTAAAATATTATGTTTTTTCACAGTCATGTATTCTAATGCTTTGAATAAACATGCATTAATATTTTGCTCGATGCGCTATCTTGAGCCTCAGAAGAGAAGCAAAAAGCTTTTCTTCACCCTAACTGAAATTATGCATTTAAAATTCGAATACAATTCGAATTTTGATCACATTTAAGTAAAAAATTCAAATTTAGTTTTTTCAGCTATTTTGACAGCCCTAGGCGATTCAAGCCCGAAACTGTATGAGACTGAATACCGACTGAATTCACATTTCTGTTGTAAAAAGAGAAACATTGTGCAGAAGTAGCCATTATTTGCTGTTATGCGTGTTTGTCCGAAGCTGCAGTTGCTGTGTGACGCCTGTTCAAAAGAAAAAAAAAAAAAAAAAACTGGACGCGCTCCGAGAAAAGGTCGTTAAAATAATTTTTTTCTTATTTTCGTTTCCGAAACTTGTGTTGGTTGATGCCAACTTGTGCCAAGTTAAAGTGGTGTCAAGCTGTTTTAATGAATTTTTTTAGATGTATTATGGTGCCCGAACCCGTATGACTTTGAACAGTGACTCGAACATTTAGTTTACTCCAGCCGCAGCCATCATTACCAAGCGCGAGCCGTTGACTCTGACAGTGAGTGAGTATGAGACGAAGCGAACGCACAGGCCACAGTGTGACATCCGTGTAAACACCGATGATGTCAAGGGTTTTTTTTTTAATTAAAGAAGATAGCCTTCATTTGTATGTAGGCCAAGGCAATTTATATATTTACAATACTTAAATATAATTAATAGTATTTTATTGCGTTTGTATTAGTTGTTTGAAGAGTAAAAAAATAATTGGTCAGTCTTAACGCATATTTACAATCGGCAAGTCGGTCGGACTAAAAGGAAAAAAAAATAAAAAATTGAGTCGGTGCTAAATTGACAGGGTCGGTCGGGTTACGGCAAACAAGAATATTTTTAAGGACGGCCTCATGTATTTTTATATCAAATTTAAAAAAAAAAATCGGTGTAGTAAAAATTGCAAGGCCACTTCAGTGTCTAACTTTGAATATTTTTGAGCATTATCAAATTTGGTTGATAAAGTAAAGCCCAAAGGGTCTTTTTTTCTAAAGACACCAAAATTGTGTGCTGGCTAACAGGTTAAAGGATAATTTTTAAAACTTGCTTAACTTGTGATAGTTCTATTAATATTGTTTCTTAAGGCTTTTACTTTGATCATTGATGGTCATATTTTTTAAATGCAGTGTGTCTATCTCCACTCATTGTTTTTGTTTGTAGTGAGTGTGATTTGTAGGACTCTTGAGTTATGTTTTGACCCCTCCCCTCATACTGTCTCCTCCCCTCATCCCACCCCTTTACCCTCCCATTTTATCAACGCTTTGTCTGCCCATTCCTTGAAACTTTTTCAAGTCTAAGGTGTGAACGACCAGTGCTCAAGTAAGGGGAGTTTAATGACCCTTTAAGCCTTACTTTACCTGAGCTGGGTTAACAATAGCACTCTGCACAAGAAGTATTAGAGGTAAAAAATTTATAAAATAAAGCTTACCAGCATCATATCTGCTGTGTCAAAGAATCTGTTTCCTGCTGTTGACTGTTTGTGGGTATCGCTTCTCGGCCTTTTGGCTAAGATCAAGTGTAGTATCTGTTCTTATCAGTTTAATATCTGATACGTGCCCTACCCGGGCACCATATATTAAATTGATTTTTGGAATAGGGAGATGGAATAGGGGCTTGCTCCGTCCACTCCACGCATCGACTCGGTATTGCAGTACCTCCGGGAACGGTGCACCCCCCTAAAATGGTTTAAAAAAAGAAATATTTTCATTTTTGGTTTAGTGTAGTTTAACCTTTATAAAATGTGGAGTAGTAATGCTGGAGATACTTTTTATTTTTGTATGTTTGATTTAATCAGCAGGCAAGAAAATAGGGTTTAGTCATAAACTTTGTGTAAGTGTATGTTTTCACAAAAGTGATGGGTAAAAATGTTTATAGGTTCTCACTGCAGCTTGTAGTAAGGTAGCATGATAGAAGGTCTGGAATTCATAGCAGGTTTCATTGGTAAAGGCCCTCCCATGAGGCCATTTGACCGACATGTCAAACAACCAATCACAGTTCGTTTTGTAAGGCTGGAGTCAGATTGTCTGAAAAGGGTGGCCCCGTTGTTTGGAACAATGCGATAGATTAAATCTTTCCCCTCCGCTGGGACGACTCCTGAGTGATTCCCGTATACATGAAGCAGAGGTTCAAACTTGAGTCCAAACACCACTGGCCACAAGCTTTGGGCTCTGCTCTCAAGGAGAACATTTATTTATATCTCAGATGCAATATTTACTACACTGATTTTTTTTTTATTTGATATAAAAATACATGAATACATGTAATACACCTTGAAGTCAATAAACCACTCTCTATTCATATAGATGGCATTCATCTATAACCATGATAGCTGTGATTATACAGTAATAGCGAGCCGATTTGTGCTGATTTGCACTCAAACAGATGGTAATCATGCAGATACATTTAACATAAAACACACACATGGAAACTGTTGAAAAAAAAAAAAGCCAATCGCTAAGTTCCGCTCTAATTCCATACAATTTTACCTCAGATGAAACATGTTTAAAATAACGGATAAGTCGTGCTTGATGCATCATATTTTACTGTTGTTTTTCCCTTCTTTTTTCCCACCTTTATGTTCTTTAATACTTAAACATTTTATTAGAGTATTCTGTTAAGTATGCACATGCGTTTTAATGATGTCACGTTTGACGCAAAAACAATTAACGTCATCACGCAAAGCAAATTACACACGCATGGGCTATCACCTTGTTAATGCGCACGCATGCACAATTTTCCCCCCAGTCCACTTCAGTGCAAACTCCGCCCCTCAGCTGATTCTGAACTTTTTATTGGTTGTCAAAGTGTTTCCTAAACTATGAAACAAAAAATGCTAACCCCTAAACCTACCCCACACCTTAACCAGTGAAATTGACTGAATGGCGGGATTGGCGCTGAATAGCGTGATAAAGAAAGTTGCAATTCAGGAGATAAACGGTTAATAAGATTACCACCTTTTTATTTACACCCAGTATCACTACCCCCTCCTAGCCTGCAAATTTCATTTTCCAGGATGGCCCCGTTGTTTGGAATAAAACGATAGAGTAAAATCTTTCCCCTCCGCTGGGGCGGCTCCTGAGTGATTGCCGTTTACATCATGAAGCAGAGGTTCAGACTTGGGTCCAAACACCACTGGCCACAGGCTTTGGCCTCTGCTCTCGTGGAGAATATTTATTTATATAGCATATTTTATTTTAGATGAACTAGAAACAATGTTGAGGGAAGTCGTGGCCTAATGGTTAGAGAGTCGGACTCCCAATCGTTCGAGTCTCGGGCCAGCAGGAATTGTGGGTGGGGGGAGTGCATGTACAGTGCTCTCTCCACCTTCAATACCATGACTTAGGTGCCCTTGAGCAAGGCATCGAACCCCCAACTGCTCCCCGAGCGCCGCAGCATAAATGGCTGCCCACTGCTCCGGGTGTGTGTTCACAGTGTGTGTGTGTTCACTGCTCTGTGTGTGTGCACTTCGTATGGGTTAAATGCTGAGCACGAATTCTGAGTATGGGTCACCATACTTGGCTGAATGTCACGTCACTTCACTTCACTTTAATTTATAAAGTTTTATTTTTAAATGTAAGTCAGTAACAATTGGCTGAAGCCACAGCCAATGGTGAAAGTCTTTGCGAAAGGAGGCCCTGCCCCACTTTGGAGGTTCTGCCCAATCTTGGAGTTCACGCCTCATTTTGGAGATCTCCGGTCTCCGGTAAACCCACTTGGATTGTCTGGACTGAGGGATGACTTCTCCCTAAGAGAACAAAGGACTTTCTTGATGATTAACATTTGAACACTCTCCTGAACACCCTCCTGCATAGGTAAAAGTGCCATCGGAGACACACCACGCCTAGCCGTTCACACCTCACCATCACACTCCCTCCTCATTCTATATTCCACATCCTTTCTCTCTCACCTGAAACTCACTCTAAATCTGTGCAATGTTAAGTGGATACAACAGGTGACTATATGTTTGGTATCATTTAAAATGTCTCAGTGCAACTGGTACAATAGTCTCAATCTTACAAAAGTAGATTAGAAGATTATACAGATCCTAAGAGTCAAGAGAAATTTTGATTACTGTAATGGGAGTGCCCTTTCCCAGGGTCCTCCATGTAAATTACCTTCTGTTCCCTTTGAGTTGTAAACCACTCAGGCAACTCATGCAAATTACAATTGTTAGTTTCTGTCTTCATCTCGGGGGATGTTTGTCTTGGTCTGCAGTATTTAAAGGACTGCAGCAAAAGGATCAGGGCGATTCTGTAGCCAGAAAGCATGTAGTGTGTTGAGTGTATCTTCACTTCACACTATGCATTTTCTAAGGTCTGGCATATGCATATTTTACTTTAAGATGCATCTTTGAGAATTTGATGTTTTGTATTGATATGATTTTTATATGTTTGAATTGGATATGTAATTGGCAGAATTGACTCTTGAGTCTTATGGTGAATCCTTGTTAGCGACATGAGGACATGACACAAGTTAATATAAACAAAGAGTTTAAGTAGAATAATCAAATGTCAGAAGAATGGGTCTACTAATTAGAAAAAGACGTACAACCAATTTGCATTCCAACCTAAATTCAAGGTCATACTAAAATGGAGTCAGATTAAATAATAAAATGGAGTCAGATTTGACCTAACTAAATTGAATAACTCTATGTGCTAAAAGACTGAACACGCAGGAAACCTTCATCCAGCAACCTTCATCTCGTTTCGAGGCATGGAAATGTCGCCACAATAACAGAACGGTGTGTAAAAGTCTCTGACATATTTAAAGTTCACGGCATAGAAACTTTATATTATTTCACATACTTTTCAAAATCCATCATTTAGATGATCATAAGCGTTTGTCGCACAGAATGTAAACAGGATGGCAGGCTTCTTTCATGAAGGGGTTTGCCGCCACGGTATCCTTGTTACCAGTCAGGAGAAGGAGCATTTTTGTCTCTTCACAATTTTACTGTGATAATTGGCTTGCACCCCGGTTAGGGTGTTTCAGGTGGTCTGCGTATAAGCGGTCCTTCCATCGGAACACTGTTTTGTTGTTTTGTTCTTTTTCTTTGTACAACCCGAATTCCGGAAAAGTTGGGACGTTTTTTAAATTTTAATAAAATGAAAACTAAAGGAATTTCAAATCACATGAGCCAATATTTTATTCACAATAGAACATAGATAACGTAGCAAATGTTTAAACTGAGACATTTTACACTTTTATCCACTTAATTAGCTCATTTAAAATTTAATGCCTGCTACAGGTCTCAAAAAAGTTGGCACGGGGGCAACAAATGGCTAAAAAAGCAAGCAGTTTTGAACAGATTCAGCTGGGAGAACATCTAGTGATTAATTAAGTTAATTGATATCAGGTCTGTAACATGATTAGCTATAAAAGCTTTGTCTTAGAGAAGCAGAGTCTCTCAGAAGTAAAGATGGGCAGAGGCTCTCCAATCTGTGAAAGACTGCGTAAAAAAATTGTGGAAAACTTTAAAAACAATGTTCCTCAACGTCAAATTGCAAAGGCTTTGCAAATCTCATCATCTACAGTGCATAACATCATCAAAAGATTCAGAGAAACTGGAGAAATCTCTGTGCGTAAGGGACAAGGCCGGAGACCTTTATTGGATGCCCGTGGTCTTCGGGCTCTCAGACGACACTGCATCACTCATCGGCATGATTGTGTCAATGACATTACTAAATGGGCCCAGGAATACGTCCAGAAACCACTGTCGGTAAACACAATCCGCCGTGCCATCAGCAGATGCCAACTAAAGCTCTATCATGCAAAAAGGAAGCCATATGTGAACATGGTCCAGAAGCGCCGTCGTGTCTTGTGGGCCAAGGCTCATTTTAAAATTGACTATTTCAAAGTGGAATAGTGTTTTATGGTCAGACGAGTCCAAATTTGACATTCTTGTTGGAAATCACTGACGCCGTGTCCTCCGGGCTAAAGAGGAGGGAGTCCTTCCAGCATGTTATCAGCGTTCAGTTCAAAAGCCAGCATCTCTGATGGTATGGGGGTGCATAAGTGCATACGGTATGGGCAGCTTGCATGTTTTGGAAGGCTCTGTGAATGCTGAAAGGTATATAAAGGTTTTAGAGCAACATATGCTTCCCTCCAAACAACGTTTATTTCAGGGAAGGCCTTGTTTATTTCAGCAGGACAATGCAAAACCACATACTGCAGCTATAACAACAGCATGGCTTCTTGGTAGAAGAGTCCGGGTGCTAACCTGGCCTGCCTGCAGTCCAGATCTTTCACCTATAGAGAACATTTGGCGCATCATTAAACGAAAAATACGTCAAAGACGACCACAAACTCTTCAGCAGCTGGAAATCTATATAAGGCAAGAATGGGACCAAATTCCAACAGCAAAACTCCAGCAACTCATAGCCTCAATGCCCAGACGTCTTCAAACTGTTTTGAAAAGAAAAGGAGATGCTACACCATGGTAAACATGCCCCGTCCCAACTATTTTGAGACCTGTAGCAGAAATCAAAATTGAAATGAGCTCATTTTGTGCATAAAATTGTAAACTTTCTCAGTTTAAACATTTGCAATGTTATCTATGTTCTATTGTGAATAAAATATTGGCTCATGTGATTTGAAAGTCTTTTAGTTTTCATTTTATTAAAATTTAAAAAACGTCCCAACTTTTCCGGAATTCGGGTTGTATTTTATTTGAGTTTTTGGAAGGAAAGCCTGGGTGGGGGTACGCTTCTCGTGCAGCTGACCTCATTTGGAGAACGGCTGTTACGAGGTTCAGCGTTTCAAGTTGCCTCGAGCCCAGACTAGTTAGGTTAGTTTCAACAAGCAGGCATATCGGAGATGTAAAGCCAATGGAAATCCTGGGGAGTACTAGCAGTGTAAGAAAATATCAATACACGTGAGTATCCCGATATTTTGTTTGGGGATACTGTATCGATTCTCAAAAATGGAATATCAATATTTTAATTTCGTGGCATAAAACAACTTAATTTAATCTTTTTTTTCATAAAATAAGTAAGCTTGACCAAAGTTCTTGTGGGGAGAAGAATTTATTGAAGGTAGCAGTGTAGCAGTTCCACAGCAGTGTTGCTAGCATGTTATCCTTCAAGCAATCTTGACCCAAGGTACTGTCTGTGAGAACAGACCTTTATACCTGTTAACAAATGTGCTACAAACAATACAATAACAACCCATGGAGAGCCAATGATAGTGTAACCTTTTGATGACTTGAAAGGATCTCTCCCATGGAGAGCCCATTCATTTTTGGGGAAGTCGTGGCCTAATGGTTAGAGAGTCGGACTCCCAATCGAAAGGTTGTGAGTTCGAGTCCCGGGCCGGCAGGAATTGTGGGTGGGGGGAGTGCATGTACAGTTCTCTCTCCACCCTCAATACCACGACTTAGGTGCCCTTGAGCAAGGCATCGAACCCCCAACTGCTCCCCGGGCACCGCAGCATAAATGGCTGCCCACTGCTCCGGGTGTGTGCTCACAGTGTGTGTGTGTTCACTGCTCTGTGTGTGCACTTCAGATGGGTTAAATGCAGAGCACAAATTCTGAGTATGGGTCACCATACTTGGCTGAATGTCACTTCACTTTATTTATTACTTATTATTGACCTGATGTTGACCTAAGAGGCTGATTATGTGGGCCAGTTGTTTCACACTATTGTGAACAAAGAACAGCAGCCTACAGTTGATTGCAAATACATTCAACCAAAGTTAATTAAAAACAAATAATCTTGCACTATGTACATTCTGCGAAAAAATAGTAATACATTTCTGGAAAATACTTTACTTTAAATTGAACCGGACGCTGAAATCACTGCGAGTGTCACGCGTGCTTCCGTGTGTGTAATAAACGAAGTTGCACTTCTGCGCCATTCATTACCACAGACACGCAGAACATGCAGGATTCATATTTAATTTTTATATTTACAGGTACTAGTCCATATCGTGATTTAATGTAAGTGCAGTGACCTACTTTTGATTAATTCATCCAAAATTGTACAAATTCTGTGACATTCCGTGTTATACTGTAAATTCTGTTTTTATGGCTGGATTCCTTGATTTCGTCTGCGTTTTCTGCTTCGCAGAAATCATAGGGCCCTACCTGTATCTGCAGATGTTCACGATGAATGCGGTCAGAGATTTACCCATGCGTTTCCTTCCTGTGCTGTCACCTGAGCCAGGAGAAAACAACTTGAAGCTGACTGACTGTGTGAAGGTGAAGTTTCTTTAGACCCTGACAGTCACTTAACCATAGAGTAAACTTTACCTGTTCATTATGAAAACTATGTGGGTGAGAGTGGTCTTTCATCAGATGAAGTTGGTGTTGGGACAGTTGAAGGTGAACCACTTGGTATGACCTTAACAGACAACGTCACTTCGGACTATTTTTCTCGGGAGTTTGTCTCTCAGCAGAAAGGTATATCAGATAATCTTTTGCCCTCTATTTTTAATGTCCCCAGGGAGAATTTTATTCAAGAGCAGTTAGCTGATGTAACTCTTAAACCTTTGTTTTCAATGGTACATATTGAGTGACATAAGCCGCGTTTCCACCTCAGGAACTTTACCCAGGAACTAGGGACTTTGGCCTGGTACTCTGTAGGGCTGTCAAAATTGCTCAAAATTGACGTTCGAATATTCCCTCTAAAAAATACACGAATATTCGAACTATTCGAACATCTGGTTGCGCATGTTGTCAATGACGCGCATTACGTCAATAACAGGCAAAAATAATACAAAGAGACATAACTAATTGTATAGATAGTCTATTTTAGTTTAAACATATATGACAACGTATTACCTACACAAAAACAAGGAAATCAACTAATGGCCAAGACTGCAGACCTCACGCTCTCTCACCCTCACGTTCTCTGCGCATAATGGTTTAAATGAACAAACACATTTTTGTGCAAGCAATTTAAGGTCGCGACTGTTGTCCCAAATATAGCAGGCTTCATTCAGTGATTGAAACAAATATTATTAATATTAATTGAAGTTTTACAGCATATAGAACTGACATTGAATGCTCCAAGCGAGCTGTGCTGTGGTAAACATGGAACTTTTCCTCGACATGAAACGATAAATAATCAAACCTCGGATCCATTGCTTGACAGAACTCCCTGAAGCGTGCCCCATCCGCGATACTGATCGGTCTCATGTCCTTGCAAATGAACGAAATTATTTTATCCGTTATGGCCTCTTGTCGTGTTGCAGACAAAGTGCTTGTGGCGAGCGATGCAAAGTAACGTTAAGTGTCAAGACGTGACTGTTTAGCTGGAGTTCCACACATTATGCCATGCTCGTTTGGGTGCACATTTTTGAGATGTGACCTCGTGTTGCTAGTGGTCGAATGCTATGCTAACTGTAACTTAAATAGCTTGCATACAACTTTATCTCGTGGGTCAGCAATTTTACCTCATTTTCTCTGCTGCGGTCGAGTTGGGCTCTGCACTTGCTGGCATCTTCCATGAAGACGCGTCAACTTTCAGCAGTGATGCTGTGCCGGACAGTGCGACTCCTGTGAGGCTGTGACCTGTCCCTGAACCCTCAGGCGCGCTAGCGCGTCCACTCGCAAAGCAGACAACCACGCCTCTACTACTGCAGGCCTTTTTTTCCACATTTTTTTATTTTTATTTGAATATTAATTTTCACCTTCTAAATTTGTTTTTTAAAAACTATTCGAATACATTTTCGAATTTAGAATATTCGTTGACAGGCCTAGTACTCTGTTTCCACCGCAGGAACTTTACCCAGGAACTAGGGACTTTGGCCTGGTACTCTGTGTTTCCACCACAGGAACCAGGAACTAAATAAAGTTCCAGGTAAAAAAAAAATGCCCCTCAGAAAGTCCCTGCTGGCCTGGTAGTACTTTTTCAAAATTCCTGAACTTTCGGGGGCAGGACTTGGGTGCTAAACATGCTGATTGGTTGGGTTCACACAGCATTGTGATTTCAACCAGTATTTATTCGGATCATTTAAAAAATATTACTGTTATTATGTCATGAAATGTAATTTCAAAAGTATTTCAGGCGAGAATGTAGTTAAAAACTCAAATCTGCAGTTTATTCATAAAGACAGCACCTATTTAAAAATGTGTTTGGCCAAATTCGGAGACGGTCAGCTCCAGGTGATCACCGACAGCTCCGTACTTATGTGTCCACAGAGAGCAGTCTCACCTCGGCTAGACCCTCTGATGTGTGCCGCTGGCTCTGATGTCTCTTTAGTGGTTAAACAGAAAATATAAGTTGTTTTGGGTAAATCTAACAGGTAATCTTTGGTCTGTATTCAATTTATCTGTTAAAATGAAAATAAGTCAAATTTATATATTTTGTTTCATTTATAATGGCTGTATAAATACACATTTCCCTGTACTCAGTACATTTCTGCGGCTATTATGTTCAAATGAAAACAAAAGGAGCCAGTGGTATTTGATATCCTATTTCGTTTCATTGTAAATATACAGATAGGAATATTGCAATAGGCGAGCTGACTGATGTTATAAAGTATGCTGCTGTTTGCAGAATTACCAGATTTGCGTCATCGTGGACATCACACTCCCGAGTCGAATGTGCAAAGTCTGAAACACAGAGGATGCAAGTCCAAAATCAGCGTACTTTGAGAAACGCGTGCAGACCTATGTCACCAGACTATTTGCCTAATCTTCCCGGTACTTTAGACCACGGTGGAAACACAGAATGCAACATGTCTCGGGGGGGAAAAAGTTCCTGGTACAAATGTTCCGGGTAATTTTGATGGAAACGCGGCAATATTGAGACTGCTACCTTCCTGCTATTTTCTAAAAGAAGGGTTGTTGCTTAGATGGCGAATCAGTGAAGATGATCCAGTCACTAAAGTTTTTGTTCAAGTGGTAGTACCGCTTAAATTTAGACAATCTGTGATCAGGTTAGCTCATGATGGACTAGCTGGATATATGGGGGTGAGGAAAACATGATTAATTGCAACAAATTATTTTGGCCTGGATTAAAAACAGATATGGCCTAGTTTATTCGAGCTTGTCATGTGTGCCAACTTACTGCTAAGCCAAACCAGAAAATCTCTTTGGCTCCCCTCCAACCTATTCCAGCAATGTCAAAACCATTTGCATATTTACTTGATGATTGTGTAGGTCCTTTACCCTGATCAAAGACTGGTCATTTGTATTTACTTAGTTATGTCTATCTACTCAATATCCATCTGCATAACTTGTCAGGTCCATCACTACAAAATCTTTCCTTAAAGCTTTAACTGATTTTGTCAACATTTGACATTACTAGAATTATCCAGTCTGAACAGGGCTCTAAATTTTATGAGCTTGTCAGTTTGCTAAGGCTTTGACAATTGAAAATCAGTCATAACATTTTCCAGTGCATATCACCCTCAGACTCAAGGGGCCCTTGAGAGATTACATCAGACCATAGAGTCATTGCTGCGGTCATATTGAGGTGGAACTTGGGTCCGATTGGGAGGAGGGGCTGCCTTGGTTGCTTATGGGTGTTGAGAGTATTGGATTTAGTCCAAATGAATTGGTATTCAGACAAGAAGTTCGTGGTCCCACTGCAGTTCTTACTGATAACTGGATCTCCAATGAACCCTCCAAAAATGTTCTGGATTATGTTAGTGGTTTTCGATATCAACTGTATGAGCCTTGAGCAATTCTCTGTAGAAATGTGGAGAAGTCACGGAGTAAGATGGAGAGGTTTTTTTAATAAAAAAGCAGTATCTCAGAAATTTGGGGTTGGAGACCAAGCATTAGCTTTGTTGCCTCTTGTAAATAACCCTTTCCAAGCCTGTTTTGCAGGTCCTTATTCTGTCCTTAAATGCCTCCCTAGACAGAATTATCTACTGAAAACCCCAGAACGACGTAAGGGAGTACAGGTTTGCATATAAATCTGTTAAAGCCTTATTTATCTTCTGTTGGGTTAGTAATCAATGTGTCAAATGGTTCTTCACATTTAAAGTGGGAAGGGACTTCTTTTTCAAAAAAGTTTTCCTTGAATTGCTTTGGGGATGACTGTATTAATCTTCCTTCTCGTGGTGTTTATTGAGGGCCGATTGAATGATTCTGAGATGCATGAAAAATTTGACTCATGTTTCCCATCTCTCTCTCTATCTGAGAAAAGTGACATTAAGTTAGTGCATTCGTTTCCTAACTTGTTCTCTAATGTTCCTTGTTGCGCTACAGTTATTGAACATGATATTGATGTGGGTACTGCCTTACCAATTAAGCCAAGTACACCCGGTTGCAGCCTGCAGATCGAGGCGGGGCTGCACCTGGGGCGGGGTTGCACATGCAGCCCCGCCCCACAGCTATTCTGATTGGTTCGATCGTCTTTCATTGACTTACATGATAGGAAATGTGTGCAAAGTTGGTGTAGGACGGAGAATGCTGTTTAATAAGCTAAAAACGCTGTACGGTTTTACAAAGCCTTTAGTATGATGCAGTTTTTTGTTAACTTGACTCACGATGTCTGATTTATTGAATCAAGAGATGTTAGCTGCTGCAAGTTTACTCTTCTTGACCAGATTAATTAAAAAATGAATAATTGGGACACTCTAAAAGCACACTTAACGTGAAAGTACATGGCTTTATGCATTAAAACGGTGTTTTAAAAAGACCAAACTCAGTAAACAAATTATTAATAAAGCATTATATTCACAGACAAGCAGTTATGAGCACAGAATACGAACACAAAGTGTTTCATTTCCACCCATAACCTGCTTGTCTGTAAATAAAATGTGTTATTAAAAATGTTTACTGAGTTTGGTCTTTTTAAAACACGTTTTAATGCATTACGCAACGTTACGCGTTTTCCTTTTAGTCTAATGGTTTTCTATGGGAGGAAAATGCTTAACACGTAATTAAACACATTGTATTCTTATTCTGGACTCATCTGCCTGTCAGTGAATAGAATGCTTTATTCTTAATTTGTTTACCGAGTTTGGTCTTTTAAAAACACTGTTTTAATGCATAAAGCCACATTAAACGTAGAATGTCCCGAATCATTCCAGCTGATTGAAAAGAATCGGCTCAATGGTCACAAAATGGATATCGGAGAAGATACCAATTTAATATAAATAGATGATACTTTATAAAGTTTATCTCAATATTTGACAGTGGCTGTGAGACTGCACTAAGATAAGAGCACAATTATCATGAAATTGTGTTCGTTACTATAGCAACGGTTTACAGGTCCTTTCAGAATCATCACTGGCCGATAGAAATAAGTTTATCGATTTCTTCACTTTCAAATAATGGAGGAGCAGCATATTTTCCTGAAATAAAGGGGAGAAAAAGTCTATGTTTTGCATTGTAGTAAAGAAAATTAAAAGTATCATAATTTAATTGGCAGACACATTAGACTATTGCAGTGTCATTTATCAACTGCATGACAGATAATTATATGTAACAATAATTGTCTTGTCATGCTATATAAATTAAAACCGTAATGATACACCCCTTTCATTTTCCTTTCTCATACTCTGATGATATGAAATAATCATATTTTCTAAAATCATTTAATTCAGAATTCATTCTTCTATCTGAAGACCTGATCGTCTTACTGTGGATAATCAACCCAATTAATTTACTATATTCGTATGTTAGCCTAAAGATCAGCTTAATTTAACAAAACAATCATTTCAGGGACATGGCGAGTTACAGGCTAATGTTTTTTTTTATTCTTTTGTGCATTATGAAGGCTTTATGAAACTGTACAGCATTTTTAGCTTTTTAAACAGCATTCTCCGTCCTACACCAACTTCGCACACATTTCCTATCATGTAAGTAAATGAAAGACGATTGAACCAATCAGAGTAGATGGTGCAGCCCCGCCCCAGGTGCAGCCCCGCCTCGATCTGCAGGCAGCAGCCGGGTGCTTCTCAATTAAGCAGCATGCTTGGAGGGCAAATCCTATGAAGCGTGAACTGTTGAAAAGGGAGGTTGTTTGCTTATTAGATAACTTGGCTGAGCCCAGTTTTAGTGCTTGGAGTTCACCTTGCCTTGTAAATACAAGTAGGGGTGACTGCAGCCTGGAGCAATGGGCGTGGCAAAAGGTGGGCGTGTCGAAAGGTTTCTCATTGGTGGAAAGAAAGGTAGGGGGCGTGGCAAAAGGTTTGCGAAAACTGGCTGTTCCGCCTAAAGGCGAGCCATATTCTTAATCGCTATTGGCCTATAGATTAATAGAAAGCGATAAATTAAACACACAATCCTATAAAACCTATTGAAATTCATACAATGTAAAAACAACGTTAATGATGTAAAGAATATTATTTTAAATTACTTTCGAAAGTACCTTCAAAATGGCTTACTGACGTAATCACCACCACACGTTTAGGTCTTAATTTATCAATAATCAAAAACAGATTACAATTATTTTTGAGAATACAAACGTCTCTTAACACGGTTAGTCGCACTTGCTGTTCTTAAGTTAGTCATTTAAAGTCAGCTGTATTTGTTAACATTAGTGCACTAACAAGAACAAACAACGTACTTTAACTAACCAAGTTTAATAAATACTGTATCAAATGTATTGCTCATAGTTAATGTTAGTTAATACATCAGTCAACAAATGAAACTTTATTGTAAAGTGTTACACTAGAAAACTAGATTTTGCCTGATAGAGAAAAATAAATATGACAAAACTATTAAATTATCAAATTTAAAAATTAGTCAGAAGAGTTAAGTAACCTTGTTTTAAGTGCCATTAACCAATTAAGCAAACAGACACAGCTTTATCCACTAAAACATTTATTTAGCTTTCAGTTTCAGTCACCAATTCAAGTAAAAGGATAGATAGATAGATAGATAGATAGATAGATAGATAGATAGATAAACCACTCATTCATTAATTCATTCATTCATTCTGTAGTAGCAGTCCATAGAACAGAATCCAGCAAAGTCTTTGTCTGAATAGAAAGCTGTGAAGATGCCCTTCTTTCCAAGACCACAGTATCTACAGCATCACACATCTGCTGAGCTCCAGCTCCACTCTGTATGTCTTCCTCACATCTGGACTGACAGATTTCCAGTCAACCATACCTACACAAGAGAAAACCAAATGTTGAGAGATTCAAAAAAGAAGTAACCAATAAGTAGAATAAAATATCCAATATAAAAAGAAGCGCAAGTGTCTGAGAGTGCAAGTCTGCAGCCAGACCCTTCTCCATTATATTATAATACAACTGTACTACTGACTCTTCACTGAGTACCAAAAGTACATATGCTTCCTGTGCATGGTTTCTAAAAGAATGGAATCAGAAAAAAGTTGACTGGCACTCATCTATACCAGAGGTTATACTAATATTTACATTTACATATATATTCATTTAGCAGACGCTTTTATTCAAATCGACTTACAAATGAGGACAAAGTGGAAGCAATCAAAAACAACAAAAAGAGCAATGATATATAAGAGCTATAACAAGTCTCAGTTAGCTTAACACAGTACACATAGCAAGGGCTTTTAAATAATATTATAAATAAAAAGAAAACCGATAGAATAGAAAAAGAATAGAGCAAGCTATTTCGTTCATGTGCATGTACCACTCCAACATGTTGGATTAACTTCAAAAGAGTGAATGTTCTTCGAGTTTACTTTGGGCAATGATACAGTCAAGGAATCAACTCCTATGACATTTTACAATCAGTATCCATCAGGTGTATGGTAGGAAAGGTGTAGCGGGATCCCCCTTTCATAAAATAAATAAATAAAAAGAATAACAACAATAATAATAATAATAATAATAACAAGAAAAAAAAGAAAACACTTTTCAGATTGATCAGATTCTGTTGCATCCTCTTTGGCTCAGACAGTGTAGCTACATACACTGCAGAACTGCAGAAACAATCAGAAGCTAATGTATAAGGTTCACAATACGATGCATTTCATTTTCTTGTATAGACTGATAAATCTTACATTGTTTTCTAAAACTATTGCTTAAAATTTTTAACAGATGGGCTAAAAAGGTACAGAAGAATAAAATATTACCTGAAAAGATTTGAAACGAGATATTTTACAGTTGATTTAGTTTTTTTCTTTAATATACTCACTCCAGAAGGTGTCCTGAACAATGTGTATTTTGAGTACATCCTCCACAGACATTCCTTCCGTGCTTTCTCAGCGTCTCCAGGAGCATGTTCCTGTCATGTGGTCTTTGACAGTCCATGTGTCTGGATGTGTTTTCTGATACTCACTTTATAACACATTCACATGTGCCTCAACAGACACTGAATCCTCCCCAACACAAGCTTCCTTCATCAGAACAACAGAAACAGATCATGCTTAGACCGTGACAGATATGAAAAACATATAAATACTTACTGAACAAGGTGTTTTAGATATAAAAAATAATAAAAACATTGAACTGCATAAACATTAAGATGATGGTCAGGCAGTGAAGAAGTGGAGTACATACAAAAAGGATTTAAATATCTGTAGTACATTATCTTCCTTACATTAACCTACACAAAGTGAAAATGTAAAATTGATTAACAGTGCAAAAATAAATTATGCATATGGCAGTGTTCTTACATATTCTACAATAACCTGCCAGTGAAGCACGTTCTGCTTTACATTACAGGTTTAGGGATGTGTCAGATGTGCTCAAAACACAAACTTGACTGATTGTCATTTTCCAGCAAATAAAGATTACAACATCTTGTTACTACAATATTGTGTGTGATTTATGTTGATAGAGATAAATCAATGGTTTAAAAACTTACACAGTCATTTCTTTCTATATTTCTCTGGAAAGGGTTCTTCACTACCAGTGTGTTGACAGCTTGAATATACTCTGCATTAGTTGGAGACCTGGCAGAAAGGTAGAAACAAACTCTAAATTAGAGTTTTTATTATTTTTATTTTGTCTAATCGTCTTCAGATTGTGAATTGATCATAGTACAGTTACAATAGAGGTGGTAATAATTATTATACTTACAGGATGTATTCTGTACTCTCTTGTACAAAAAGGACGCAGATATAAACTATCATCTCTGAAGGATTCGCCGTCGATGCGGTCATCGTTTTGTCTCACTGTACATATGTCTGTCAACAACAATAAACTAATTACTAAAGCTACAAGATATAACGCAAAGGAAAAATTATGATCGTATTGTAACAAACTTATCTTAATATACATATTTGTGGTATATAAAGTGTAGATAAAGGTATAAACGATGAATAATTACCTCACGTCTTATCACAGCCACCTTGTTTAAGGAAATTACGTAAATGTATATTTACTGCTGATTGGCCAGCACAGTAAAACTCCTTTCACCAATGAGAAACCTTTTGGCACGCCCCTACCTTTTGGCACACCCCTACCTTTCGGTGCGCCCATTGCTCCAGGCTGGATAAGCCAGATGGAACCTGCAGATTCTGTACAGACTATTGTAAGCTAAATTCCATCACTAAGCCCGACTATTTTCCATTACCCCGCATAGAAGATTGTGTGGACAGAGTGGGGTCTGTGATGTTTGTGAGCAAATTTTACCTTTTAAAATGGTACTGGCAGGTTCCACTGACTGCTAGGGCAATTTAACTTTCTGCCTTGGTGACCCCTGATGATTTCCTCCAATACCGTGTCATGCCAATCGGAGTTTGAAATGCTCCAGCCATCTTCCGGCGCCTTGTTAGCAAGGTATTGTTTGGATTGTTTGGTTGTGAGGCTTATTTGGATGATGTGGTCTTGTCTAGTTTGTCTTGGGCAGATCACTTAGTCCAAATAAGTTATTTTGTCATTTGACAGGCCTCTTTGATTGGTAGTTCAGTTCATCTTCTACATGATTGGTGGAAAGACCTACAGCCACTGCGGCCAATCAGAATCAAGTTGTAATAACTGCAGAGTCAAATGAATTCTGGTTCCAGCTCTCTGGATATCTAATGGGGTGAAAATATAGAGTTTTGGGTAGGGTTAGGGTGTGGGTGGATATTCTACCTCCTCCCATTAGGCACAAATTATATTCGCTCCTAGCTGGACATCTAGCCAGGGGGAGCTCCATGCAAGCTCCACCCATTTTCTCTACAGTGAGCAGCCTGACATCCAAGTGGGTATAACTGCAGACCGGATATCTCCAAAATGTGGCATGAACTCCAAAATTGGGCAGAACCTCCAAAATGGGACGGAGTCTCCTTTTCGCAAAGACTTTCATCATTGGCTATGCCTTCAGCCAATTGTTACTGACTTACATTTAAAAATAAAACTTTATAAATGAAACATTGTTTCTAGTTCATCTAAAATAAAATACGCGACAAACATTCTCCACGAGAGCAGAGGCCAAAGCCAGTGGTGTTTGGACCCAAGTCTGAACCTCTGCTTCATGATGTAAACTGGAATCACCCAGGAGCCATCCCAGCGGAGGGGAAAGATTTACTCTGTCATTTTATTCTAAGCAACAAGGCCGTCCTGGAACACAAAATTTGCAGGCTAGGAGGGGGTAGTGATGCTGGGTGTAAATAAAAAGGTGCTATTGTGCGGTGAGTCTCATATCGCATAATGTTATTAACAGTTTATCTCCTGAACTGCAACTTTCTTTACCACGCTATTCAGGTCCAATCCCGTCATTCAGTCAATTTCACTGGGTAAGGCAAGGTGTGGGGTAGGTTTAGGGGTTAGCATTTTTTTGTTGCATAGTTTAGGAAACACTTTAACTGACACAACCAATAAAAACTTCTGAATCAGTTGTGGGGCGAAGTTTGCACTGAAGTGGATTGGGGGGAAAATTGTGCATGCGTGTCATGCGCCTGTCCCTCAATGGGAAGAAGCCACGCCCTGTTTTGGATCCCCCACCCCGTTTTGGAGTTCCCGCCCCTATTTGGAGATCTCCAGGCTGCAGTTATACCCTTCTCCTGACATCAGAAGGCCAAACTGTCTGAATGTAGTTGTCAATGATCACTGTAGTTTTTGTACTACTGTAAAAACAACTTAAGGACCAGTGGTTCAACTAGATCTGGAGTTTAGAGTAGATTGAGTGTTCACATCGTGATGATGAACCATATGGAGTGATGTCTCATCATCACTGAAAATAATGTTCCCTTAAGTGCTCCCCCTTCAGGGTCGGTGTAGAATTCATACTTACCTGGCAGGGGAGATACCATGATCAAGAAGGTGGTTCACCCAGGGCGAGGCTCAGCCATTGCACTCCGGTTGGGTTGACCCCTGCGAATTCCCCAAATGTGGGAATCTCGACTGCATAATTTCTGGTAGTGGGGGACTGCGTTCGCGCTCTCCCCTGATCTTTTGGTTAAAAATAGAAATAAAATGGACATGATTCATTAGTTTCAGTTTAAGGAATTATTACTAGGTCAAAGGGAGATTATCATGTGTGAAAGTTGTGGATTAATACATCAGTATGTTTGTTTATGATTTATAAGTAATGGATATAATTTTTGCCATGAAATAACTAAATGCCTATTTAATGTCTGAAAGTATAATTTAAAAAATTGCTTCATTTGTTCATGATAGCTGTAAATATTGTTCCTTAAGAGTTTTACTTTGATCATATATGGGCAATTTAAAAATGCAAGTGTGTCCTCAATTAGGGATGCACTGAAGAAAAAAAATATTGGCCGAAACTGAAGAAAATTGAACACTAGGCCAAATACCAAACACGGTTTTTCTAAGTTTTTTCTCGCAATGTATTTTGCCCATTGTGTTTTGACCATTGCATAAATCAATTAGCCAAAATTAGCTTTTTACTGTTTTGTTTTGCATTTCAAAGAAACCTCTATTAAAAAAATAAACTATTTGAAAATATTTAACACAACATTTTACAATTCTAGCAGACATTATACCAACAAAGCACAGTTTAACTTAAAATGTATAAATTGGTCAAGTATTTTGTCCATCAGACCCCCTTATTGAAACAGGTGTGTAATTTTGTAAAAAAAACATAAAATATTACCAATCCCAGTTTGAACATTCAGGTCTAATGCATCAACAGCTGTTGTAATTATCATCATTGTCTTTTTATTTTTTCAGAACAACAGTAAAATTACAATACTAACATTTGTGAATGTTGATTCGAGTTCTTGCTTTGTCAACTTTTATTTTGGCGGGAATGCACAGGAAGACCTCAGTGCTGCTTTTGCTGACAACAGCAGATTTATAAATGAGTCTTGTTGTGAATGTCACGTGTATTGCATTTTCACATGCCTTGTAAAAAATCATGGAAATGTCTGAGCAACTGACGAGTAACACTGTTTCAGGGCAGATTTTCCTCGCGCTTTGGACTTTTAACCCTGGTTAACAAGCAAATCCACCTCGAGCTTGTCAGCGCTGTCAGAATACATACAATTCTTGCATTTATTAGAAAACATTACATTCTGCAGCTTATTTACTAAAGGCTATTTCGCGATTTCAGTCATTTATACAGTGTTTGATTTAGCTGTATTCGGCTGAGCAGTAGTTTGGGTGGCTCTCCAATGAGCTAGATTTCTCAAATACATTAAGTAAGCTTGACCAAAGTTCTTGTGATGAAAATAATTTACTGAAGGTAGCAGTGTAGCAGTTCTTTTGCAGTGATGTTAGCATGTCATCCTTCAAACAATCTTAACCCAAGGAACTGTCTGTGAAAACAGACCTTTATACCTGGTAACAAATGTGCTACAAACAATACAATAACACCTCATGGAGAGCCAATGATAGTTTAACCTTATGATGACTTGCTAGGATCTCTCCCATGGAGAGCCCATTCATTGACCTGATGTTGACCTAAGAGGCTAATTTTATGGGCCATTTGGTTCACACTTTTGTAAACCAAGACAGCTGGCTACACTTGATTGAAAATACATTTGACTAAAGTTAATTAAAAACCAATAATCTTTCAACCGTGACCTGCTACAATCTCCCTTCCATTGTCTCATCGAAGACATGCGCTGCAGAACTAAACAGTCTCTCGCTGTCAGTGCTTATGATTTGTTTCTATCTCTGACGGTTTAAATGCTTCCACACTGCATTATAAAGTGCGCGCCTCTCACTCTACGCTGGTTGTTATTTGATCGTGTCACGTTTTCGCTTATTAAACCACAATTTCGTCACTCTTCACTGCGTCTGTTAGTTAGTTTGGCCAGAGATTATTTGATATACCCATTACTACTATGGCAATTCAACTGGGGATGTCGTTGGACGGTGGAAGGAATACTTCGAGGATCTCCTCAATCCCGGTGTCACGTCTTCCATTGAGGAAGCAGAGGCTGAGGGCTCAGATGTGGACTCGTCCATAACCCAAGCTGAAGTCACCGAGGTAGTCAAGAAACTCCTCGGTGGCAAGGCACCGGGGGTGGATGAGATCCGCCCTGAGTACCTCAAGTCTCTGGATGTTGTGGGGCTGTCTTGGCTGACACGCCTCTGCAGCATCGCGTGGCAGTCGGGGACGGTGCCTCTGGGATGGCAGACCGGGGTGGTGGTCCCTCTTTTTAAGAAGGGGGACCGGAGGGTGTGTTCCAACTACAGGGGGATCACACTTCTCAGCCTCCCTGGGAAAGTCTATGCCAGGGTACTGGAGAGGAGAATCCGGCCGATAGTAGAACCTCTGATTCAGGAGGAACAGTGTGGTTTTCGTCCAGGCCGTGGAACACTGGACCAGCTCTATACCCTCTACAGGGTGCTGGAGGGTTCATGGGAGTATGCCCAACCAGTCCACATGTGCTTTGTGGATTTGGAGAAGGCATTCGACTGTGTCCCTCGCGGCGGCCTGTGGAGGGTTCTCCGGGAGTATGGGGTCCGGGGCCCTTTGCTAAGGGCTATCCGGTCCCTGTACGAACGGAGCAGGAGCTTGGTTCGTATTGCCAGCTGTAAGTCAGACTTGTTCCCGGTGCGTGTTGGACTCCGGCAGGGCTGCCCTTTGTCGCCGGTTCTGTTCATGATTTTTATGGACAGAATTTCTAGGCGCAGCCAGGGGCCGGAGGGGGTCAGGTTTGGTGACAACACGATTTCGTCTCTGCTCTTTGCGGATGATGTTGTCGTGTTGGCCTCATCAGGCCAGGACCTTCAGCATGCACTGGGACGGTTTGCAGCCGAGTGTGAAGCGGCTGGGATGAGAATCAGCACCTCCAAATCCGAGGCCATGGTCCTCAGTCGGAAAAGGGTGGCTTGCCCACTTCAGGTTGGTGGAGAGTTCCTGCCTCAAGTGGAGGAGTTTAAGTATCTTGGGGTCTTGTTCACGAGTGAGGGAAGGATGGAACGGGAGATTGACAGACGGATCGGTGCAGCTTCTGCAGTAATGCGGTCGATGTACCGGTCTGTCGTGGTGAAGAAAGAGCTGAGCCGCAAGGCGAAGCTCTCGATTTACCGGTCAATCTACGTTCCTACTCTCACCTATGGTCATGAGCTTTGGGTCATGACCGAAAGGACAAGATCCCGGATACAGGCGGCCGAAATGTGCTTTCTCCGCAGGGTGGCTGGGCGATCCCTTAGAGATAGGGTGAGAAGCTCAGTCACCCGGGAGGAGCTCAGAGTAGAGCCGCTGCTCCTCCACATCGAGAGGGGTCAGCTGAGGTGGCTCGGGCATCTGTTCCGGATGCCTCCTGGACGCCTTCCCGGGAAGGTGTTCCGGGCACATCCCACTGGGAGGAGACCCCGGGGGAGACCTAGGACACGCTGGAGAGACTATGTCTCCCGGCTGGCCTGGGAACGCCTCGGTGTCCCCCCAGAAGAGCTGGAGGAAGTGTCTAGGGAGAGGGAAGTCTGGGGTTCTCTGCTTAGACTGCTGCCCCCGCGACCCGGCCCCGGATAAGCAGTAGAAGATGGATGGATACTATGGCAATTCGGAAGAATACACCGTGGTCAAACGAGGAGGTGTTTCAGTCATACTCGATTTCCTCCATTGCCCTGTGTGTGTGTGGGTAGCAGGTGTGTGTCGCGTAGATTACGTCATGGTAGGTTCCTGTGGCATCGCTATAATGACCAGGTACTATTGTTGAGGTACTATCTGCAATGGAAAATGTTGCGAAAAGCAAGACGAGGCCAGTGGAGTTGAGCTAGTAATGGAAAAGTGCCATAATAGTTCTTTAGTGTCTGTAGTGAGTGTGATTTGTAAGACTCTTGAGTTGTATTGTTATGCTTTGACCCCTCCCCACCCATACTGTCTTCACCCCTCATCCCACACTTTACCCTCCCATTTTATCACAGCTTTGTTTGCTCATTATTTTTTGATCCTTTCAGGTCTAAGGTGTGAACGACTGGTGCTCCAATAAGGGGGTTTCTTGACCCTTCAAGTTTAACCTTACCTGAGCCTTGTTATAAAAAATGTTTATATAAAATTAGACTGTGTTTTACCCTTGAAGCATCCTAGGTGTATATAACTTTCTTCTTTCAGACAAATCCAGTCAGAGTTGAATAAAAAATTGTCCTGGCTATTCCAAGCTCTATCATTGCAGTCAGCAGGAGTTGCAGTTGAACAGTCCACAAGTCGTAAAATAAAGTCCGTACATTCATAATAAAACATGTCTCACACGGTTCTGATGGATGAAAAGGCTTTCTGTAGTGAAAGCATACGTTTTTGTAAGAAAAATATCCATATTTCAAATGTAATAAACACTTTTCTCTCACTTCAGTTATCGGTAAGCCGTTCCGGTGGATGACTGAAGATGTATGCGCACCGTGTGTACCTATGCTAGTCTCTCGAGTTTGTTTATTGGAGTAAAGAAAGCAAAGTTTCCTTTCTTTGGCAAAGGAAAACCAGTCTCCTTTTGTTTTATATTGAAATCCTCCTACATTTTTCTGTGCAAATCTTTGGTTTGTACTTAGGTGCATTCCTATTGAAATATAGATCAATGTGTTGTTCTAAAAAAAAGATCTATATTTCAATAGGAATGCACCTAAGTACAAACCAAAGATTTGAGAACAACACATTGTATTTATAGAAGGCCTTTATTTAATGAATATTTAGAGGTCGACTGACAGTGGATTTTGCCGATACAATAGCTAGGTTGGACCACACTGGCCGATTAATTAACAGATAGTTTTTAAAATGGATACTGAACAAAAACTAAAATAGTGCTTAAAAAAAAAAACTACTGAACCCTACTAGTAGTATTAGTTATAATAATAAAAGTAATAATAGTTAATGTTGAAATTACCCCACTCTTAATAGGTGACTAGGAAATCGATTTAATTTTTTCCTAAATTTTTTTTTTTCAAAATTCCATTATTTCCATTTTAATTGTTCTGGATTCTGTTTTTTCCATTTTTTTCCACTTAGTAATCAAAAAGCAAGTCTAATTAATTAAAATCATGAAACTTATACAACTTACATCAATTTCATGTTTAGGGCCTTATGAAATACTACATTTTTTTTCCCCACCCTTTTTTTGTTTATTGTAGAAATTCTGTGTTTCAGCATGTCTAATTATTTGAAGGCCTAAAACTTCATTTTTTTTCTTTTCATTTATTTTGTAATTAATGAAAATTAAGAACCTTTTTGGCAAACAAAAGATTTACTATTAAAATGAAAACATGGAAATGTGATTTATTCCTTTAAAAATATTGTTGGTTTTATTTTAGTAGTAGTAGTAGGCTATGTACATTCTACTGAAAAATAGACTTCAAACAAACTGGACTTTTAATTGGATGGGTTGCCGTGAATACCTTTACAATTCTGTGAATGTGATATGATGCTAGTTCTACCAGAAAGACTCGGGAGATAAAACGTACGAAGCATACATTTATTGACAGCTCAGCAAGCATAATTATAAATTTCTTTGGCGGATGGCCCCGTCCATGGTTCATAATCCGAGGGTATCGAATCTGCATTTCCTGCCTGAAGACGAAGGCAGGGGCGCAGCCGACCCCCCTGGAAGGTAAGGCATTTCCTGCCTGAAGACGAAGGCAGGGGCGCAGCCGACCCCCCCTGGAAGGTAAGGACAGGACCATCCTGGTGGTGGTGGGGAGGGTGGAGGTTATCACGTCGGCATCTGTGAACTCAAACATGTGTAAGTACGATCTTTTATACCAAAGTATAAAGACATGATTGGATAATGAGGAAGGTAATTAGTGACGAAGTAATTGAGTCTTCCTGGCAGAACTTAGGCTAAAGCTTTCATTTCTACCAGAAAGACTCGGGAGATAAAACGTACAAAGCATACATTTATTGACAGCTCAGCAAGCATAATTATAAATTTCTTTGGCGGAAGGCTCCGTCCATGGTTCATAATCCGAGGGTATCGAATCTGCATTTCCTGCCTGAAGACGAAGGCAGGGGCGCAGCCGACCCCCAAAAATAGGTGGATTATGAAACCACCAGACGGGGCCGGCCTTCCCCCCAAAATAGATGAAAGTATACAAACCAGTTGTGAATCCTAAGGTTCCTGGAAGATATAAAGAGAGAGTTAGCGTGATCAGTATGATAACGTTAGATTAACCTCATATGCCCATGTTTAAAATGAAAAATCTCTTTTTTTTTTTTTTTTTTTTTTTTTTTTATATATATATATATATATATGTTTAATTTCAGACATGTACAGGCCTTGATAGACCGTACAGAAAAATAGCCATGATAGCCAGACACGGACAGGCCTCGATAGACCATACAGAAATAGCCACAATAGGCAGACACAGACAGGTCTCGATAGACCGTACAGAAATAGCCACGATAGGCCAGACGCAGACAGCCATGATAGGCAGACACAGACGGGTCTCAATAGACTGTGCAGAAATAGCCACGATAGGCCAGACGCAGACAGCCACGATAGGCAGACACAGACAGGTCTCGATAGACCGTACAGAAATAGCCACGATAGGCCAGACACAGACAGCCACGATAGGCAGACACACACGGGTCTCGATAGACCGTACAGAAATAGCCACGATAGGCAGACACGGACAGGCCTTGATAGACCGTACAGAAAAATAGCCATGATAGCCAGACACGGACAGGCCTCGATAGACCATACAGAAATAGCCACGATAGGCAGACACAGACAGGTCTCGATAGACCGTACAGAAATGGCCACGATAGGCCAGACGCAGACAGCCACGATAGGCAGACACAGACAGGTCTCGATAGACCGTACAGAAAAATAGCCATGATAGCCAGACGCAGACAGCCACGATAGGCAGACACAGACAGGTCTCGATAGACCGTACAGAAAAATAGCCATGATAGCCAGACACAGACAGCCACGATAGGCAGACACAGACAGGTCTCGATAGACCGTACAGAAATAGCCACGATAGGCAGACACAGACAGGTCTCGATAGACCGTACAGTAAAATAGCCATGATAGCCAGACACAGACGGGCCTCGATAGACCATACAGAAATAGCCACAATAGGCCAGACGCAGACAGCCACGATAGGCAGACACAGACAGGTCTCGATAGACCGTACAGAAATAGCCACGATAGGCCAGACGCAGATAGGCAGACACAGACAGGTCTCGATAGACCGTACAGAAATAGCCATGATAGGCCAGACGCAGACAGGCCTCAATAGACCATACAGATAGTGTGTTTTTATTTTTATTTTATTATTATTATTTTTTATAAATACAGCTAGTAACACCACCACCAGTAATTGCATAAATTTACCTGATTTCTAACAGGAGAGCTTGCTGAGCTTCGGGAAATGGTCAGGTCTGATGTATGATTCCAACACTGAGGAAGACCATCTGCCCATGATCTTAATAGCTGATGTAGAGATTCCTCGTTCAGCTGCTGAAGTAGCTGGCCTTATTCTGAATAATGGCTGGTATAGAGAGAGGGGAATAGACTGCAGCTTGAGAACGGCAGTTAAGTGAGTTCTAAAACAGGCCTTGGAAACGGGTGCTCCGTTAGGTAAAATAAAGAGCGGTGCGTTTTTAGAAGTTCTAGGCCGGATTTTAAGAAATTTCACCATGGCTGAGAAGGGACAGAAATTGATTTGAAATTAAGGTAGCGCCAGAGCCTTGCGCATCGGTTTGGAGTGCTTACGGAAGAGTGTGAAGAATTTGGGTCCGAATCGTAGATCTGAAAAGGAATGCCGCGAGCAGGATCAAATTAATTAGTTTCTGAAGTGAATTCCACTGGACGCATAAACCCGTAGAAGGCAGATAAAACACTAGCCTGGCTCCGCCCTCCTACGTACTTCCGCTCAATTTCATTTCCCTTCAGTACTCCAATGAAATGTACGAGAGTCTGGTAGAACCAGGCTAATAAAACACTGCCTCGAGAAGAATGTAGAGGTACTTAGAAAGAAGGCCATAGCGGACGGAAGTAATTAATTTTGCAATATGGGCATGGTAATAGGCAGACGTTTGTCTTTGATTTTGTTGGGGGATTTAGCTAACCCCTTAAGTAGTAATCGAACGGAATATTCAGAAAGGCTTTGAAAATTAGGATTATAAAATTTTAGCGTAGAATTGATGCCGGCAAGGAGTCTGTGAATAGAGAAATTTTAAGATTGCGATTTTTAAAATTAAAGCGAGAAGGAGCAAACAGTCAAAATTAGATAGGTAAACAGAAATTTGGAAGGAAAAAACGTTAGGAAGCGGACCATGCAGACGTGTAGGCTTTGAGTGTAGAGGGAGCGACGCCTTTAGAAATGTGATTTCTAGCTGACGCAAGCAGTTAGTTTAGTTAGTATTATGTCTGCTAACAGAGGGCAGATTGAAGGATCGGGGTTGGCTGAGGGCACAGCTGTCTGAAAGTCTGAAAGTGTAATGTGAAGGCCGCAACAGCCAAGTAAGACTGAAGTCGATGGTATGAGAGACAGAATGAACCAACACCAGTAGATGCCCGAAATAAACAAGCCTAGATTGCAGGAAGCCGTGAAAGGATGAGGTGAGAGCAGCGGTTCTCTACATCTGCAGCCATAGAATCCTGTTCCAGAACGAAGCATCCAGGAATAGACGAAAATGAACAATGACTGACTAAACAAAGATAGCATGGGATTAAAACAACAATCTTAAGTGTGCTAGACGAAGCATATTTTTATTTATTTTTTTTACAGAAATGTGAACAATCCTTATCAGTATAAAAGATTGTAGCTTTTATACAAGCCTTAAAATGTCTCATTACGAAGGAGTTATTCAAAACATTGCATGCACTATAATCAACATCTTAATTATGCAGTGCAAGTCTGCTAGATAAACAAGCATGAAACGCCCAGTGCTTTATCTTGAACATGTGAGTATAAAGCCTTGCAGAGAATAAAGTGAATGCCCGAACGCCACAAGTGCATAGAACAAAATGATACTTATAATGTTGTAGATTGAAGTAATGGAGGCGAGATGCCGAAAGAGACCGGCAGCCTTGATCCTGTCTGCTGTTCCGGAGAGACTTCATTCGTGCAGGTTCACGTGTATCTAGCCAGCGATCTCGTGTACATCTTAGAGGAACGTCAAACTCGCTATAGTTTGCAGGACACAAACTTAACTATAGCGAGTAAATCAATTAACGCGACAGCTTGAGCAAGGAACAATCGTGTCGGAATCTGCTGTTATCACGTCGGCATCTGTGAACTCAAACATGTGTAAGTACGATCTTTTATACCAAAGTATAAAGACATGATTGGATAATGAGGAAGGTAATTAGTGACGAAGTAATTGAGTCTTCCTGGCAGAACTTAGGCTAAAGCTTTTTCTCAAATCAAACGGTCAAATGCTCATTAAGTGACTTTCAGAGCTGTTCTGGAGATGTTGTTGTTGTTGTTGTGGCAAAAACAATTAACAAATAGCATCACAGTTTAAGAGACAAGCAATCAAATTATATTTAAGGACAGAAGTTTATTTTCCTTAAACAGGTGTCTTCAAAATGTTTCAGCAGAAACACCCAGAAACACAACAGACCTAAATAACACTGAAAACAGACAGCCTTGATTATAATTAGGTATGCACCGGTTGACCGGCCATAAATTGGAACCGGACGGTTTTTGCTTTAAATACGCGATCAGCAATCGACCGGTTTTTGGTTTTTGGTCTTATTTTTCCAGAATTACGCCCTCATGCACAGATTACATTGTAATCGTTCACTATGTCATTTGTGTGGAAATATTTTGAAATCTGTGCGCAGGACACTGGCAGCCGTTCAGCACTGTAAGTGCAGAGCTACACGTCTGCGGCACAGATCCCAGGAAGCGAACAGCTGTTGTTGTACTGGCGTACAAAATATGAGTCCTTTTCCTGCTCACTGAAGCTGCGCGAGCGTACTGTACCTGTCCGCGCCCAGCACAAGCGGAGACAGTGAAGGGATATTCTGCTCAACTTCTCTCATGTTGAATGAGAAATGAAACGGACTAAACTGTGACAAAACTGTAGAAAAAAACTTGCATACACGTTTTAAAAGCCAGAAGTAAACTTCAGTTCTGTGTAGGATGATTATTTTTATTTTACCTTAAAATTACATCGACTTAATTTGATTTAAAAATCACCTGCTGTAGCACACTGAAAAAGTGTTTCAATTAAAAAATTTGAGGGTAATGATTCACATCTATATTTTTTTAACTTGAGACAATTATTTAGTTTTCATTGGCTCAAGTATAAAAAATATGTGAATCATAACCCTTTTTTTTTTTTTTTAATTGGATGAATGAAACACTTTGCATCTTTGTTTTATTCGCACCAACATTATTTTTTAACATTTTGGAATATATTTATATAGCATACTTTTATTTAGTCTCACTGGTAAATACCTTTTTTTAATTTAAAACCAAATGTAAAAACTAAAACAAATACTGAATGATGACTAAGAAACCTCTTATAGAATGTGTGTTGATTGTGTTGTTTAGACTGTAGAACTATGAAGTTATTGCCTTTAACTTCACATGGTTACAGTTAACCTTTTAATTTAAGACCAGTTCTATGTAGTTTCAATCCAATTCAAAACCAAAAGCTAAATGCTGATGCCTGTGCCATCTGTGTTTATATTAAAGGTCCCGTTTTTCGCACTTTTTTGAAGCTTTGTGTTTACAGTGTGCAATATAACATGTTCATGTTTCGCGTGTAAAACACAATTTTTTTCACACAATTCACCTATCTGTATACCGCTGTTTTCACGGTCATAAAAACGGGCTGATGACTTCCTTGTTCTATAAAGTCCCTCCTTCAGAAACACGTAACGAGTTCTGATTGGGCCAGCGGTTCCTGTGTTGTGATTCGACAGCAGCTGAGCGCAGGCTGCCCTCTTGGTAACGCGATTGGACTAGTTTTGAGAAGCAAGTTGGCAGGAGCATGTGCTGGAGATGTATTTATAATCACAGGAGCGTTTTTACTGACGAGATGCGCATGAAAATCGCATTTGATTTTTTTGCACAGACCTAACATCTAGTTAACAACTCTAAACAGCGTTGCCCTTTGTTTAATAAGTTACAGAAACTGTTAAACGCACCAACTTAAAGGAGCTATGTGGAGGTTTTTACTTAAAAAAAATCTTTAAGATAGAGTTTTCATTTGTACATGTATGAGCCAACCATGATGTAAAAAAAAGAATGACACCCCGAATGTCCACCACGGTTGCCTCTATCAGCCTGTAGGCTCAATTGTGTGTGGAGGAGTCGGGCCCGAATTGGCGCGTTCTCGTCTACTTGGGCTTACAACCGTACGGCACGCCAGCCATTATAGTAAGCAGCGGCAATAGAGTTTTCAAATGGACTCTGCAGATGGGAAGAAGCGACCAGCCTCCAGCACAATTCAGACAACCACAGACACTCCTCGTAAGTAAAAAAAAGAAAAAGAAAAAAAGGGCGTGCACACTGAGAACAAGCATGAGACTGGCTGCAGTTCCTCTAACGGCCACTGGTATCAGTAACGGTTAGAAATTTCAGAACCTACGCAATGCTTCTTTAAATAATAAAATACACTTACCGGTTGTGGTCCATAAACAACGCCTTCTCCAGACAAAGGGAACTGCTCCATCTTTCAAGAATAATCTTTGTGCGAATCCGGCATTAAACTGATTGAGATTGAGGAAGCTGTCCTCAGCAAGCTGTCCTCAGCAAGCTGTCCTCAGCAAAATGTGCTGCACATAGTTTTACATGTGGATTATAATTTTTGGGAACAGAGTTAAACATAAATTGTAACCATTAATCTGCAAGTACAGCGTCCCTGGCAAGTCCAAACAAAGATGATTGGACTCCGAGATTAAAATAACAGCGTTTCGACAAAATGGCGACAAACAAAGGCAGCTCTTCCTCTTCTCCGTCTGAGCGCAACAAGACCACGCCCCCCTTTTTGTGAATTCATGTGGGCGGAGGTTAGTCAAAAAAAAACGTTTTAGTGACGTCATTACTGCAGGAACTAGAGGGATGTAGTTTCAATGGGTTGTTTTTTGTTAGGCGAATTCTGTTCGCTTGGTATTGAATTTTGAGCTTTAGAATTTTACAGATATTATTTATACTCTAACAACAACATTACACACTAACCAAAGTTTAAAACATGGGATCACGAAGAATGGGACCTTTAAATGTAGTCTAGTTGTTCAGATACTGCCGTTTAATTTCAGATGGTTATGGTTATCGTTTTCAATAGCCAAAAGCCAATTTGGCCTATTAAATACCAAATAAACATCTTGTTTATTCACACTTATCTTTCTTGTTTGTTACTTAAAGATAAAAAAAAAAATTAAGAAATCTGAATCGGCCATGAAAAATCATGATCGTGCATCCCTAGTTATAACCCCAGCCTGCAGATCGAGGCGAGGCTGCACGTGTCGCCCAGCCCCATACCTACTCTGATTAGTTCGATTGTCTTTCATAGACATACATAAGAAATGTGTGCGTGGTTGGTGTAGGACCGAGTATGTTGATTTTAAAAAGCTAATAATGCTGTGCAGTTTTATAAAGCCTTCATTATAATGCACTGAAGGAAAAAAAAAACATTAGCCTCTAACTCGCCATGTCCCTGAAATGACAAAAAATGAATGTTTTGTTATATTAAGCTGATCTTTAGGCTAACAGACAAACAACCCACTACATTTAGTAAATTAATTGGGTCGTTTATTCACAGTGTAAAGATCAGGTCTTCAGTTAGAAAAATAATGATTTCATGATTATGAATATTTGATTATTTCATATTATCAGAGTATGAGTAAGGAAATTGAAAAGATGTATCCGTATCGTTTTTATTTATATAACATGACAATACAATCATTGTTACATATAATTATCTGTCATGCAGTTTATAAATGACACTGTAATGTGTCTTCTGTGTGCGATTTACATTATGAAACTTTAATTTTCTTTACTATATTGCAAAGCATAGACTTTTTCCTCTTTATTTCAGAAAAATATGCTGCTCCTCGTTATTTTAAAGTGAAGAAATCTAGAAACTTTTATTTCTGCCAGCCAGTGATGATTCTGAAAGGACACACCTGTAATCTGTTGCTATAGTAACTAACGCAATTTCATGATCATTATGCTCTTATTTTAGTGAAATATTGAGAAACTTTATAAAGGAGTGGTTTTCAACCAGTGGTATTGCAGGTGGGCCACCAATTACTATTAAAAGAAACAATAATATTGTTAATATATGTAAAAATGCCTAAGTCATAACATAACACCATTTTATATATATATATAATTAAACAACAAAAATATTATAAAATAAATATTAAACTGTAACTACGGAATAAACCACCAATTTATATTTTTGATGCATATGCTACAGAGTAGAGGTCGACCGATATATCGGTCGGCCGATATATCGGGCTGATATTTGTCATTTTTTAATATATCGGCATCGGCCGATATCCGTGTTTAGTAGCGCCGATTTAAAGTCAGGCACGTCGGCGGGCAGCCCCGTGTTATTGGTGCGGTGGAAAGTGCTGCTGCTGCAGCATGTGAAGCACCCCAAGCCAAAAGTTTTGGAAGATTCAACAACAGTCCTGGGAGATAAAGGTAGTCAGAGAATTTCACTCTGTAAATGGGCTGGAGAAGTTGACAGCTCTAACAAACACTGCAGCATGACGTTACCAAATTAAACTGTCTCTGAGGTTACTCCGCCGCTCACAGACAGCACCGCGCTCGGAGAGACAGCTGTCCTGGAGCTGCCCAGAACGGTGAATGACATTTGTTCGGAAGCATGGTTTGATGCAGACAATAACCAGTTTTCCATCCAACTCATTTGTATTTAGGGATGTCAAAATTCGATAATTTCCATGATCGATCGTCGTTTAAATTAATGATCAATTAATTACCTTAATGCTGCAAAATGCGTCTGCAGCGGTATTATCATTGTGCAAAAGCCACTTGGAAAAAAAGCTTTCTCACCCGAATTAAAGGGGTTTTAGTCTGAATAAAATGCTAGTAGCAGGACTATAAAATGAATAGATGTGATTATGATCATTTGATAAAATGAAGAGAGCGCGCCATATGTTGGAGATCATTTTACTTTGTTGACTGTTTCCCATCAAGGAAGACCGCTGAATGCGCCTCTTTAAATGGTTTCGTGGTGCTCGTTGTTGTATTTTAAAAAGCAACAGCAATGTTTTCAAATGACACACTATAGTAGTGGTGCAACGGATCATCATTGATCAATATCTTCGGTTCGGCACACACGTGACCCCCGGATTGATTTATGAAAAAAAAAAAAAGTTGCGCATGTTCAGTCCACACTCAGTGGTCATGCGAGCGGAGGAACGGAGGAGCTTGAACGCCCCGCGCATTTTGGATTCCCTGTCAGATATAATGATGAAGGAAAGAGGTTAGAGTGAAAAAATTGTGCCAGATCTTTATGAACAGGAGAAGAAAAAAGTTGTGGATGAACTATCCCGAGCATCCTCTGTTGCGCACACGACAGAAGGGTGGACGTCCAGGGGGACGGAGAGCTCTGTGACGATAACTGCTCACTTCATCACAGCACACTGGGAGATGAGAAGTCGGGCTATTATGTTAAAAAAGATATTATGTGCACTTTAAGTTGATTTCATATATTTTAATTTAATAATTTAATGTTAATAAAAAAAAAAGACAAAACGTATGATTATTTGTCTTGGCCTTTTTTTTTTTTTTGCTGATCCGAAAAATGATCCGCTCCATACGAGGACGAGCGAGCGCGGGTTTGACTAGATGTATTTGGAGGTTATTGCTCACGTCTCGTTCTGCACATAACCAAATGTTTCCATATTCGCAATGTATCTGAATGTTAAACTATAATATTTTTTATTTATTTAATGTAAACTAGACGGAAAGATCATCCTCTACACATGAGCAAAAACGTCCTTGGAATAACAGCAGAGTGGACCGGTATACTACGGTCTATTTAAACTGACCAGTGTAACCTTTTAAATGTTTGGTTGACTGTACTTTATTTTAATAATGAACAGACTGCGATGTAAGTTTGAAATTAGAATGCACTTTAGATGTTCTGTGTCATTTATACCAAACACAAATGTTGCTGGTTGCTAGTGTGTTTGCAGCACTACTGTTATCTTTTTTTTATATATTTTTTTTTATATTTTATATTTTTCAGTTTAATTGATTTTTATTTCTAAAATTGTATTTATTTAAATGTATATTTAAGTTTACATTTATGTTCCAACAAACTTAAATTCTACTTGATAAATGCTCTAAAACTTTAATGCAAATAATTGACATATATATATTAGGGGTGTGCACGGATAGTCGAACTTTCGAATATTCGTTCTGCTCTAATTATTCGATAAAAATGATATTCGAATTTCGCAACAAAAAAAAAAGTTCTCAATTAAACCGAATTTGGTCACTTTCTGTGAATCTCCACGGCATATTTGAAGATGTATGCAAGCAAAAAATAATTAATGAATAAGGGGCCGTTCACATATCGCGCCTAAAAACGCATGGAAAACGCTAGGCGCGCCGCTTTCTCCTTCTTTCCAAAGCGCTCAGACAGAAGCGCTCCTGAGGCGTCTGTCATTGCTAAGCAACAATGACGCGCTCTCTCCATGAAGATGCGGAAATTTCAGCAAAGGATAAATGGATTTGCAGCACAAAAAATGGCTTTCAGTAGCCCTGCTACTAAATTTATTTCAAAATGGCAATCCATATACAGATATAATCAGCTGTTCCTTCATCTTGGCTGAGCTTTCAACGTTGTTAAGGGAAAGGATGAAGCTGATTGGTTAGTTCTTGTCACATGACCCGCGGTTTGCTTGCGGCTCTCTGAAAAGTTGAGATGTTTTTAACTCGATGCGGTGCGGACGCGCTTGGAAAAAACGGGCGCGCCGCACCGCGTCGCTTCCATTATGAGCGCGCATACCGCGCGCCTACATTGGAAATAACGAACTTGAGACACAATATGTGAACGGCCCCTAAGAACTGCGGTCTTCCTACTTCAACTATGCCGTGGAGAATCACAGAAAGTGACCGAATTCAAGAACATTGTTGCGGCATCTCTCAAGCAACGAAACACCGCTAACTTGGAGAATGCAGTGAAAACTCCACTTCTCGCGTATGCCCTAGACCCTCGGCACAAACATCTCAGGTTACTCGATGAAAACATGAGAGAAGTGAGTCCCGCCAACGTCTGTGCCCGTCAGAGTGCGTTTTCTCCGTGGCTGGCCTTATTGTTAACAGACTAAGGAGCCGACTTTCCTCCGATCATATTTACATGCCTGTATTTCTTAACAAGAACATGTAAAACAATAGAAAAAAAAGCAAAAAAGATTTGCTGACAGTTTAAAAGTTTCAAAGTTAAGTGTAGGCTACGTTCCACAATAGCCTAATTGCTGCAGGCTGCTTTACGTTTTCTCTTTAACTTTTTCTTCGTTAACTTTTTTTTTTTTTTTTTTTTTGCTTTTAATCTGTACTTTTGTTTGTTTGCACGCATTGTTAAAGGTTTTCAGCTACAAAACACGATGTGTGATGTTAAAGCTTATTGTGTGTAAGCTTGTTCAAAATGACGAAAACAAATATTGCTGAAAAAATAACGTCTGTCTCATTAAACTTAATTTAAATAAACGAATATTCGAATATCCGTTTTTTGTGAGCTCAAATATTCGAATGTGATATTTGCGGAAAACGCCCATCCCTAAAATATATATATATATATATATATATATATATATATATATATATATATATATATATATATATATATATATATATATATATATATATACCTGTTTTATATATTTAATACTTGGTCAATTTATTGATTTTGTTTGGTTAACTTTGGATACATTTTTTTTTAAATACCATGCAGTGCACAAAATTAAGATTCGAGAGATGGTTCAAGTCAGTGCTCAATAAATGATGATAAGTTTAGAAATGTTGTGCATCCACTTATTATTAGTGTTTCATTTTAGCATGCAAATGAAGGAGAAAACTTCAAGATATCGGCCCTAAAAATCGGCAGCACATATCGGCCATCGGCTTACTCTGACTTCTAAACATCGGCATCGGCTATAGAAAACCCATATCGGTCGATCTCTACTACAGAGCAACAAATTCAAACATGCATAAATGGCTGTCAACATGTTCCCTACTAACTGCTTGCTCCGCTGACTGTCTACCTGCTGCCGAGCTCTGCCTGGATCTGGTTTTGCTGAGCGGTGCCAGCCAGAGTTATTTTCTGTTCATTGCCTGTTCATTCTAGGGCTGTGTGATTAGTAGAAATCGTCATAAAATCACGATTTGAGCATGCGTGTTTTCTAAATGCCTTTATAGCACAATTTTCCGCTGAACTGACATCCCACAGTATGCTAGAACAGAACAGACTGGGCATATGCCTAACTCCAGGTTTACACACTGTTTGTGATGCGCCTTTTTTCTCAGCCCATGTTAACGGATCAGAGCGTTCACACTGCACGTGGTAAAAGGCTAGAAATAAAAACATGCGAAAATAAAAAAATATGTAATCTAGCATATGAGCATAGAGAGAGTTGTGAGTGCACAGGACGCAGTTTAAGTGAGAGGAGACACGTTTTAAGTGTACACTCTCCGTGAGAGAGCAGTGTGTATCTGAGCAAGCACGTCTGGTTTTGTGACGGAGCAAAGGAAATCTGCGTGCGAACAGAGAGATTCACGCACGTGCATGTGCTTTCGCGTTATAATAACTCGCTGCTGCTTCTGCACCGCTCACACATACTGTATACACACTGCAAACGGCGTACATGTGAACCTGTATAATTTATAACAAATCTATTTCAACACCTGAGGCACTGCTACAATTAATGATCTCTATGAACAATGCATGGCAAAAAAGAAAAAAAGTCCCTGGATCTGAATTGTTTTATTCATATTTTTGCCATAAGTCTACATTTTGTTATACCTTTATTATAGTGATTATTTTGACTTGTGTCTGTTCTAGAGATGTTTACAACATTTTGATAAAGCTCTAATTGTTTTTTTTTGTTTTTTTGTTTTTGGAAATGTTTAAAATCATCCTGAATGCATTTATGACTGAAATGTGTCAAAATTGTGATTTAAATCGAAATCTCAATTTCTCAAAGAAATCGCGATTTTTTTTTTTTTTTTTTTTTTTTTTTTTTTTCATATCGCACAGCCCTAGTTCATTCAGTAAATACAGTTAACAATCTAGCTTCTGAGTAATAAGTTATTAACCCAACAATAGCGGGCGGGGTCAGTAAATCTTTTTGCAGTGGCCCGCGCAAACATATGTGTTTGGTTGTGTGGGCCGCGAGGTGAAAAAGGTTGGGAACCACTGTTATTAAAGTATCATCTATTTATATTAAATTAATATATTACATTGGTATCTTCTCTGATACCCATTTCATGACCATTATTGAGCTGATTATTTTCAATCAGCTGGAATGATTTGGGACATACTAAGTTTAACGTGGCTTAATGCATTAAAATGGTGTTTTAAAAAGACAAAACTCCATAAACACATTAATAATAAAGCATGCTATTCACAGTGAAGTGACATTCGTGAAGTGACATTCAGCCAAGTATGGTGACCCATACTCGAAATTTGTGCTCTGCGTTTAACCCATCCAAAGTGCACACACACAGAGCAGTGAACACACACACACACACTGTGAGCACACACCCGGAGCAGTGGGCAGCCATTTATGCTGCGGCGCCCGGGGAGCAGTTGGGGGTTCGATGCCTTGCTCAAGGGCACCTAAGTCATGTTATTGAAGGTGGAGAGAGAACTGTACATGCACTCCCCCCACCCACAATTCCTGCCGGCCCGGGACTCGAACTCACAACCTTTCGATTGGGAGTCCGACTCTCTAACCATTAGGCCACGACTACCCCCACGACTACAGACAAGCAGATAAGTCCAGAATAAGAACGCAATGCGTTTAATTGCACGTTAAGCATTTTCCTCCCATAGAAAACCATCAGACTAAAAGGAAAACGCTTAACGTGGCTTATTGCATTAAAACGTGTTTTAAAAAGGCCAAACTCAGTAAACATTTTTAATAAAGCATTCCATTTACAGACAACCAGGTTATGGGAGGAAAATACTTCACGCCCTAAGCACGTTGCGTTCGTATTCTGGCCTCAAATCTGCTTGTCTGTGAATATAATGCTTTATTAATAATTTTTTTACGGAGTTTGGTCTTTAAAACACCGTTTTAATGCGAAAGGCAACGTACTTTCATGTTAAACACTTATGAATGTCCCAATGATTAATTTGTGTATTCGACTGGTCCAGATAAAATTTACAGCAGACATCTCTTGATTCAATTATAGTGAGTAAACAATATACAACTACATTATAGTAAAGGCTTTGTAAAACTGCACAGCGTTTTTAGCTTTTTAATCAACATACTCTGTCCTACACCTACTAAGCACACATTTCCTATCTTGTATGTCTATGAAAGGGGTGGTGCTAGCGCAGTGGATAAGACACATGTCTTTGGTGTGAGAGACCCGGGATCGAATCCACTGTGAGACACCAATGTGTCCCTGAGCAAGACACTTAACCCCTAGTTGCTCCTGAGGTGTGTGACCTCTGACATATGTGGAAATTGTAAGTCGCTTTGGATAAAAGCGTCAGCTAAGTGAATAAATGTAAATGTAAAGAAGATCAAACCAATCAGATTAGTTAGGGGTGTGGCTGTACGTGCAACCACTCCCCAGGTCCAGCCCTGCCTCGATCTGCAGGTTGCATCTGGGTGTACTTGAAATTGGATGCAAATGGTACTAACTGCAGTCAAATTAATTCCAGCTTCACCTCTCTGGATATCAAATGAGGTGGATGGATAGAGTTGTGGGTAGGGTGAGGTTGTTCTATCTCCTCCCATTAGGCACAAATTATATTTGCTGCTCCTCGCTGGATGTCAAGCGAGGGGGAGCTACAAGTAAGCTCCACCCATTTTCTCTGCAGTGAGCTGTCTTTCATAAAAAGGCCCAACTGTCTGAATGTAGTTGTCAATGATCACTGTAGTTTTGTACTACTGTAAAAACAACTTAAGGACCAGTGGTTCAACAAGATCTGGAGTTTAGAATAGATTGTTTAGATCGTGATGATGAATCTAATGGAGTAATGTCTCATCATCACTGACAATAATGTTCCCTTAAGTGCTCCCCCTTCAGGGTCGGTGTAGAATTCATACTTACCTGGCAGGGGAGATACCATGATCAAGAAGGTGGTTCACCCAGGGCGAGGCTCAGCCATTGCACTCCGGTTGTGCTGACCCCTGCGAATTCCCCAAATGTGGGAATCTCGACTGCATAATTTCTGGTAGTGGGGGACTGCGTTCGCGCTCTCCCCTGATTTTCTGGTTAAAAACAGAACCGTAAGTTACACAGTTTAAGGAATTATTACCAGTTAAAAAGGGGTTTATTTCATCTGTGAATAAGTTGTGGATATCTATATCAGTATGTTTGTTTGTGATAATACATATACATAATACATATAATATCTGTCCTGAAATAACAAAATGCTTATTGTTTAACCTGTTAACTTGCACCCAGAAGCCCATGTCCTCAACAACCCTCAACTCACAACACCCCTTAACTTACACGTGTCAGTGTATTTAATCTTGACAAAGTATATATCATAAAGTTCTAAGCCTCAAGCGTCAACGACTGATTGCTGGTTTTCAATGGAAAGCTTATAAAGACTTATAAAGACAAATTTGCTAGATTTGTGCAAGCAGTACACATCAAAACATGAAGAATGAAAACGCAGTACATATCAGATTCGTCGTAATGTGTCAAACACGTCCAGAGCTGTAAATTCCAGTTTAGTTAGAAAGGTAAGGGTCCACTGAACGACATCTCATGGAGCATTTTTAGTCCAACGAAGCAATTACGTTGTAATATGGATTATTCCTTTGTGTCCGTTATGGAATAACTCGCGCTAAGAAACTACATCTTGGTAGTAAAAAAAGGCATGGTTTTGCCAAGTAGGGGTAACTGCAGCCTGGAGCAATGGACGTGGCAAAAGGTGGGCGTGCTGAAAGGTTTCTCATTGGTGGAAAGAAAGGTAGGGGCGTGGCAAAAGGTTTAGCGAAAACTGGCTGTTCCGCCTAAAGGCGTGCCATACTCTTAATCGCTATTGGCCTATAGATTAATAGAAAGCGATAAATTAAACACATAATCCTATAAAACCAATTGAAATTCATTCAATGTAAAAACAGTGTTAATGATGTAAATAATATTATTTTTAATTACTTTCGAAAGTACCTTCAAAACGGCTTACTGACGTAATCACCACCACACGTTTAGGTCTTAGTTTTTGAATAATCAAAATAGATTATAATTATTTTTGAGAATACAAACGTCTCTTAACACGGTTAGTCGCACTTGCTGTTCTTAAGTTAAAGTCATTTAAAGTCAGCTGTATTTGTTAACATTAGTGAACTAACAAGAACAAACAACGTACCTTAATTAACCAAGTTTAATAAATACTGTATCAAATGTATTGCTCATAGTTAATGTTAGTTAATACATCAGTCAACAAATGAAACTTTATTGTAAAGTGTTACACTAGAAAACTAGGTTTTGCCTGATAGAGAAAAATTAGTAAAAATTAGTCAGAAGAGTTTAGTAACCTTGTTTTAAGTGACATTAACCAATTAAGCAAACAGACACAGTTTTATCCACTAAAACATTTATTTAGCTTTCAGTTTTAGTCACCAATTCAAGTAAAAAGATAGATAAACCACTCATTCAGTCATTCATTCTGTAGTAGCAGTCCATAGAACAGAATCCAGCAAAGTCTTTATCTGAATAGAAAGCTGTGAAGATGCCCTTCTTTCCAAGACCACAGTATCTACAGCATCACACATCTGCTGAGCTCCAGCTCCACTCTGTATGTCTTCCTCACATCTGGACTGACAGACTTTCAGTCAACCATACCTACACAAGAGAAAAACAAATGTTGAGAGATTCAAACAAGTAACCAATAAGTAGAATAAAATATCCAATAAAAAAAGCGCAAGTGCCAGACCCTTCTCCATTATATTATAATACAACTGTACTACTGACTCTTCACTGAGTACCAAAAGTACATATGCTTCATGTGCATGGTTTCTAAAAGAATGGAATCAGAAAAAAGTTGACTGGCACTCATCTATACCAGAGGTTATACTAATATTTACATTTACATTTATTCATTTAGCAGACGCTTTTATTCAAATCGACTTACAATTGAGGACAGAGTTTAAGCCAGTGTTGCCAGATTGGAAATGTCCAAGTATCGTACCAGAAGTTCATAATTATCGTATTTGGAAGAAAATTATTGTACACAAGTCAAAAGAGTTATTTATCTATTCTAAACTAACAACATTTTGACACGACCTGCAAATTACCATAATAGATAACAAGGTGTATTGTTCGATTGAAGCAGTGAGACAAAATATCCCATTATTTTCAGTGACTGTCTGCATTGCGGCGTTCGTTACTCATACACGAGCTGATTTCGTGTATGAGTAAAGAAGCCCTATGACTGCAACTACCATCATTTAAATTTTCATAAAATTCTGAAATTATCGTACATTACGGGATTTTTTTCATTATTGATCGTACATCGTACAGAGGTAAAAATTATCGTACAAATACGATAATTATCGTACGTCTGGCAACACTGGTTGAAGCAATCAAAAACAACAAATAGAGCGATGATATATAAGAGCTATAACAAGTCTCAGTTAGCTTAACACAGTACACATAGCAAGGGCTTTTAAATAAAATAATAAATAATAATAAGAAAGCAGATTAGAATAGAAAAAGAATAGAGCAAGCTATTTGTTTAATGTGCATGTACAGCTCCAACATGTTGGATTAACTTCAAAAGAGTGAATGATACAGTCAAGGCATGAGGATCTAATACAAGAGGCAAATCATTCAGAGTAAAGTTACTGACAGTGCTTGTCTCCATCTCCTGATGTTGACCATGTGCCTCTGAAGGAAAGTCAGTGTCTTTCTTAGTTGTGGTGGATATGCAATGTTGAAAGCAGAATCAATCCACAAGGCTGTTATGAAGGCTTCATCAAGGCTGGTGCACTGGCACACATCTGTTCCATCTTCTGTCACCACACTGAGCCCTTCTCCTATGATTGCCATTTTACAGTCAGTATCCATCAGGTGTATGGTAGGAAAGGTGTAGCGGGGTCCCCCTTTCATAAAATAAATAAATAAAAAGAATAATAACAACAATAATAATAATAATAACGAGAAAAAAAAGAAAACACTTTTCAGATTCATCAGATTCTGTTCCATCCTCTTTGGCTCAGACAGTGTAGCTACATACACTGCAGAACTGCAGAAACAATCAGAAGCTAATGTATAAGGTTCACAATATACGATGCATTTCATGTTCTTGTATACACTGATTAATCTTACATTGTTTTCGAAAACTATTGCTTTAAATTTTTAACAGATGGGCTAAAAAGGTACAGAAGAATAAAATATTCAATTCAATTCAATTCAAGTTTATTTGTATAGCGCTTTTTACAATACAAATCGTTACAAAGCAACTTTACAGAAAATTATGTTTCTACAATATTTAGTAGTAGCTAGTAGTTTGTGCACGTTTGACAGGATTTTAGAAAAATAAAAATAATAATAATAATACAAGACGTAGTCAGCTAGATGATGAACTATCAATATTATTAATTAATAGTAATTATATGATGCAGTCACACATGTAGCAATAATTGTTAGTTCTGTTTGTTGATTCAAGGTTAGGATCATCTGGGGTCCTCTGAGGGTCAGCATCATCTCTTCTCAGGTGTTCTGGATCCAGACTGGAGCTTGTGTAAATCCTAGTTACCACGGGATGTAAATCCCGTGGCAAAACATAGAAACAAGATAGAGACATCATTAGCATAGCTGCTGATCCAACAAAGTAAAATTAGTTTAACCCAAGCTAAAGAATAAAAATGCAGATGCAACTACACTCACAATTTAAGAGATACATTATTCGAATGCTTGGCGAAAGAGATGCGTTTTTAATCTAGATTTAAACAGAGAGAGTGTGTCTGAACCCCGAACATTATCAGGAAGGCTATTCCAGAGTTTGGGAGCCAAATGTGAAAAAGCTCTACCTCCTTTAGTGGACTTTGCTATCCTAGGAACTACCAAAAGTCCAGCGTTTTGTGACCTTAGGGTGCGTGATGGGTTGTAGCGTGGTAGAAGGCTAGTTAGGTACGCAGGAGCTAAACCATTTAGAGCCTTATAGGTAAGTAATGATAATTTGTAACAGATACGGAACTTAATAGGTAGCCAGTGCAGAGACTGTAAAATTGGGGTAATATGATCATATTTTCTTGACCTGGTAAGAACTCTAGCTGCTGCATTTTGGACTACCTGTAGCTTGTTTATTGACGAAGCAGGACAACCACCTAGAAGTGCATTACAATAGTCCAGTCTAGAGGTCATGAATGCATGAACTAGCTTTTCTGCATCAGAAACAGATAACATGTTTCGTAGCTTGGCAATGTTTCTAAGATGGAAGAATGCAGTTTTTGTAACATTGGAAATATGATTTTCAAAAGACAAATTGCTGTCTAATATAACACCCAGATTTCTGACTGTAGAGGAAGTAACAGTACATCCGTCTAGTTGCAGATTGTAATCTACAAGATTCTGTGTACTGTTTTTTGGTCCAATAATTAATATCTCTGTCTTATCCGAATTTAATTGGAGAAAATTATTTGTCATCCAATCTTTTACATTTTTAACACACTCTGTTAGCTTAGATAATTGGGAAGTTTCATCTGGTCTCGTTGAAATATATAGCTGAGTATCATCAGCATAACAGTGGAAGCTTATTCCGTATTTTCTAATAATATTACCAAGGGGCAACATGTATATTGAAAATAGAAGGGGACCTAGGACGGATCCTTGTGGCACTCCATATTTTACTGATGATAAATGAGATGACTCTCCATTTAAGTAAACAAAATGGTAGCGATCGGACAGGTAGGATCTAAACCATCTTAGAGCCTGCCCTTGAATACCTGTATAGTTTTGTAATCGATCTATGAGTATGTCATGATCTATGGTGTCGAACGCAGCACTAAGATCAAGTAAGACTAGAAATGAGATGCAGCCTTGATCTGACGCAAGAAGCAGGTCATTTGTAATTTTAACAAGTGCAGTTTCTGTGCTATGGTGGGGCCTAAAACCTGACTGAAATTCTTCATACAGATCATTTTTATGCAGGAAGGTGCTCAATTGAGCAGACACAACTTTTTCTAAAATTTTAGACATAAATGGAAGATTTGAAATAGGCCTATAATTTGCCAGTACACTAGGATCTAGTTTTGGTTTCTTAATAAGAGGCTTGATAACCGCCAGCTTGAATGGTTTTGGGACGTGACCTAAAGATAACGACGAGTTAGTGATATTTAGAAGCGGTTCTTCGGCTACAGGTAACAGCTCTTTTAGTAATTTAGTGGGTACAGGATCTAATAAACATGTTGTTGGTTTAGATACAGTGATAAGTTTATTTAGCTCTTCCTGTCCTATATTTGTAAAGCACTGCAGTTTATCTTTGGGTGCGATGGATGAAACTGAAGTGTTAGACGCTGTAGAATCTACATTCGCTATTGTATTTCTAATGTTATCTATTTTATCAGTGAAGAAATTCATAAAGTCATTACTATTTAACGTTGGTGGAATATTTGAATCAGGTGGCGTCTGGTAATTTGTTAATTTAGCCACTGTGCTAAATAAAAACCTTGGATTGTTTTGGTTATTTTCAATGAGTTTGTGGATATGCTCTGCCCTAGCAGTTTTTAGAGCCTGTCTATAGCTGGACATACTGTTTTTCCATGCAATTTTAAAAACTTCCAAGTTAGTTTTTCTCCATTTGCGTTCAAGACTACGAGTTACTTTCTTGAGAGAGTGAGTATTACTGTTATACCATGGCACAGTACGTTTTTCTCTAACCTTTTTCAATTTGATGGGGGCAACAGCTTCTAATGTATTAGAGAAAATAGTGCCCATGTTGTCAGTAATTTCGTCTAATTCATGTGTATTTTTGGGTACAAATAGCAGTTGAGATAGATCAGGCAGGTTATTTGCGAATCTGTCTTTGGTGGCTGGAACAATAGTTCTGCCCAGACGGTAACGCTGAGACATATAGTTAATATCAGTTATACGCAGCATGCACGATACAAGGAAATGGTCTGTAATATCATCACATTGGGGTACAATATCTATAGCAGTAAGATCGATTCCATGCGATATAATTAGATCTAGTGTATGATTAAAACGATGAGTGGGCCCGGTGACATTTTGCTTGACTCCAAAGGAGTTTATTAGGTCAGTAAACGCAAGTCCTAATGTATCATTTGCATTATCAACGTGAATATTAAAATCTCCCATGATTAGCGCCTTATCAACTGTAACTAGAAGGTCTGAGAGGAAATCTGCAAATTCTTTTAGGAATTCTGTATACGGCCCTGGTGGTCTATACACAGTAGCCAGAGCAAGAGATACATTAAATTTCTTTTGCATGTCTGACAGTGTAACATTTAGCAGAAGTATTTCAAAAGAGTTAAACCTGTATCCTGTTTTCTGGGTAACATTGAGAATATCACTATATATTGTTGCAACACCTCCTCCACGACCAGTCTGACGGGGCTCATGCTTATAACAGTAGTTTGGTGGAGTAGACTCATTTAGACCAAAATAATCATTTGGTTTTAGCCAGGTTTCAGTCAAGCAGAGTACATCAAAACTATTTTCTGTGATCATTTCATTTACAATAACTGCTTTGGGTGTGAGTGATCTAATATTTATGAGCCCAAACTTTAAAAATTGTTTTTGTTCATTTACTTTACATTTTTCTGGTTTAATTACGATAAGATTTTTTCTAGATCCTACATTATATTTTGACCTCACTATCCGGGGAACAGACACAGTCTTAATAGTTTTTACAGCACAAGTACTTTTATCATTTAAGCGGGTGGAACAAAACTCATCATAATAGTTATTAGAGAATTGTCTTACTAGTCACATGGAGCGAAGTGTCCTGGAGATGTTGTCAGAGAGCAGCTCCGCTCCGATTCTGCTGGGGTGTAATCCATCAGCGCGAAACAGCCTAGGACGCTCCCAGAAAAGATTCCAGTTATTAACAAATAGCAGTTTCTGTTCTTTACACCATGACAACAACCATTCATTTAAAGCAAAAAGTCTACTGAACCTTTCGTGTCCTCGTCGATACGTGGGCAGTGGTCCTGACACGACGATCGTCGCCACGGGCGTCGTGCTGCGAACCGTCTCGATCAGGCTGCTGAAGTCCCTCTTCAGCGTCTCCGTCTGCCGCAGCGTGGTGTCGTTAACCCCGGCGTGAAGCACGACCGCTCTGGGGCTCTCGTCGACCTTCAGGATCGCGGGTATCTGCGCAGAAACATCGAGAACACGAGCACCAGGCAAACAATGAGTGTGCACTTTACCTTCGGCTAACGTAGCACTTACGTGTCGGACGATGGAGTCTCCGATGATCACAGCGTCGCGTCCTGTCTCGCGGAGGGGAGCGAAGCGGTTCCGGATGGAGATGTCGAAGGCAGGAGGGGGAGAAGTCGTCGCCCGGGACCCGGCTCGCGTCCTCCGCTGTGGATGCACCCAGGGTCCGTGGTGTCCCGGCGTCGCAGTGAAGGACATCTGGGAAGATCGCGTCCTGGGTGCACCGGGCCTGTGCAGAGAAACACACGGAGTAGACGTGGTGGGACTGTTAACAGATCGCTGTATACTTACCCCGGACTTGTGAGCGTCAGCCCGGGATGATTCCAGCGCGGTTCTCCGCTCTCTCAGCTGGGCCTGCCTCACCTCCAGGTCGCGAATCTGCTTTCCCACGGCCTCGAGCTCGAGCTGCACAGAGTGGAGACATTCATCCGCCATTAAAGCAAGTAACAGTGAGTACAGCAGTGGTAATGTGTGTGAATAGAGTATTAGCAATGTTAGCGCAGTTAGCTGCAACCACGCCGCTGATGCTAACGGGCTAAAAGCTAATAGCGGACCCGGGAGATCAAAATAAAACTAGTGATAGTGAGGCGCTCTGATTGTTTTTGTTGTAGAATACAATAGAGGATATATTCACACGTTATATAAACGGAAACGATGATGTATACAATTGTTTTTTGAGTTAAAAATAGTCAATGAAAAGAATATAGTGACGGAGCTCAAACGCAGTACAGCCGCCAACAACAAACAGGAGTTACCAAAATATTACCTGAAAAGATTTGAAACAAGATATTTTACACTTGATTTAGTTTTTTTCTTTAATATACTCACTCCAGCAGGTGTCCTTAAGTGCGTGTATTTTTTGAGTACACCCTCAGACATTCCTTCCGTGCTTTCTCAACGTCTCCAGGAGAATGTTCCTGCCGTGTGGTCTTTGACAGTCCATGTGTCTGGATGTGTTTCTGAAACTGACTTTGTAGCACATTCGCATGTGCCTCAACAGACACTGAATCCTCCCCAACACAATCTTCCTTCATCAGAACAACAGAAACAGATCATGCTTAGACCGTGACAGATATGAAAAACATATAAATACTTACTGAACAAGGTGCTTTAGATATAAAAAATAATAAAAACATTGAACTTCATAAACATTAAGATGATGGTCAGGCAGTGAAGAAGTGGAGTACATACAAAAAGGATTTAAATATCTGTAGTACATTATCTTCCTTACATTAACCTACACAAAGTGAAAATGTAAAATTGATTTACAGTGCTAAATAAATTATGCATATGGCAGTGTGCTTACATATTCTACAATAACCTGCCAGTGAAGCACGTTCTGCTTTACATTACAGGTTTAGGGATGTGTCAGATGTGCTTAAAACACAAACTAGACTGATTGTCATTTTTCAGCAAATAAAGATTACAACATCTTGTTACTACAATATTGTGTGTGATTATGTTGATAGAGATAAATCAATGGTTTAAAAACAATTTAACTTATACAGCCATTTCTTTCTATATTTCTCTGGAAAGGGTTCTTCAAAACCAGTGTGTTGGCAGCTTGAATATACTCTGCATTAGTTGGACACCTGGCAGAAAGGTAGAAACAAACTCTAAATTTGATTTTTTTTTTTTTTTGTCTAATCGTCTTCAGATTGTGAATTGATCATAGTACAGTTGTAATAGCAGAGGTGGTAATTATTATACTTACAGGATGTATTCTGTACTCTATTGTAGGGCTGGGCGATATACAAAAAAAAATGATATCTCGATATTGTCAATTTTTACGATATTCGATATATATCTCGATATGTTTGCATTTGCATTTAAATAATAAAAAATAAAACATGATTTTCTTTTGCCCATTAAAAAAAATAACAAATATTTAGATTAAACAGCTAATTTAAGCAGTTAAAAAATCTAGACCAAGAGATCACTTACTGCTTTTTATTAAATGAATACATGTAGGCCTATATGTAACTGAAGCAGTGCAAATTAAGTAACAGTTACAGAAAGTGCATTCTGTCAACTTTTTAGTGCATGCAATTCACAATTTAAACTATGCAACTGGGATAAGTATTTTATTTTAATTTTTTTAACAAGTTTTTAAGCTAAGAACACAAGTCTGTCAACTGTCTGTGGTTTTAAGAGAAGCTTTGTGGCATGAAACTATGTTCCTACTGACACTAAAAACCCTCTTAGATGGGGAGCTAGTTGCTGAAGCACATAGCTATTTCTTATATATAAATATATATAAATTAATACCAAAGACTTTTGCATTCTCTCTGTCTATTTTATGGAAACTTGTAAACATATCAGTGAAACTCCCCAATAGTAATTCCAAATGGCCATAGCCTATGTTTCTCTATTCAAACATCAGCGGTCGAGTAAGTGCATTTATTTTGCGATCGCAAATGCAAACAATACAGTTGAGATCTCACGACAGAACACAGACCGGCTGAACGACTCTTTCATTAGATCACTCAATTCCAGCATGTTAGTGTTTTCAGATTATCATCGGCGGCTCTTCCGCAATGAGGAGTGAGCACGTGCGCATGGTTGCCAGATTGCTTAAAATAAGCAAACACCGGGCAGAAAATGTATCCTTGTAACAGTGGAGCTCTGATTCGGAGATTTAAACTCTTGTTATCTGGCAACCGCTATCATTAAAGCTATCGTAGTAGAGGGGCATAGAGCAGTCAGCAGTTACAGGTTGCTTTTTTGGACATTCGGCGCATTCTTTTGGGAAAGTATGCTTGAATTTGAAATATTCGATATTCCCGATATATTCAAATTGTACATCGTCGTCAAAATTATTCCGATATTATCGCTAATATTCGATATATCGCCCAGCCCTACTCTATTGTACAAAAAGGACGCAGATATAAACTATCATCTCTGAAGGATTCGCCGTCGATGCGATCATCGTTTTGTCTCACTACATAGGTCTGTCAACAACAATAAACTAATTACTAAAGCTGCAAGATTTAACGCAAAGGAAAAAATATCGATCATTGTTTGTTACAATGATCGTATTGTAACAAACTTATCTAATATACATATTTGTGGTATATAAAGTAGGGCTGGGTTAAAAAAATCCAGGCCATGAATGGGTTCGGGCTTTTAAAAAGCTGTCAATCAAAATGTACTTGTCGGGCTCGGGCTGAAAACTGTCGGACTCGGGATTACAGCTCTCGAAAATCTAATTGAGAATCTAAATCGAATTGAGAATCGAAATCGAATCGAAAATCAAAATCAAATCGATTTGAGAGCTTGTGAATCGAAATCGAATCAATCTGGAACATCTGAATCGATACCCAGCCCTAATATTAAGTATAGATAAACGTATAAACGATGAATAATTACCTCACATCTTATCACCGCCACCTTGTCTAAGGAAATTACGTAAATGTATATTTACTGCTGATTGGCCAGCACAGTAAAACTCCTTTCACCAATGAGAAACCTTTTGCCACGCCCCTACCTTTTGGCACGCCCCTACCTCTCGGCACGCCCATCGCTCCAGGCTGCAGCGACCCCTGTCTCAAACTAATTCCAGCTTCACCTCTCTGGATATCTAATGTGGGGGATGGATAGAGTTGTGGGTAGGGTGAGGGTGTGTTCTATCTCCTCCCATTAGGCACAAATTATATTTGCTCCTCCTCGCTGGACATCTAGCGAGGGGGGCGCTACACGTAAGCTCCACCTATTTTCTCTGCAGTGAGCTGCCTTTCATAAGAAGGCCCAACTGTCTGAAAGTAGTTTTCAGTGATCACTGTAGTTTTTGTACTACTGTAAAAACAACTTAAGGACCAGTGGTTCAACAAGATCTGGAGTTTAGAGTAGATTGAGTGTTTACATCGTGATGATGAACCATATTTTGTAATGTCTCATCATCACTGACAATAATGTTCCCTTAAGTGCTCCCCCTTCAGGGTCGGTGTAGAATTCATACTTACCTGGCAGGGGAGATACCATGATCAAGAAGGTGGTTCACCCAGGGCGAGGCTCAGCCATTGCACTCCGGTTGTGCTGACCCCTGCGAATTCCCCAAATGTGGGAATCTCGACTGCATAATTTCTGGTAGTGGGGGACTGCGTTCGCGCTCTCCCCTGATTTTCTGGTTAAAAATAGAAATATAATGTACATAGTTTGTAAGGACCTATAACTAGTTTTAAAGGGATTTATTACATCTGTGAAAAAGCTGTGGATTTCTATATCAGTATGTTTGTTTGTGATAATACATATACATAATACATGTAATATTTGTCCTGAATAACAAAATGCTTAAAGTATAGTTTTTAAAACTTGCTTAATTTGTGATAGTTCTATTAACCCTCATGTGGTGTTCGGGTCAATTTGACCCGGAGAAGATTTTCTTTTTCCCGAAAATACTAGTTAATGTTATCGCTTTGGACTGAAACTTAGTAAATTTGTTCCTAAAGGGTATAACTACATCTCAAATTTTTTTTGGAAATTTTCTTACTTTTTTGTGGGGGTTTTGTTACCTTGTTACACTTGTGGTGTTCCCGGTCAAAAATGACTGGCCTATAAAAAATAGCTTATAAATCACTCATTATACCATATTTTTACCCAATCTTGGATTCAATCTTTTTGTCAACTTGTTCTCTTTCAATTAGGACTGGTGTTATATTTCTGTTTGCATCTGATTAATCGTGGGCCTCATTTATCTGAGAGTAGGCATCTCATTTTTTGAGTGAAAAACAAATAATTTGTGAGTTAATTTGGAAATATGAAAAAAAAATTATGAAAAAAATGGCTACTGTTGATCACACTAGTCTACTCAAATGTTTCACCAGGAATTTTGTTTTGAAACTTTTGTTTTGTAAAAAATATGGCACATAGTCACACTTGTGGTGTTCCCGGTCAAAAATGACCGGCCTATAAAAAATTGCTTATAACTCACTAATTATACCATATTTTCACCCAATCTTGGATTCAATCTTTTTGTCAACTTGTTCTCTTTCAATTAGGACTGGATTTATATTTCTGTTTGCATCTGATTAATCATGGGCCTCATTTATTTGAGAGTAGGCATCTCATTTTTTGAGTAAAAAAACAAATAATTTATGATTTAAATTTGGAAATATAAAAAAAAAAATATATGAACAAAATGGCTACTGTTGATCACACTAGTCTACTCTGTTTAACCAGGAATTTTGTTTTGAAATTTTTATTTTGTAAAAAATATGGCACATAGTCACACTTGTGGTGTTCCCGGTCAAAAATGACCGGCCTATAAAAAATAGCTTATAAATCACTCATTATACCATATTTTCACCCAGTCTTGGATTCAATCTTTTTGTCAACTTGTTCTCTTTCAATTAGGACTGGTTTTATATTTCTGTTTGCATCTGATTAATCGTGGGCCTCATTTATCTGAGAGTAGGCATGGTCAAAAATGGTCACAATGGCCGACCATTGAAAGTGAATGGGAGAGACTGAAAATAACGGAGGAATTTAGTTTTCAGGAGCATGTTCATTATTTTCATGTACACATATGAGCATATGTGCTTGCAAACATCGAGCCCTTGGACCTGTACATGTATCGATACATTTATACACACGCTACCCAGACACACACACGTTAAAACACAAACTTTTTTGAGTATTATGACATTTTGTTTAGGAACTGTGAGGTTCTCACACAGAACTAGACAATATTTACAAATATACATCATGTGATAGCACAGGCATATTTAAAAATGATTTTGTTAGTCACTTGCATGAGTTAACACAGAGACCGTCACAGTTTCTTATTTTGGTTAGTTCATAATTTGGAAAACTGAAAGAAAATGAACAGTGTTTGATTTGTGTTCTCTATATGACATCGTTAATGTGTTTATTTTTTGTATGTCACAATGGTCAGATTTGTCAGGGAACAGCACAAGTGTTACTGTGCACCCCTTTTCTGAAAATTAAAGCATTTCAAAATACAAGCCCTGTGTTTTGTAATCTTCTACATTCACTTTCAATGGCCGGCCATTTTTGACCGACCGGGAACATCACAAGTGTGACTTTGTGCCATTTTGTACCAAATAAAAGCATTTAAAAAAAATTTCCTGGTTAAACATTAAAGTAGGCTAGTGTGATCAACAGTGAAACTTTTTATCACCTTTTTCACAATATTGACAAAATTATTAACAAATAATGCTTTTTTTCACTCAAAAACAGGTGCATAGGCTCGGATAAATGACTCCTACAATTAAATGTTTAGTTTGTGTGTTTTAACGTGTGTGTGTCTGGGTAGCGTGTGTATAAATGTATCGATACATGCACAGGTCCAAGGACTCGATGTTTGCAAGCACATATGCTCATATGTGTACATGAAAGTAATGAACATGCTCCTGAAAACTAAATTGTTCTGTTATTTTCAGTCTCTCCCATTCACTTTCAATGGTCGGCCATTGAGACCATTTTTGACCATGCCTACTCTCAGATAAATGAGGCCCACGATTAATCAGATGCAAACAGAAATATAAAACCGGTCCTAATTGAAAGAGAACAAGTTGACAAAAAGATTGAATCCAAGATTGGGTGAAAATGTGGTATAATGAGTGATTTATAAGCTATTTTTTAAAGGCCGGTCATTTTTGACCGGGAACACCACAAGTGTGACTATGTGCCATATTTTTTACGAAACAAAAGTTTCAAAACAAAATTCCTGGTGAAACATTAGAGTAGACTAGTGTGATCAACAATACCAATTTTCTTCAGATTTTATTTAATATTTCCAAAATTATTCAAAAATTTAAAAAAAATTACTCAAAAGAAATGCCTACTCTCAAATAAATGAGGCCTATGATTATTCAGATGCAAATCAAAATATAAAACCAGTCCTAATTGAAAGAGAACATGTTGACAGATTGATTCCAAGATTGGGTAAAAATATGGTATAATGAGTGATTTATAAGCTTTTTTTTATGGGCCGGTCATTTTTGACCGGGAACACCACAAGTGTGACAATGTACCATTTTATACAAAATAAAAGTTTTTAAAAACAAAATTCCTGGTGAAAATTTTAAGTTGACTAGTGTGATCAACAATACCAATTTTCTTCAGATTTTAATATTTCCAAAATTATTCAAAAATTAAAAAAAAATTACTCAAAAAATGAAATGCCTACTCTCAAATAAATGAGGCCTATGATTATTCAGATGCAAATCAAAATATAAAACCAGTCCTAATTGAAAGAGAACATGTTTACAAAAAGATTGAATCCAAGATTGGGTGAAAATATGGTATAATGAGTGATTTATAAGCTTTTTTTTTTATGGGCCGGTCATTTTTGACCGGGAAGACCACAGGTGTTATAGGGTTTTGAACACCACATGAGGGTTAATATTGATTCTTAAGGCCTTTAATTTGATCATTTACGCCTGTTTCACATATAATCTGTCTGCAGTGTGTATGCAGTCCGAGTACGTTACGTATGTGGTGCTGAAGCAGCACGGGCTCATTGTGCTTTCACACAGGACGCGTTTGCAGTCCGCTACTGATCTGCAGCTGTTAAAGCCACAAAACACAACATTAGTCCGTTATTTTGATATCAAATCATGTAAAAAAAAAAAAAAAACGCATTTGACTGCTAGGTTTTTATAATAAGTTGCTAAAACAAGCTGCAACACATTTAAACACCAACATTAGCCTACTTTTCTTGTTGGGATTTCACAAACATTTAAAATTAAAACTCGCCACTGACAGAAACAGTCGACTCTCGTACCTTTTGCATTTAAATCTTTATTACATGCAGTCCATCGGGTCTTAAATAACCTTGGGTTTCTGTCTCTATAAAAGTGCATATATAATGTTGCTTTGTTTCTCTAAAGTTGCTCTTTTTTTGTTTTAAAACCCATGTGTTGCTTGTGAAACACAGTAGGCTTTAATTAGTTTACATTATTGTGAAATGACTGCATTTCCGTGTCAATCCATGTTCATTTTTGCAGCGCTGTCACTTAAATTCAGCGCATGCAGCACAGCAAAAATAGACTCGGTACGTAAACGATTGGTGCACTGTTGCAGACGCACTGCTCCTGGAACGCATTGAAGGACCGCAACCACATGCAGTGTGAACGCTGGAATCCGTTAACATTGGTGCGTAAAAAAATACGCATACGCACTGCAGACGGAGTATGTGTGAAACGGGCATTATGGTCATATTTTTAAAATGCAGTGTGTCTTTATCTCCACTTAGTGTTTTTTTTTTTTGTCTGTAGTGAGTGTGATTTGTAGGACTCTTGAGTTATGTTTTGACCCCTCCCCTCCTCATACTGTCTCCTCCCCTCATCCCACCCCTTTACCCTCCCATTTTATCAACGCTTTGTCTGCCCATTCCTTGAACCTTTTTCAAGTCTAAGGTGTGAACGACCGGTGCTCAAGTAAGGGGAGTTTAATGACCCTTTAAGCCTTTAATCTTACCTGAGCTGTGTTAACAATAGTATTCTGCACAAAACGTATTAGACGTAAAAAAAAAAATAAAGCTTACCAGCAACATATCTGCTGTGTCAAAGAATGTGGTTCCTGCTGTTGACTGTTTGTGGGTATCGCTTCTCGGCCTTTTGGCTAAGATCAAGTGTAGTATCTGTTCTTATCAGTTTAATATCTGATACGTGCCCTACCCGGGCACCATATATTAAATTGATTTTTGGAATAGGGAGATGGAATAGGGGCTTGCTCCGTCCACTCCACGCATCGACCCGGTATTGCAGTACCTCCGGGAACGGTGCACCCCCCTAAAATGGTTAAAAGTTATTCTTTTTTTTTTCATGCGTGATTTTTAAAGATATGGTTTATATATAATTACATTTGTTCCAGGTAATTTAGGTGGAAATGCGGCTTATGGTGTGTCAGTAACACGCATACATGTGTAATTTGCATTGCGTGATGACATGTTGTGTTGTGATGATGGGCTAGGTCACTTACATCATCACTAAAGTGCCAGTCTAATGCTATTCTGAATTTACTTGGTGTGTTGGGTCCAGAAATAAGTTATTGTATATTGTGTGTTGACAATGTATATGAGGAGGGACATTACCAACATCTAAGGTGCAATGTGTTCGTGTTGAAAGATAATAGAGAGTCATTTTTGTTTTAAATTATTTCTTTATTGTGGGAGTTTACATTTTATAGCACATGTTTGATCTTACCTGTTTGATCCAATTTTTTGGAGGTGGGTTCGGGTAGTGCGCATATCCGGAATGTACCAATTTACAAAATGGAGGGAAACATGAGTGCTATGAGGTGTTATTGTTTAATGTAAGTTTTTTGTGGTATGTTATCCATGTTTGTATCGTGGTTACTATATGTCAGAAGTGAGTTCATGATCTGTAGTTATGTTATTTATGTATTAATGTTAGCTGTGGAAGTCTGTGTTGAGTGTTACAGGCATAGGGTTCTACCCCGAGATAATGGTTTGTCCCAGAGTTTGGGCGGGAAAACAGACTGTTTAAACAATGGATGGAGCAGGCTGAAGGGGGGGTGGTTGCATCCTGTGAAAGGATGCAAACGTTTGAACATGTTTGAGGTGAGACATGCTGTCAAGTTTGGTGGATGTACTACTAGGCATTTGTTTAGTGCCAGTTTTGCTGCTTACACTGGTGCTACAAACAAAAGCAAAAATGCTGTATGTATGATTCCATAAGTGTTTTTTTCTTTTTTCACTTTGAGGACTGCTCCTTGTACAATGCAGCTTCAGAAATAAATCACAACTGCCATTTTGAAAATCACTCCCCCCTTGTACTGAGCCTTCCTAACTTCTCCCAGGCCTCTCGGAAATTCTCTACTTGACACGTGTCTGTTGTGAGTTCAAAACAAAGCAGTTCGTGAACGAATAATTCGATGTAACCGGATCTTTTTAAACCAGTTCACCAAATCGAACTGAATCATTTTAAACTGTCTCCAATATGCATTAATCCACATATGACTTAAGTTGTTAACTTTTTTTTTTTAATGTGGCTGACACTCCCTCTAAGTTCAAACAAACCAATATCCCGGAGTAATTCATTTACTCAAACAGTACACTGACTGAACTGCTTTGAAGAGAGAACTGAAGATGAACGCTGAGCCGAGCCATCTAATGACTCGTTCACGAGTCAAGAATCGAACGCGTCTGACAGAAACGGTTCTTGGTTTTTTTGGTTTGTTACATTGATACGTTTTTGATTTTTGCACCATGTGATGAGTAAAGACTGACAAGATATGAAGATATTTAACTATTTTAATAGTATCTTTTCAAAATTTAACCTACTGTATGTTCCCTGGCTTGGCTGTAGGGTTTTTTTTTTTTTGTGTGTGAACATTTTGATTCTTTTGGTTTGTACATTTGGTGCAGCAGAGTTTCAAGCAGTGCTTTTTTTAATAAAATTTTCTTCATTCAACTTCTGAGGCTGGTTATTGGTCACCTGTGGTATCGATTTAATATCGATACCGAGGTATTAGATTCAGTAACGTACCGAAGCCAGAATTTTGGTATCGAGCCATCCCTATACCCAGGCAGTCTTTAAATATCTTACGTAGGCACTGGGACCGTGAACATGGCACCTGGAACTATTGGTTGTATTGTGTAGAAAAAACACCCTAATTCAAGACACCTAATTTACATAAGAACGAACAATATTCACCTTATTTTCCATGGCAAAAACGGTGCTGCCATTGCGCTCGTTTTGTCATCTTACTTCCGACTGAGGGGCCTGACGTAACGTTACCACTTTTCTAACGTAAACGCTTTTCTCTCACTTCAGTTATCAGTCATGCGTGGAAGCCGCTCCGGTGGATGACGGAAGATGTATGCACACCGTGTGTACATATGCTAGTCTCTCGAGTTAGTTTATTGGAGTAAAGAAAGCAAAGTTTCCTTTCTTTGGCAAAGGAAAACCAGTCTCCTCTTGGTTTATATTGAAATCTTCCTACATCTTTCTGTGCAAATCTTTGGTTTGTACTTCGGTGCATTCCTTTTGAAATATATTTTTCTTACAAAAACGCATGTTGTATTTATAGAAGGCCTTTATTTACTGAACATATAGAGGTCGACCGACAGTGGATTTTGCTGATACAATAGCTAGGTTGGACCACACTGGCCGATACCTATTAATTAACCGATAGTTTTTAAAATGTATACTGAACAAAAACTAAAATAGTGCTTAAAAAAAAAGAGAAAACTGCTGAACCCTACTAGTAGTAGTAGTTATAATAATAAAAGTAATGATAATAATAATAGTAATAGATAATGTTGAAATTACCACACTCTAATAGGGCACTAGGAAATCAGTTTAATTTTTTCCTAAATTCCATTTTATTTTTCAAAATTCCGTTATTTCCATTTTAATTTTTCTGGATTCTGGGTTTTTTTTTTTGTTTTTTTTTTCACTCCTTTTTAATAGATAAATTAAAGTTTAGTAATCAAGAAGCAAGTCTAATTAATTAAAATCATGAAACTTATAAATTTTTACATCAATTTAATGTTTAGGGCCTTATGAAATGTTAATTTTTTTTTCGCACCCTTTTGTTGTTTATTGTACAAATTCTGTGTTTCAACATGTCTAATTATTTGAAGGCATAAAACTAAAAAATACAATATTTTCATTTATCTTTTAATGAAAATTAAATTTGGCAAACAAAGGGGATTTACTATTAAAACATGGAAATGTGATTATTCCTTAAATATTGTTGGTTTCATTTTAGTAGTAGTAGTAGGCTATGTACATTCTACTGAAAAAAAGACTTCAAAACAAACTGGACTTTTATTTTGATGGGTTGCCGTGAATACCTTTACAATTCTGTGAATGTGATATGATGCTAGTTTTACTCAAATCAAACGATAAAATGCTCATGAAGTTACTTTCAGAGCAGTTCTGGAGATGTTGTTGTTGTGGCAAAAACAATTATTAACAAATAGCATCTCAGTGTAAGAGACAAGGAATCAAATTATATTTAAGGACAGAAGTTTATTTTGCTTAACCCTCTGGAGTCTTAAGGGTATTTTTGGGGCTTTTTTGTGCTTTTTTCAGTTTCTTATAAATATCTAAATGGGTAAAGTCTAATCTCACTGTAATGAGCACAAACTGGGCTATAATATGTGAAATGCATGCATGTACATGATTGTATTTTGAGAAAAAAAAAGTTATACGTGGTTAGTGGGAAAACTAAAAATGTTAAATCACTTGAATAAGGCAATAAAACACATAAAGAACAATGGTTCCCGGGATTTTTGAGAACTGGAGCTTGTAGCCTTGAATTTTTCTTTCTAAATTAGGCCATCCTTAAAAATATTCTTGTTTGCCGTAACACGAACGACCCTGTCAATTTAGCACCGACTAAATTTGATTTATTTTATTTTTTTTTGCTTTTAGTCCGACTGACTTGCCAATTGTAAATTTGCGTTAAGACTGACCAATTATTTTTTTACTCTTCAAACAACTAATACAAACGCAATAAAATACTATTAGTTATATTTAAGTATTGTAAATATATAAATTGCCTTGGCCTACATACAAATGAAGGCTATCTTTAATTTAAAAAAAAAACCCTTGACGTCATCTGTGTTTACACGGATGTCACACTGTGGCCTGTGCGTTCGCTTCGTCTCATACTCACTCACTGTCAGAGTCAACGACTCGCGCTTGGTAATGATGGCTGCGGCTGCAGTAAACTAAATGTTCGCGGTCACTGTTCAAAGTCATACGGGTTCGGGCACCATAATACATCTAAAAAAATCATTAAAACAGCTCGACACCACTTTAACTTGGCACAAAGTTCTGGAAAAACTGTGCCCAGATCTTTTCCCATCCCTTCTCCTCTCTAAAAGCGTGACCGTGTCGACTGTCACTTTATGTTCGAAAATCTAATGCACGAATCAAGCACGAATCAACCAACACAAGTTTCTAAAACAAAAAATGAGAAAATGATTTTAACGACCTTTTCTCAGCGCGTCCAGGTTTTTTTTTTTTTTTTTTGAACAAAAAAACATGTTTGTAGTTTATTAAGAATATATTTAATTATCCCACAACATAATTTAATATCCACTTGGGGGAGCAGTTAAACAGTTTATTAGAACAATCAAAGCAGACTTTCAAACAAATTGTTTTGCATCATTACTCCAGTCACACAATCCTTCAGAAATCCTTTTAACGATCTTATTTTCTACAAAAAAAAAAAACATTTATTGTTATTATTATTATCATTATTATTATTATTAATGTTGAAAAAACTGAGAATTTTTTTCAGGTTTTTTAGGGCGAATAAATTGAAAGAACAGCATTGTTTTTACATTTGTTAGTTATCTATTTGTTACGTTTATATTATTTACATCAAGCTTTTGAATGGTATAGTATTGTACAACCCGAATTCCGGAAAAGTTGGGACGTTTTTTAAATTTTAATAAAATGAAAACTAAAAGACTTTCAAATCACATGAGCCAATATTTTATTCACAATAGAACATAGATAACATAGCAAATGTTTAAACTGAGAAAGTTTAAAATTTTATGCACAAAATGAGCTCATTTCAATTTTGATTTCTGCTACAGGTCTCAAAATAGTTGGGACGGGGCATGTTTACCATGGTGTAGCATCTCCTTTTCTTTTCAAAACAGTTTGAAGACATCTGGGCATTGAGGCTATGAGTTGCTGGAGTTTTGCTGTTGGAATTTGGTCACATTCTTGCCTTATATAGATTTCCAGCTGGTGAAGAGTTTGTGGTCGTCTTTGACGTATTTTTCGTTTAATGATGCGCCAAATGTTCTCTATAGGTGAAAGATCTGGACTGCAGGCAGGCCAGGTTAGCACCCGGACTCTTCTACGACGAAGCCATGCTGTTGTTATAGCTGCAGTATGTGGTTTTGCATTGTCCTGCTGAAATAAACAAGGCCTTCCCTGAAATAGACGTTGTTTGGAGGGAAGCATATGTTGCTCTAAAACCTTTATATACCTTTCAGCATTCACAGAGCCTTCCAAAACATGCAAGCTGCCCATACCGTATGCACTTATGCACCCCCATACCATCAGAGATGCTGGCTTTTGAACTGAACGCTGATAACATGCTGGAAGGTCTCCCTCCTCTTTAGCCCGGAGGACACGGCGTCCGTGATTTCCAACAAGAATGTCAAATTTGGACTCGTCTGACACTATTCCACTTTGAAATAGTCCATTTTAAATGAGCCTTGGCCCACAGGACACGACGGCGCTTCTGGACCATGTTCACATATGGCTTCCTTTTTGCATGATAGAGCTTTAGTTGGCATCTGCTGATGGCACGGCGGATTGTGTTTACCGACAGTGGTTTCTGAAAGTATTCCTGGGCCCATTTAGTAATGTCATTGACACAATCATGCCGATGAGTGATGCAGTGTCGTCTGAGAGCCCGAAGACCACGGGCATCCAATAAAGGTCTCCGGCCTTGTCCCTTACGCACAGAGATTTCTCCAGTTTCTCTGAATCTTTTGATGATGTTATGCACTGTAGATGATGAGATTTGCAAAGCCTTTGCAATTTGACGTTGAGGAACATTGTTTTTAAAGTTTTCCACAATTTTTTTACGCAGTCTTTCACAGATTGGAGAGCCTCTGCCCATCTTTACTTCTGAGAGACTCTGCTTCTCTAAGACAAAGCTTTTACAGCTAATCATGTTACAGACCTGATATCAATTAACTTAATTAATCACTAGATGTTCTCCCAGCTGAATCTTTTCAAAACTGCTTGCTTTTTTAGCCATTTGTTGCCCCCGTGCCAACTTTTTTGAGACCTGTAGCAGGCATTAAATTTTAAATGAGCTAATTAAGTGGATAAGTGTAAAATTTCTCAGTTTAAACATTTGCTACGTTATCTATGTTCTATTGTGAATAAAATATTGGCTCATGTGATTTGAAATTCCTTTAGTTTTCATTTTATTAAAATTTAAAAAACGTCCCAACTTTTCCGGAATTCGGGTTGTATATTGTTATTGAAACTTCATAATGTTTCACTTGACTATACATTTAGTCAGGAATTATAGTTTGGAAAAAGTCTTTGGAAAAAGTCTAACTAGTAAAATGTTTACACGTTATGTGAAAACTATTACAAGTATATAGATAAATAAGAGACTTACTCATGTTTATGATCTCTGCTGAATAAAGTGCTTCATTCTTTTTTTTTCTGAGGAAATCCGTTTTTCAAATCCACAACCACATCACATCTTTTTGGGGTGATTTAGGTCTTATTCCTCTCATCGCGAAGCAAACAGTAAAATAAAAAAACTTGAACAGTCTCACTGCGTTTTCTTCTGTGTGGGCGTATTCAAGCCGCGCGCTTCAGTTTGAATCTGAATAGCTTGTTCAGCGCGGGGGCGTGGTCACATTAGATATAATGAAGGGAGACATGAAAAAGACATCGTGTTGTTTTCATATGGATTACTTTATCACAGAATATTTGTTCTCGGTGGCACTTGTTTAGTTTAAAAGCAGACATGTCAAGCTTTCTATAGATATCTCTCTCATGTCTCTTCGTTGAGTATTCAAGGAGTTACAGTTCATTTTAATGACGTGTTTGTAAATGAAGATCAGCACAGACAAAGGCTGCAGACAGCACACCTTGTTTGTTATCTTTATTTTATAAGTGCACAAAGTTTTGTTATGTCTGTATCCAAAAAAAAGTAGACCCTTTACAGATTCGATTGATGTATTGCTCTAATCTGTACGATTAAAACTGAAAGTGTAATTTAAGTTCTTTTCGGGGTTATCAGGAGAAAATGACTCATAACGTGTATCCGCGTTAATCGACTCCAGAGGGTTAAAGAGGTGCGTTCACAAAGTTTCAGCAGCTACCCAGAAACACAACAGACCTAAACCTTAACCAAACCTAGTGGTCTTCAGAAAAAACAATGGTTCTTCAAACCCCCTTGGCTTTTTTTATCTTCACATCTGTGAGGTCTTCAACCGCTTTCTCTTTCCTGCACTAAAGAGTTCAAAGGCTCTTTCTGATCTTTGTTTTACTGTGTGTTTGTGTGCCTTCACACCCGTGAGGTCAAAGGTCTTTATTTATAGCTAACTCATGTCTTTCCTGAGTAAATTACCCACACTAAAGAGTTCAAAGGCTCTTTGCTTTACTGTGTGATGTCTTTATTGCATTTCAGGTGACATACATATTGAGAGAGAGAAACACAAGTTAAATCAAAAGGAAAATAAAAATGTATAAAAACCCACACAATGTCTAAGAAAGTAAATAAGAGTAAAATATTTATTTTTTCTATGATATGTGTTTTTTCATGTGTTTTCATCTTCATTTAGTGAGATGGTAGATGCTGAAATCACAGTGAGCATCACGCTCTCTTCAGTATATGTGTATTTAAACCTAGTGTCTGCGCCATTCGTTAACCGAGACACTCAGAACATGCAGGATTCATACTTAAATCACCGTTTGTGGCTTAATAGTTACAGATACTATTCCATAGGGGTGCACAATATATATCGGCCAATGATTAATGCGCATCTCCTCAGTAAATTCCATCAGGTGCGTGATTTCACAGAGCCGTTGTTACTACACAGAGCCGTTGTTAATTGACAAGCTGCCCAAACCCACGTTCACTATCAGCTTGGATTCGCGCAGCTTGTCAGTCCAGATTTAGAATGCATTGTTAACTGAGAAGCTGTGCAAATCCACGTTCATTTTCAGCGTTTATTTGCGCATCTTCTTAGGTAACAACGGCTCTGTGTAGTAACAGCTGCTCTATGTGAAATCACGCACCTGATGGAATTTACCGCTGATTAGAGAACAAGCTTTACTGACGAGATGCACATTAACGATCGGCCGATCATGATCGGAGCACCCCTACTGTACAGATCTGTATAGGCACTGTAACCAGTCTTATGAATTCACTGATTTTAGTTTAGTAATCTGCATGCATGATAGACTATAGTAAAAGTCACGTATTTTAATGTTTTTATCTAATGTTTTCCATTTGATTTTAATTCCAAATGTTTAAATCTAGGCCTATTTAATAAAACTAGTCAGTCTGAGTGTTGTCATGACATTCAGGTTTTGCATTTTTGGACTGTATTTGAGGGATTAACTATTCTCATAGAAAATTCACATATATATCTAAACATTTTTAGTAGTGTTAAATTTGGTTTCTCTTATAGCCTACATTGTACACTTTCTTGTCATTCTAGTTATATAATTCTGTTTAATATTCCTGGTAAATTCTGAAAATATGATGTTTGTAATGGTGTCAATGAGCAGACAAAATTAGAGCTTGGAGCACCTCTTGTCTGAATGGTAGTTCATTCATCCGCATGACCTACAACCACTGTGGCAAATTGGATGCAAATGGTACTAACTTCAGTCAAATTAATTCCAGCTTCACCTCTCTGGATATCTAATGTGGTGGATGGATAGCGTTGTGGGTAGGGTTAGGGGGTGGGTGGATGTTCTACCTCCTCCCATAGGCGCACATTATATTCGCTTCTCCTCTAGCAAGGGGGAGCTACACGTAAGCTCCACCTGTTTTCTCTGCAGTAAGCTGCCTTTCATAAGAAGGCCCAACTGTCTGAAAGTAATTTTCAGTGATCACTGTAGTTTTTGTACTACTGTAAAAACAACTTAAGGACCAGTGGTTCAACAAGGTCTGGAGTTTAGAGTAGATTGAGTATTTAGATCATGATAATGAACCATATGGAGTAAAGTAATATCTCATCATCACTGAAAATAATGTTCCCTTAAGTGCTCCCCCTTCAGGGTCGGTGTAGAATTCATACTTACCTGGCAGGGGAGATACCATGATCAAGAAGGTGGTTCACCCAGGGCGAGGCTCAGCCATTGCACTTCGGTTGTGCTGACCCCTGCGAATTCCCCAAATGTGGGAATCTCGACTGCATAATTTCTGGTAGTGGGGGACTGCGTTCGCGCTCTCCCCTGATTTTCTGGTTAAAAATAGAACTGTAATTTACTAGGGATGTAACGATATCAAAGTCTCACGGTATGATACAATTTCGATATTGACCTCACGGTACAATATTTACGGTATTGTTAAATAGCTCACGATAGTGTTTGTGATGATAATAGCGAAAAAATACCGACTTTTATTCTGCTTTTGCCAGTCAACAGGCAATATATTGTTGTATTTATGGATCCATGACAACATAAAACACTGATCACATAGTGCTTTTAAAGTGCAAGTTGTAGTCAGGAACATCAATATTCTGTATAGTAATATTTGGTTGCATAACTGATTCTTCTGTGCAATGTTCAAGTTAAGAAGCAGCTAGAACAATCGTAAACAATAGGCAATTCCCTTTAAGTGCAAATAAAGATCAAGTTAAGTCAGGTTTAAATGTGCAAGGCAAATAAGGGCAGCCTTTTAAAACTGGTATTTAGGAACATAACTTAAACTTAAATAAAATAGTCAGTCAAAAAGCCTTTAAAAAAAAACACTGACCTATCATTTAGCTTATGTTCACGTTTTTCATCAGAAAGATCAAAATATCTACATTGCAAGAAGAAAAAAAAAACAGTAAAAAAAATCCTTAAACTGTCTGGCAAAAAGCCTTCTGAAAAACACTGAACTATCCTTTAGCTAATGTTCAAGTTTTTCTTTAGAAAAATCAAAAGATCTACATTGCAAGGGAGAAGAAGAGACCTCTGGGCATTTACAATATCCCCTGCTGTTGAAAATACCCTTTCACTGGGCACTGAGGTAGCGGGTATACACAGGTAGGTCTTTGCTAATGAAGACAGAATAGGATACCGCCCTGCATTGTCTCTCCACCACTTAAGAGGGCAAGCAGACAGAGAAACTAATGCTTCTTTGCAGTAAGGGTCAATTTCTGCCTGAATTCCACCTGTGACTTGATTACTGCTAAAAGAAGAGCCAAGGAGGTCCTCAAGGGCATGCTTCTTAAGAGGAGGCACAAAGCTCGCTCTGCTGTCGTCCAGATCTGCTGGATGTGGGCTCCTGGGCAGCACATCTTGGTCCTGGTTCATAAATGATAAAAAGACATTTATATCAGCATTTTGTTACATTTTATTGTATTTCTCTCAATTTTCTCTATGGCACAGCGTTAACATTTTTTACCTGTTGTTGCATCTGTGATGCTTTGAACTTTATTCTTTCAAAGACGTCCTCTCTCTCTCCACTGCCTAGATGTTGCAAGGTCCGAAAGCGTGGATCCAAAGCACTGCTCTCCTGCATGAACTTTTCATCCTCTCCTTGGTATCTGTCAGTAAGATCCTTCAGAATGGCTACCTTCATCTGAGCAATGGCATTTGAGTCATGATTATCTGTGGCCATGCTGTCTTGAATCATTTGTTTTAGTGGTGAAATGAGAGATATTGTTGGTTGCAACTCATCACAGAGAACAGTTGTGGCCTTTTTTATTGGTAAAAGAATCTTCACAAGATCCTCTGCATTTGCAATGTCAGATGTGTCCAAAGTGTCAATTTCATGTGACTTGTCTCAGTTTATCACTCAGTAGGGCTGCAGCAACAGCTTGTTGCTGTTCAAGGTAGCGCTCCACCATGACCAGAGAGCTATTCCATCTTGTCACTACATCAATAATGAGTTTATGTACAGGGAGATTGAGTAGTTTTTGTTTGGTGGTCAGCACGGCTGTGGCTGTAGAACTGCGGTGAAAAAAACTTGCTACATGTCTGACTCTACCGCGGAGGCGGCTCACTGCGTTGACCTTTAAACCTGCTTGGGAGGCCAGGTTTAGTGTGTGCGCAAAGCACCGTATGTGAGGGGACAGTTCGGCTTCCTTTACTGCTACTCGCATGTTGCTTGCGTTGTCAGTAACAACAGCGATCCTTGTTCCAATCTTGTCCAGCCCCCACTCTTTGACTGCAGATTTAAGGACTTCGGCTATGTTTACGCCAGTGTGTGATTCGCTAAGCTGTCTAGTTTGTAAAACGTAACTCTGCATTTCCCATTCACTCGTCAAAACGTGCCGTAATAGTGATGTAACTGTGAGTCGCTCTGGAAGTCCACCCATCAGTGGTAATCGCAATGCACACAAGACTGTTTAAGGTTCAACATGACACGTTCTTTTGTCTCACGGTAAAGAGCAGGGAACACAGTTTGACTAATTGATACTTCGGCTCAAGCTTGGCCACTAACCTTTTAAATCCTTTGCCATCTACTGCAGAAAAGTGACGTAAATCACACACTATGTATTCCGCGATGTACCTCATGATTTCTTGAGCCCTTGCGCTGTTGTGTGGCATAGTTGTTGAAAATGCCTCCTTCAGGGTTTTTTGACCGGACAGGACTTTCTTTGTGAGAGAATCTGCAAACTTTTCGGGATGATGGGTCGTCAGATGACTTCGCATGTTGCTTGTGTTTCCTGTGTTGTATCGCAATTTACTGTGGCAGTGCTTGCACATAGTCCATTGTCTGTCCACCACCTTCTCTCCTTTTGCGTGTTTTGACACGGCGAAACCAAAATGTTTCCAGACATCTGATTTAAAAGCTGCAGGGGCTGGCACAATCTCAAATTCGGGGTTGTTGTTTTCATCCTTCCACTCGCGCTTAACACTTTAACACAATTCGCTTCTGGTGTGAACGCTCCATCACACATTAACTGCTTCTATTCTTAAACGAGTCTAGGAGAACTCACCGGTATCACACAAACTCCGTATGTGTTGCATTCAACTCGGGCAGTGGTCTAGAACAATTTATTTATTCACCAAAAGGACAAAAGTTTTTAAGAATGAACAATAAGGCATAGATAAGTTTGAAGTTTCTAATTCTGATTCTGAGTTCAGCGTAAAAAAAAAAAGCGGAGTAAACCGAAAGAGCGACCTATATTGTAGCTCTATAAATGAAGCATACAGACTAGGCATATATCCTGAAATAACAGGGTTTACCAGCTATATGTAACCGCGAATTACAGGATTGTTTTTTTGTTTTTTTTTATATGGTATAAAAAATGTCCACATACTTAAGTAGGCCTGTACACGTAAGCTCCACCTATTTTCTCTGCAGTGAGCTGCCTTTCATAAGAAGGCCCAACTGTCTGAAAGTAGTTTTCAGTGATCACTGTAGTTTTTGCACTACTGTAAAAACAACTTAAGGACCAGTGGTTCAATAAGATCTGGAGTTTAGAGTAGATTGAGTGTTTACATCGTGATGATGAACCATATTTTGTAATGTCTCATCATCACTGAAAATAATATTCCCTTAAGTGCTCCCCCTTCAGGGTCGGTGTAGAATTCATACTTACCTGGCAGGGGAGATACCATGATCAAGAAGGTGGTTCACCCAGGGCGAGGCTCAGCCATTGCACTCCGGTTGTGCTGACCCCTGCGAATTCCCCAAATGTGGGAATCTCGACTGCATAATTTCTGGTAGTGGGGGACTGCGTTCGCGCTCTCCCCTGATTTTCTGGTTAAAAATAGAAATATAATGTACATAGTTTGTAAGGAACTATAACTAATTTTAAAGGGATTTAATACATCTGTGGAAAAGCTGTGGATTTCTATATCAATATGTTTGTTTGTGATAATACATATACGTAATACATGTAATATTTGTCCTGAAATAACAAAATGCTTAGTGTAATTTTTAAATCTTGCTTAATTTGTTTGTGATAGTTCTATTAATATTGATTCTTAAGGCCTTTAATTTGATCATTTACGCCTGTTTCACATATAATCCGTCTGCAGTGCGTATGCAGTCGGAGTACGTTATGTATGTGGTGCTGAAGCAGCACGGGCTCATTGTGCTTTCACACAGGACGCGTTTGCAGTCCGCTACTGATCCGCAGCTGTTTAAGGCACAAAACACAACATTTGTCCATTATTTTGATATCAAATCATGTAGCCTAAAAAAAAAAAAAAAACATGCATTTGACTGCTAGGTTTTTATAATAAGTTGCTAAAACAAGCTGCAACACATTTAAACACAACATTAGCCTACTTTTCTTGTTAGGATATCACAAACATTTTTTTAAAAAAGTGCACTATAGTGCATTATATATGCACCTCTATAAAAGTGCATATATAATGTTGCTTTGTTTCTCTAAAGTTGCTCTTTTTCTTGTTTTAAAACCCATGTGTTGCTTGTGAAACACAGTAGGCTTTAATTAGTTTACATTATTGTGAAATGACTGCATTTCTGTGTCAATCCATGTTAATTTTTGCAGCGCTGTCACTTTAATTCAGCGCATGCAGCACAGCAAAAATAGACTCTGTACGTAAACGATCGCTGCACTGCTGCAGACGCACTGCTCCTGGAACGCATTGAAGGACCGCAACCACATGCAGTGGGAACGCTGGAATACGTTAACATTGGTGCGTAAAAAAATACGCAACACATACGCACTGCAGACGGAGTATGTGTGAAACGGGCGTTATGGTCATATTTTTAAAATGCAGTGTGTCTTTATCTCCACTTATTGTTTTTTTTTTTGTCTGTAGTGAGTGTGATTTGTAGGACTCTTGAGTTATGTTTTGACCCCTCCCCTCCTCATACTGTCTCCTCCCCTCATCCCACCCCTTTACCCTCCCATTTTATCAACTCTTTGTCTGCCCATTCCTTGAACCTTTTTCAAGTCTAAGGTGTGAACGACCGGTGCTCAAGTAAGGGGAGTTTAATTACCCTTTAAGCCTTACCTTACCTGAGCTGTGTTAACAATATCATTTTGCACAAAAAGTATTAGAGGTAAAAAAAATAAATAAAAAAAATAAAGCTTACCAGCATCATATCTGCGGTGTCAAAGAATGTGGTTCCTGCTGTTGACTGTTTGTGGGTATCGCTTCTCGGCCTTTTGGCTAAGATCAAGTGTAGTATCTGTTCTTATCAGTTTAATATCTGATACGTGCCCTACCCGGGCACCATATATTAAATTGATTTTTGGAATAGGGAGATGGAATAGGGGCTTGCTCCGTCCACTCCACGCATCGACCCGGTATTGCAGTACCTCCGGGAACGGTGCACCCCCCTAAAATGGTTAAAAGTTATTATTTTTGTCATGCGTGATAGCAATAGATGTTTAAAGAAATGTAGTTAAAATTGTTAGTGACTAATTGTTAGGGATGGATTAAAGGAGTAATGGATTTTGTTTTGTTTGTTTTTATTTAGCATGCAAGAGAATGGGGATTATTTAATCATACAATTTTGTGTGTGCGCCAAAGCAATGGCTAAGTTTATTATAGGTGCAATAGGTGATTGTCTTCAGAATTTTTTTTCTTAGGCTGGTTTGAAGTCTCTTCACATTCCTATAGCAATCATTTAAGTTAAATGGTCTAAATATATTTATCTGTATTTATATATTCTGTAGAAGGACCAAGAAATGTATGCTCTGTCATAAAACGCTCTGTCTGAGTGTTTTTAATGGCTTTCCTACTGAGACACCCCTTGCTGCAGACTGTAGCGTGATCACATACCCATGCCAGGTATGCGTTTACCGCGCATGTGAACAGTGACGTAAAGCCGCGTTTCCACCGCTTGAACTGTACCCAGGGACTTTGGGCTGGCACTCCGTGTGTTTCCACCGCAAGAACTAGGATCTAATTAAAGTTCCGGGTAAAAAATTGCCCTTCAGCAAGTTCCTGCTGGTGAGGTAGTACTTTCAAAGGTCTGGGATTTTCGGGGGTGGGACTTGGGCGCTAAACATGCTGATTGGTTGAGTTCCTGCTGCAATGTTATTTCAACCACCATTTATTCAGATCATTTTTTAAATATTACTGTTATGGTGTCATAAAATGTAGTTTTAGAAGTATTTCAGGCAAGAATGTAGTTGTTAAACTCAAATATGCGGTTTATTTATAAAGACAGCGCCTATTTAAAAATGTATTTTGACGATTTTGGAGACTATCAGCTCCAAACGAACAGCGGGAGCTCAGTGATCATGTTTCCCGAACAAGAGCAGTCTAGACTCTGCCAGTCCTTCTGATATCTGTTGCTGGCTCTGTCTCTTTAGTGGCTAAACATAAAATAAAATTTTGGGGATAAATCTAATGTCATATTTGATCATTAATCTATTAGTATTTTAAAATGAAAATAAAGAGGCAATACCGTTTGATATAATCTTGTTTCATTGTAATTTAGGCTATATAGGCCTACACATTTCCCTGAACTTTCTGTGGCTATTAATGTTTAAATGAAACGAAAGAAGGCAGTGGTGTTTATCATATTTTGCCTAATTTTAAATATACAGTGAGGAAACTTGCAGTAGCCAAGATGAGCTGACTGATGTTATAAAGTACGCTGCTTTTTGCAGAATTACCGGACTTGCGTCATCCTGTCCACGGGAGATCACACTCCTGAGTCTAGCTCGCAAAGTCCAAACTACTAAGGATGTTAGTCTGAAATTTGCATACATTCTATTGAGAAATGTGGGCAGACTTACGTCACCAGACCACTTACCTAATCTTCACGGTACTTTTGACTGCTATGGAAACTCAGAAAGCAGCAGGTCTGGGGGGGGGGAAAGTTCCTGGTACAATTGTTCCGGGTAATTTCGGTGGAAATGTGGCTTATAGTATGTATATAACATGTGTGCGCATTAACAAGGTGATAGCCCATGCATGTGTAATTTTCTTTGCGTGATGACGTTAATTGTTTTTGCCTCAAACGTGACACATAATAAAACGCATGTGCATACTTAACAGAATACTCTAATAAAATGTTTGAGTATTAAAGAACATTAAGGTGGGAAAAAAGAAGGGAAAAACAACAGTAAAATATGATGCATCAAGCACCACTTATCCATTATTTTAAACATGTTTCATCTGAGGTAAAATTGTATGGAATTACAGCGGAACTTAGCGATTGGCTTTTTCTTTGTTTTTTTTTTCAACAGTTTTCATGTGTGTGTTTTACGTTGAATTTGAATGTATCTGCATGATTACCATCTGTTTGAGTGCAAATCAGCACAAATCGGCTCGCTATTACTGTATAATCACAGCTATCACGGTTATAGATGAATGCCATCTAGATGAATAGAAAGAGTGGTTTATTGACTTTAAGGTGTATTACATGTATTCATGTATTTTTATATCAAATTTAAAAAAAAAATCAGTGTAGTAAAAATTGCAAGGCCACTGCAGTGTCTAACTTTGAATATTTTTGAGCATTATCAAATTTGGTTGATAAAGTAAAGCCCAAAGAGTCTTTTTTTTCTAAAGACGAAAAAATTGTGTGCTGGCTAACAGGTTAAAGGATAATTTTTAAAACTTGCTTAACTTGTGATAGTTCTATTAATATTGTTTCTTAAGGCTTTTACTTTGATCATTTATGGTCATATTTTTAAAATGCAGTGTGTCTTTATCTCCACTCATTGTTTTTGTTTGTAGTGAGTGTGATTTGTAGGACTCTTGAGTTATGTTTTGACCCCTCCCCTCATACTGTCTCCTCCCCTCATCCCACCCCTTTACCCTCCCATTTTATCAACGCTTTGTCTGCCCATTCCTTGAAACTTTTTCAAGTCTAAGGTGTGAACGACCGCTGCTCAAGTAAGGGGAGTTTAATGACCCTTTAAGCCTTACTTTACCTGAGCTGGGTTAACAATAGCACTCTGCACAAGAAGTATTAGAGGTAAAAAATTTATAATATAAAGCTTACCAGCATCATATCTGCTGTGTCAAAGAATCTGTTTCCTGCTATTGTCTGTTTGTGGGTATCGCTTCTCGGCCTTTTGGCTAAGATCAAGTGTAGTATCTGTTCTTATCAGTTTAATATCTGATACGTGCCCTACCCGGGCACCATATATTAAATTGATTTTTGGATTAGGGAGATGGAATAGGGGCTTGCTCCGTCCACTCCACGCATCGACTCGGTATTGCAGTACCTCCGGGAACGGTGCACCCCCCTAAAATGGTTTAAAAAAAGAAATATGTTCATTTTTGGTTCAGTGTAGTTTAACCTTTATAAAATGTGGAGTAGTGATGCTGGAGATACTTTTTATTTTTGTATGTTTTATGAAATTGGTTTAATTAACATATGAGGCTTGTTTGCTTTTTTAATTTGTATTTTACTTTTGAAACCGACCACACTTTTTAACCAAACCTCAAACATGGACTTTTAAAATCAAGCAAAACACTGTGGTTTTAATCAAATGCTTTTTAACAATGATTGTTTCTTTCATTTTACCATGTGTATTTATTATATATTATATTGCTTGTTTTAATGTGTGCTTGAAAAGAAAAATGTGTGAAAAAGTAAAAATGAAAATGGGAAAAATGTAAATGGTGACAATAAAACATTTTCAAAAGAAAAATCTGTTCTTAACAGTTTAATATCTGATACGTTCCTGCCCGGGCACCATATATTAAATTGATTTTTGGAATAGGGAGATGGAATAGGGGCTTGCTCCGTCCACTCCACGCATCAACCCGGTATTGCAGTACCTCCGGGAGGGGTGCACCCCCCTAAAATGGTTAAAAGTTATATTTTTGTCATGCGTGATGTTTAAAGAAACCGTTTATATATAATTAAATTTCTTCCGGGTAATTTCGGTGGAAATGCAGCATATGGTGTCTATAACACGCGTGCGTGTGTAATTTGCTTTGCGTGATGACGTTAATTGTTTTCGGGCCGTACGCGACACGTCATTAAAACGCATGTGCATAGGGCAATTCCATGCAAAGGTCATCTTTACCATGAAAAAATAAAGTTTTAACCAGAAGAACAAAACCCTTTTTATGTTGTCCATTTAGGTCTGTAATATACTGTATTAATGTGCTTTAACAAATTTTTTAAGAAAATTGCCTTGTTTATCCACCAGATATGAGGTGAGCAACAATGCTTAAATTACATTTTCAACCAGGCATATTTCATGCTTTCAAAAAAAGGTATCAAAGACCCCCCTTTTTAAACTTTATTTTAACAGTAAGCATTTTGCAGAAAGATGGAGGCATGCCTGAGAAATAAATGTACTAATTTGGTCATAACAGCACTGCCTGTTGAATTTATAAGGGCTATAATAAAGAGGTCTTGGCGCTTCAGTGCACTGTCACGTCCATAACGTTTTAAAGGTTTAGTTTATTTAATATGACAATTATAAATACAAATAACTTGAAACTTTATTTACAAAGCTAAATTATGTTTATGCTTATTAGGATCGACAATTCATCTCATTGCTCTGAACAACCATAATAATGCGTTACGGACGTGACCGTTACGGACGCTTCATATTAAATCATGCACATGGACTGTTGTGATCTGTTTCGAACCAGAAATGATTTTGGCCAATTCAGTAAATGTTTGATTTGTAGAAAGACTTTCTTTATAGTGAATTTTGTTTTGTATAAATTGTATCTTAATAAAATGTGATGATTTTGACTCGCAGCTGTGCATTAAAATCCATAAACGGCCGAAAACCGTGCGATCATTTAGACACAAAAAACGTAGGCTACATGATTGCTAGTGACTCACAGTGACTGCTAGTGACTTGCTACGGACAATAATGTCCATCGGTTCAGCTGACTGTGGAGGAAACCTGTGATTTGAACTCCTATATGACAAACATTAATTGTTAATGTATTTAATCTCGACTGTCTTCCGTAATAGTCTCTGCTTTGTTCCGTCTGTTTGTTTATGCCTATTCATTCACATCCTAGTCGAGAGGCGCCCTGCAATTGCGCGAGGAACCTGATTGGTTTAGGCGCGAAACAGGCGCCCTCTGATTCGCTAGCACTTCCTGTCATTCAAGCTCAGGTTTTGACAGCTCAAAGATAGCGTTATCTTAAAGCTATACGCCTACCACAACGACAGATGGATAAAATGGTAAGATGATACTAAAAACCACACACAATCAGGGAAGTAAATTGAATAAAAATCTAGTTATATTAATGTCATATCAAATATTATATAACAATATAACAACCTACTTTATAGCAGGCTATATATGTATACATATTTGTGTTTGTGTGTGTGTACACACATACATGTTCACACATATACACACACTAGGGTGACCACCTGGCTATTGCTCTGTTGCAGGTCAGCAGACTTGATTTTGCGGGACAATGCTGGACACGAGGGAGATAACTTACTATTATTATACTAGGTGAATAAATATAGATTTTATATTAGATGTCTTTTTGCAGTCATGTTAACATGTTTTAAATTGCTAATGGGCTTTATAAAAATGACGGTGCTGGCTGGGGGGGATCTTCAGAATAATTTCAGACAGTCTTCTTGTCAATGTCAAAACAGCCACTATGCGTCAACAAAAGTGCCATGATGGTTTGATTGTTGATTTTCCAAACAGATTCTATGTATTTCAGACACGTCACATCCATAACAGGTTTTTGTCACATCCATAACGTTGTTTTTTCCTCATAATACACTTCATAAAAATATCTATATTTTAAACATTGATATTTTTATGTTCAGCTAAGACCCCTTCATCATGGATAGCAATATTTATACATTGGACTTAAAAGTTCACAGACTTTAAAGGAAATCGAACAGTATACAAAAAACTCTGTCATTTCCCGTCACATCCATAACGCATGCAAATTTTCCTTTTTTGGGGGTGCTTAAATTTTTTTTAGAAAAAAATATTTTGCCTGTCAATTCCCCAGATTGGGTGCTCTGAGAATATGCATTTCCAATTTAAATATTGTAAGAAGGTTTTTTTTGTTCTGAGACATTTCACCTGTCATTATGAGTTCATATGTCACATCCATAACGCTGGAATTGCCCCATACTTAACAGAATAGTATTGAAGAATAGTATTGAAGAAGGTGGAAAAAAAGAAGGGAAAAACAACAGTAAAATATAATACATCAAACAGCACATATCCATTATTTTAACTATGCTTCATCGGAGGTCAAATTATACAGAATTCGTTTATTCTGTAATATCTGTGTAGTATTTTATTTACAATATATTAACATTCTGCTGCACTTTACTTCACTATGTATATTGTAATATTACACTATAATGGCACCTTATATATTTCTTATTGAGCTAGTCAACATTAAAACAGATGAAGAGCAGTTGTCAACTCTAGTTGTGCAGATGGTAAAACGTGTTTGTTCACAATTTGATGCAATCGACCAGGGTTTGAATCTGCCTTTTGACAAAAAAAATCAGATCAATTTCAAATCACATCAGAAAACCATTTATTTTCAATAAAAATGAAGGAAATAATCTAAAAGTTGTGAGGGAGGGCTTATTGTCCCAATAAGGTGTGGCATCCATTTAATAATTTGAAATTAAAATTATAATTTACACTCAGAAAATCCTGCTATTTTAACATAGTTTAAATAGAATCTATAGCTATTTACACTTAGCCACTGCCTTTCTGATTTTAATATTTACTCTGCCATGGTTCTTGTTTAAGTATAATTTTGGACACTTTTGCTTTGGCAAATCTGCATGTAAAATGTTTAAGCCAATAAAGTAGTTTTAAATTCAGTTGACTACATCCCATTTTATGCATGGTGTCTCCAAAAACGGATAACGGTGGACTTCAAATTCTTTGAATGAATAAAACCCATACAGGACTCCCCTCCTGCCATTCCCCACATACCCAGGCAGTCTTTAAATATCTCACTGCACTGTAGGCACTGGGTCCCGTGAACATGGCACCTGGAACTCTGAGAAGGGTACAACTGCAGCCCGGAGATCTCCAAATAGGGGCGGGAACTCCAAAACGGGGTGGGAGCTTCAAAATAGGGCGCTGCTTCCTCCCATTGAGTGATGGGCCCATGACACGGATGCTTAATTTTCCCCCCAATCCACTTCAGTGCAAACTCCAGCCCACAACTGATTCTGAAGTTTTTATTGGTTGTGTCAGTTAAAGTGTTTCTTAAAATATGCAACAAAAAATGCTAACCCCTAAACCTACCCCACACCTTACCTTAACCAGTGAAATTTACTGAATGGTGGGATTGGCGCTGAATAGTGTGGTAAAAAATGTTGCAGTTCAGGAGATAAACAGTTAATAATGCGATTATGGAATATGAGACTAACAGCAAAATGGCACCCTTTTAGTTACACGCAGCAACACTACTCCCTCCTAGTCTGCGAATTTCGTGCCCCAGGATGGCCCCGTTGTTTGGAATAATGCGATAGAGTAAAATCTTTCCCCTCCGCTGGGACGACTCCTGAGTGATTCCCGTATACATCATTAAGCAGAGGTTCAAACTTGAGTCCAAACACCACTGGCCACAAGCTTTGGGCTCTGCTCTCAAGGAGAACATTTATTTATATCTCATTTTATTTTAGATGAACTAGAAACAATGTTGAATTTATAAAGTTTTATTTTGAAATGTAAGTCAGTAACAAATGGCTGAAGCCACAGCTAATGGTGAAAGTCTTTGCGAAAGGAGACCCTGCCCCACTTTGGAGGTTCTGCCCAATTTTGGAGTTCACGCCCCATTTTGGAGATCTCCGGTCTGCAGTTATACGTACTTGGGAACTCTTGGTTGTATTGTGCAGATACACTCCAGTTCACGAGACCTAATTTATATAAAAGAACAAGCAATATTAAAACAATATTAAGTCATTTTGAAGAAAGGCAGAAGAGACATACAAGGAAAAGATTTTAAATGTATTTTAAAAATATTATAGGATGGTGTTAAAATTTTATTTTCTTTGTCTGTAAAGTACCTAAGAGATTTAATTTATAACCAGCCTTATCATCAACTAAATTTGTCAAGTAAAAATTTAGGTTGGCTTGGCTTGAGAAAGCATAGCCTGAAAGTCTTTCAATTTTTCAAGTTTTTTCAATGTGTAAATTTTACAGTTGAGGGCAATACACTCCATCAGAGGGAAAAAAAACACTTCATCAATGGTAATACTTATATTAATAAAGTCTTTCTGCTCCAAGGAATTTTTGAAGGCAAATTTTAGGCGAAATAAGATTTTTAAAGACCAGCACTTCGAATAATATCATAAAACATGTCAAGTTTTTTCAATCACGGTCCGTGAACCCTTTGTATAATTCGTTTTTTAATTTAATATTGAAATCTGAAAAATGAAAAAAAACTGCACATTTTTCGTTTTTCCATTCGTCCGAACAAAACGAAAAATCAAGACTTCGGCTTCATTTTTTCGTTTTTACGTTCAGGGACAGAAAACTAATAAACAACTTGAATATTCGATCCCTACATGTGGGCGGGAATGAAACGCCCCTCTCCGCTGATTGGTCAACAAAACATTACAACATGATAATAGTCCTAAAAACATAAGAGTCCTACGGATTCTTAACCTGTTTATTTCTACTGCATTTTATCTCTTTCTCTTCATCAAACAGCCAGATCAAAGAATAGCTTGACACAAACCATACAGAGGCAGAGCCTTTTGGTCCTTTGGCACACGGCTGCTTTATTATAGTATCCACGTCTAGCAAAATGTGTCTGGCAAAGCTGTGCGACGCACTGCAGCGCGGGGAGAATATAGCCTATTGTAGCGAAGTGCAGACCGCTTTCAGTTTATGTGAACATCTAGTTATAACTTTTGTTTTAGACAATATGCTGCATTTTGAACTATGGGGGAACTTAAAATGACAGATATGAATAGAAATTAGCACATCTATTATTTATTTTTCTATTTTGAGTTTTATTCATAAAGCACTTAATGCAAATTTCAGAAACCATTGGTTGTTATCCCAAATGTTTACCTTATGCTGTGTTCCAGACAACTCGGATACAATATAATATTTTTTATTATATTATATTGCATTATACGAATAATATTATACTTTACATAATAATAATAATTATCATCATTATTATTATTATTATTATTATTTACAAAAACGAGTAAAATATGTACAATAAAGTACAATCCTTATAATCACATAGCACTTAAAGTTTAATATCTAATCTGCTGATTGCCCTGCAGGTGACCGCATAAATCTTTCTTCTTACAATGCACGTTATTACGTTTTTTTAATTTTTATTAAATAATTAAAAAGTGCAGAAAAAAATAAAAATACATCTAAATTTAATGATTGAACAAAAAATGAATAAGATAAGTAATGTAGGAAATATGCCCGGGGGGTGGGGGGGTTCTGTCAATAACTTGCTGACGTGCAAGAAAAACAGCTATGTATTGGACCTGAAAATCACGTCCGTCTCTCTATATATATTTATTATTATTATGTAAAGTATATTATTTTACACTATACCATAATAATATAATATAATATAATTGTTATTATATCAGAGTTATCGAAAATGCAGAGATATTAGGTAAACATTTCAATAAACGATTGTGTAGGCCTACTACAATTTCTGAGCCATTCTATAAGATGACATTTCATCACTTGACAAATGGATAGAGACTCCTAAGTAGCACTTAAAGCACGGCTACGTGCGACTGTGTTAAGTGCATTTTTGGGAAACGCAGATGAAACAATAACGGACGATCGTAAAATGACTTGTTACGTAGAAAGCGGTCTTCAGCGCTAAAATCGATCGTTATCGAGACGCAGCCCAGATTAACGAATGGCTTGACACAAACCGTACCGAGGCAAACCCTACAGAACTTTCTATTGTGTAGGCATAACTTATGCAACCTACCAGTGAAACATTTAGTTTATCAAGTAAATATTAATTTACTTCGCACTTGCACTCACAACTTCTACTTTGTGCACTGCAGAGCGGATAGACAAGCGCAGACCACTATTCATTTATGTGAACATAGGTAGTTTTAGACAATAAGATGAGTTTATTAATTCATATTGGGTACTGGCCATCTAACTGATAGCATAGAAATTTTTTATTTTCTCTGCTAACTACACCCACGTCACAGAACTGCTGTTTGACTCACAGTAGGTGCAAAGAATGGTGTATCGTTCCTTAAAGAATCACAGTCTTTGAAAGATCCATTATTATAGACAACAATTCACTGACCAATTATTATAGACAGCAACTTGATTTTATTTCTGAATCAATTAATGAAGCATTTTGAACGAATAGACTGAAAAAAGGCTTCTTTATTAACACAATGAAATATCGCCACCTAGTGGTGATATTACTTTCATAATTAAAGTTTCATTTAAAAAAAATAATTTTGTTCATATTTCTATATTCAAAATGTTGTATAAAACATTCATCTTATTTCCTTATACATTTGTAATTGCTATGTAAATGCATCTACAGCTGTCTGATCAGCATTAAACTGTAAATACATCTATAAAAGTATCTTCAGACACAGGGTCTATCTCTGAATACTGATTTAATTGGTAACAGCCTATTGTCATATTATTCTAATGTTTTTTATGTAAAAATGTAACATTAAATATGACATACAAAAGGTAAAATGTAAAAAAAAAAACAACAACAACTGAAAATCAGTTTTAAGTTCCTCCATAGTTCAAAATGCAGCATATTGTCTAAAACAAAAGTTATAACTAGATGTTCACATAAACTGAAAGCGGTCTGCACTTCGCTACAATAGGCTATATTCTCCCCGCGCTGCCATTCACACACATTTGCATTGACACTCTCTGTGATTATTACCAAAGCATCCTTACAATTATAAGCCATTAACACAAACGCATATTTTTAAGAAAACAAAAGTAATGTTTTTTAACTTAACTGCCACCAAATCTCAAATCCACCATACCTTAAGAACATCCGGAAGTGAATGAACTTGGACATGTACATTAATGGCAGTCAGTACGGTGCACACGCATATTTACGGTACATGACGTCACCGCATGCGTTTTATAGACATAGCCTACATCACTTTGCGCATGTGCGGTAAACACATCACGCGCTACAGTCTGCAGCGAGGAGAACTTGTTCCTACCTGCTTGTCAACGTATGTATCTACATACCTCTGCGCATCCAGTTCATGTGAATAGGATACCTTGTCATTGCTTTCACGCATGCTCTGCAAAGAGAGCAAGAATTGCAAACAAACATCAACAACCCTGTCTTCCTTCCTGGTATTGTAGTACTTTTAAAGTTTTCTTGCTGGTGAATGACCCATAATGTAGCCCAAAAGTTCCCAATTCAAGTCCTCGTGCACATATTTTGCACGTCTCGCTAAGCCATTGACGATTAAGACAGCTGACTCCATTGTGGTGTGACAGTCTCTCTTTCTCTCACACACACACACATGCACAAAAACACACACCTACACATGACACACCAAACTCTGTGTTTGAACAGCAAATACTCAAACTAATAACTAAACATACATACAGTAGTGGATTCAAAAGCACCAGATTGTCATAGCAAAGTCAGAATTACCTCCTCTCCTAGGTTCAAGAAACGGTGGTCCATAAAATGCATTGCTGTTCTGTTGTAAGTAATCTTAAAGATTCCTAAATGCATCTACTTTCGGAAGGCCAAATAAAGTGCTTTTGCCTAGAAACACACATCCCTGACATGGCCGCTTCAACACTGTGTTACTGAAACCATGCCTTCTTTCTTTGCGTGAACATTTGGGTGGCATTACGCATATTCCCACATCGTGATGTAGACATTAACACACCAAATTCAAATTACCAACTCGTTAGAAGTGAGCTATGCGAATGAACTCTTCCGATAGATATAATCCCTACACCATGTTCATTACACTATACTCCCTGAGCAGAGGTTTACTTCACTTCAGAACATGGACTGGAATTGGGAACCGCTGATGTAGCCTTGTAGTAATGTTGTCTCTGGTATTCTGGTCTGTGAGCATAAATGTGTTCAGGGGCGTGGCTTTGGACGGCAATTGGAAGGAGGGTGGCACGTTCGCTTTTGGTGATATTAGACTAATGTTAGCAATTTCCAAGATCTCCAACTGCACCTTTTAATCTAGTTTTCCCCGCTGGTAGGTGCTGTAACTACTCCATTTTGCGATCAAAAAATTGCAAAAAAGTTTCCATTTATGGCTTTAAAATAAAAAAGTATTCTGACTCCCACACTCTGTCAACTTCAAGTGATCTGTGCTATTTTTTAGTTCATCTTGAATGGATGGGCAGCCCACCCGTGTTTGTGTATTTGGCGTAAACTCTAGTGTGAAGGCACACGACTCGCTGCCACTTTCTCTCACATGTGCAAAGTGAGAGAGCAAACAAGAGTCTTACATAACAGGCAGAATTGACACGTAACATGTAAACGATATTCTTTGTGTTTTCCTGTCAAAATAATTGATACAGCCAGTCTTGATCTAGATTAAATCCTCAGTTTGTGGTGTTCAAAATGTTTTCATAAGATTTGGATACTTCTCATTAAAAAAAAAAAAACAAGGATTATTCTGATCCCAACTTCAGAAGGGTAGATTTCAGGACCAAAAGTGTAAATAAAACTTTAAAACTGGTCCAAAAAATACATCTTATGTAACCAGGCTCGACATTAATGCTTGTCCACTTGTCAGGGACAAGTGGAATTTTTAATGGGGCAAGTGAAAGAGTTTTACTTCCCAGACCAGACAAGTAACCTGATTAAATTTAAATAAACAACAATAACTAGGGTAGCAACAAAACTTTGGCGAGAATGATTCTGATTTATCACTTTCAGTGTAAACGGTGAATAATAACGGATAATGTATTGACAGTATCAAGGTAGCATCAGTTGAGGCTCGTGCAGCCTGTCTAACTCGCAGAGAAATCAAAACTATTAGTGCAACAGCAGACACAAAGAAACAAACTTGAACTAACATACTGCGGTAGAAAAAATATATAAATATTCTACATAATATATGCAACATCACACGACCAAGAGTAATATTTTCCTGACTTTCAGCACAATGTGATATTGATTTTATACAACTTTAGTTCAATAAACAAGTGATAATAACTGACTTAAATTTTAGATACATTGATAATTTTTTCCGTTTCGCTAATGAAAATAGTTCTAAGCAAAGCCACAGCAGAACAGTCATGCATTTCCGAGCAACACACAACAGTTTCATTACTGAATGATTCAGTTTATGAACAAGTCAGTGAGCCATTCATAAAGACAGTCACTTGCTTCATTTATTGAATGGATCAGCCATTTGAATGGATCAGTTGAATCAATGATTTACTTAAGACCGTAACATACCACCATCTACTGTTGGTTTAATTTAATATTTAAAAGTCTCACTGCATTTTTCCAACATTTCATGTTTATATGTCAAAAGAGTAAAACATTAATAACATTATTTATGCATTTGCAATTTTGAGTAAATGAATTTACATAACCTCTTTTAGTAAATAGATCTAAATGGCACTTTCGATGCAGCTTCTGTTTTTCCTCTGCAGTGGAAAGATGGATTTTTTTTATACGGATTTCATTTGAATAACAAACATATAGTGTCTTATCATTGTAACTTAATGTATTGATCAAGTTTAAGAATTTGACGTAAACGGTGACGTTCATTTAATCAGGTTAGGAAAATAATGTCCTTCATAAAGTTAACAAGTGTAACCTCAATCAATTTAAGGCAAATATCACAATTATGCTGATTAAAGTAATACCTAATAGAGCACTGATGAGACTATTGCTTCAGAATAAATTACATTTGCGCCAAAAAAGCTAAAAAATAAATGTATTCTGACAAGTGAATGACTGATTTACTTGTCCAAAGGACAAGCACATGTTTAAGCTTAATGTCAAGCCCTGATGTAATATATCCCCAAACAGCTGTCAATATCAAACAAAAATATATTTAAAGTGTAACTAAACCCCTGCTCAGAGCCTGACTCCACCCACTGACAATATTTGAAAAATGCTGAAAAGTGGGCAGATCACAGCGGAGATAGAGGGGACGAACCTAGGGCGGGGCTGAGCGAGTGCTGCATGATCCTGAGACCCGCAGTGACGGATTGATTGACAGCTGCTGTCAGAGACGCTAAAATGAAGAGTGACTGTAATGACGCAAATAGCTTTGCAACAGAGCGATCATTTGAAGTAGAGGACTTTTCTCCCCCACTTTCACCTGAAGTGGAGGGTGTCGAGGTGTCTGTTCATATCAATTCGAGCCGCTGGCTCAAACTGCGGTCTTAACTCCCTCACCGCGTCGCTTTTCAGCGCGAGCTGTGTGGAGAAGCCCATTTCCACCTCCATTGCGTTGAAGCAATCCCGTGTAAAATGCAGTTTGCACACTCGAGCTCTAGGCGGGAACTTGCGGTCTTCCAGGCCAAGTGCATGCAACCACTGGCGCTTAATTTTAAAGTCTGCTGGAAAACTATGCAGTCCAGCAGTGCTGTCGCAACCAGCAACACACCTCCGTACCATCCTGACCACTGTACTAAATACAGATAAATCTACGCTAACTTGAAGATCTAAATAACTATATAATTGCTATGCTGAAAGATGCTATAATAGTCTATTCTGGTCGTTACCAATACTCGCAATTTCAGCTCCGGACTCACTACAGTGATTTTGATGGTTTTATACTGCCAAGGGCATGGTAGCTCGTACCAAGGGGCGTGGTGAGCTGGAAACTGCTTACGTCACCTGCCACCGCTTACGTCACTTGCCACCGCAACATCCAATAGGAAAAATCAACTGCAGTAGCCACCGTTCAACCTGAAGAGGGCAGCACTCACACGTTTTTACACCATATATTGTAGAATTAAAACACTTTATACTCAAATGTCAAAAAAGTTACTCGAATCAATGAACAGCACTAATAAAGCCCCATTCTTATAGATCAGTAACTAAAAAAAGTTGGTTTAGGGTAGGCTTGTTGCGATAGTCGGTGTTACCGGTGATACACGGTGTTTAACCCACCTACCGGTCATAGCACTTGACCACCGGCACCGTCCCCATCGTGTTGAAGTTTTAGCCTATAGCGATAAAGCACTTAATTCAGTTAGTGACTACGTGCCTTCGTAATTTAGCGTAAGCGGAACGAGCGCCGCAGTAAAGCAGCAGGTGTCCGATTTCATTTATCATTTGAGGAGAGTGAGGCGAGCTAACTGGCAAACGATGGCAGAAGATCTGGTTTCAAAGCGAACTGTTGCAATTTAAAATGAAGGTTTTTCGTTTATTGTTTCTCATTTAGCCTATTTATAATTTTTTTTGTATGGTGTATGCAGTTAATAGGCCTACCTCTTTTTTTTAACAGCTTAACGTGAGTTTAATTTTTATATTAGTTTTTTTTTTGCACTTAAGTGTCCAGTGATTATTCGGGTAGGCTACCTTATTTAACGAAGTTTTTGATATTCGTTCGTTTCATATTCGATGGTTGTGCGGTGTTTTTTTTTTTTTTTTTTTTTTTTTTTTTTGCTGAAAAAGGCAGGCACTTTATTTAACGAATATTTATAATTATTTAACGAGTCTTGTTTGATACTTGCACGATGTGTGCAGTGGTTCGTTTTAGAGCTGAAACAACGAATCGATTAAAATCGATTATTAAAATAGTTGTCAACTAATTTAGTCATCGATTCGTTGCTAAATAACTTTTATTTGCCGTAAGCGGCTCATTTCGTGCATATTTCAAATCTGCGGTGACCAAAGTGTGGCAGTAATGAGCCACCGGAGGTTTTACTCAGCCAGTACAGCAGGAGAAGTAGCGAATAGCCAATAGCTGGCCTCGTTTTATGTCACGTGCTTCCCGAACAGCGTCTCTGCCATAGACATGTATAGAAAGCCTTTCTATACATGTCTATGGTCTCTGCAGCATTCAGCAGGATGTGGGAGTACTTTACTTTGAGCCTTCAAAAAAGAAGAGTAACCTGTAAACTCTGCACTACTGAACTGTTTAAGGGGACGTTCACATATCGCGTCTTTTGCGCGCTCAAGTTCGTTATTTCCAACACCGCACCGCATCGAGTTAAAACATTTCAACTTTTCAGAATGCAGCAAGCACAAAGCGGGTTATGTGACAAGAACTAACCAATCAGCTTCATCCTTTCCCGTAACTACGTTAAAAGCTCAGTCAAGATGAAAGGAACAGCTGATCATAGTTGTATATGGATTTCCATTTTGAAATAAATTTAGTAGCAGAGCTACTGCAAGCGATTTTTTGAGCTGCAAATCCATTTATCCTTTGCTGAAATTTCCGCGTCTTCAAGGAGAGAGCACGTCATGGTTGCTTAGCAAAGGCAGGAAAGGAAAGGAGGAGAAAGCGGTGCGCCTAGCATTTTCCACGCGTTTTTAGGCGCGATATGTGAACGGCCCCTAAGACTTTCATTTGTGCAGATTCTCCAGTACAATGTTGTTTGCAAATGTTTAGTCATAAAAGCTGATAACATTGCTTTTTAACAGTTAACATTTAAAGCTTTACAAACATGTTCTGTGATCAGTTTGTCGTTTACCAGTTCAAAATTCAGTCGTGCAGCCTAATAATGACTGAATGAGAGAGGTAAATGTTTAAAGATATTTGAAATGCACTTTTTTTCTAAGTATTCACTGCTCTTTTTCACACAGCAGGTTTTTTGTGTGTCCAATTTTTTTTTCTGGACAACCTTCTGATGGATTTTACTTTAAATTGTGAGTTCCATTCAGGTTTCATGCCATTGGCACTTTTTTCGAAGGATTGTTTACAATTTCACAGCAAAAGCTATAAAGCTGTTTCCCAGTAAATAATAAAATACAATGCACTGCAATTTTATTCTGTTTTATCCTTATTCTTCGTGAAAATATGTTCTGAAAGATTCCTTAATAAGCTTTGTGCGGGATGTTAAACTACTTTAGGAGCTCTAAGGACTGCCATGGTGAAAACATTATTTGAAATCTCCTTGTGAAATTTGCTAGAGTATGGGTCAGTGTTTTGATTGCAGAAGAGTTCGACAAAGGATTACTAACACAATAAAACAACTCCAGGTATATTTTTAATGAGGATATGACAATGCAAAATGGTTAAAATCTCTTAAAAATCTATGCTGAAGGATAAAGACCATTTATTAATAATTTACTTTGGGAAAAAATGGAAAAAACTAAAATATAAGCACATAAACCGATTAATCGATTAATCGTAAAAATAATCGACAGATTAATCGATTATCAAAATAATCGTTAGTTGCAGCCCTAGTTCGTTTTGTTAATAAATGCACTCTAAAGGTGTTTCATAAGTGCTTTCGTTTAGTTTTTGCATGGTGTGTTAAGTTATTATTCATTTTGCAATAAATATGTGTGTAATACAAGCGAGTGTCTTATTGTTTTGTGTATTTTTTATTAAGAATAAAATAAATTAACCCATGATTAATTCAAACAAATGCTACTGAATTGCCGCTAATTAAAGTGAAAGTAAATTGAGACGTGTGCACGTCTGCACGACCGCATTTTCGGCCTCCCGAAATCCCCGACACGCAACCCCGGTGACACCGGGATTACCGTTTTTTTTACACGTCGATTAACCGGTGGAAAAAATCCGTCACCGCAACATCCCTAGTTTAGGGTTTAGTTACTCTTTAATTTAAAAGGTTTTTTTTTTTCGTTCTTGGGGTTTTTGTTTTTCTTTTCTTTTTTCATCTCACTTGTCTTTTTTATTTTTATTTTTTTTTTTTCACAGACTCTCTAAGGGCTCTGTAGAGCAAAAGTAATGCAGATTTGGAAATAAAGTGTGCATCTGGATCAGGATTAGGGCTGTGACAGTGGTCGTGACAACTGCATCGACCACCACGGTTGTCTACTACGTCACGTACACGTTTTTTTTTTTTTTTTTTTTGTATGCAAGTGTAATAACAATAATAATTGTTGCAAATTGTTTTATTTAGACTTCAAGTCTATGATGATTTACAAATTACTTCAAATGCCATAAACAGCATTTCCTCGAGATTGGCAGGTTTGATTGCAGGAAAATAGTTTATGCATTCAGCAAATTGATTTTGTGTTGGGCAATGAATCTTGCTGGGGAACCAAATACTACATCACCGATCTGTAGTCATCTCCAATCATGTCACCTATCCACGTTTGTACAAGTGTCTTTAAGATCCTGTGATCACGAATTCCTGTCTGATCAGGTTTGGTGAGGCTTTCTCCAAACTGGCCAAATACAAACGAAATGGTGATAAATGAAAGATGTTAACAATAAATGCAATAAATGTGGTAACGATTCCTATTTCGAAGAGAGTGTGTGCAGACGAAGAGTTAATGTGCCCGCAAGATTTATTCTTTCACCTGTCTCCGCTTTGGGAGCCTCCGCCTGCGCACACCTTCCCAAACGGACAAGGCTTTTTTCAGTGAACAGTATCTACACCGGATCGACACCGCATCGCAACAGGTTTTTTCTAGTGGCTAACCAGCACATTTTAACTCCGAGTCAGTACCTCATGAATAGGACGAAGCAGTTAACTGTCAGAGATTTGTCATGTCATGTAGTGTTGCATCCAGTGTAACATCATCGATTGATTATAATGAATTCTATAGTAGTGCCGCGCCGCTCGTGTCCTGCAGACAGTGTGTATTTAACTTTCTTATTTTGGCCACAAACTGTATTAAACTGTATTTAACTGTATTAATTTTTGTTTTGCAAGCTTTGTATTCACTGATGGAAGTGCTAAAGTAAACGCGCACGTTGGTTAATAGATGATTGAGTCTCATTTACTATTAGCGGTTTAAATTTTTTATATATATATATATATATATATATGTGTGTGTATGTATATATATATAAATATATATATATGTATATATTTATGTATTTATGTATATATATATATATATATATGTATATGTATATATTTATGTATTTATATATATATATATGTGTATATATATATATATATATATATATATATATATATATATATATATATATATATATATATATAAATACATGCACGCACACACACTTTTTTTATACTATATATCTTAGTGGTGGGCCGTTAACATGCTGCGTTAACGGGAGACTCTTATCGGGCGATTAAAAAAATATCGCCGTTAATCTATTCTCAAAGTTGGGTTTGGAGCTGGGTCTATACTAGGCGAGCTATGATGACTTTCACCTTGATATTTTAGTGTGGATGTATACCTAGCTGAATCTGTAGGGGGCGAGAACGAGTCTTTGAACCTGTGTGTATGCCTACTGTGAAATTACCACATCAAATGTGACGTGCTAACATGGATGCAGCTAAAGCACTATTAGGACGGGACTAGTTTTCTAAACTAGATTTGAGTTTCGATTCTTACCACCTGACGTCTGCGATTTTCATGTACCAATTCGGACGGGACTAACATCTCCGTGTTTATTACAGAGGTGGGAGGGTCTTATTTGTGCATCTTGGCGTCACAGAGATCACGCGCTCTGTATGCGTGCATTGCATTCATTCAGAATTATTTTTTTACACAATAAATACTAAATGGCTAGTATAGCAAAACCATGTTCATGTGTGGTTCCTTTAGTTTAACTTGTTTTCCTTTCTTTTTTCTTTTTTTGTGTGTAGTAGGCAAAACGTACTGTATGATTAATTTTCATAAAGGTACATATGTAATTAAAACATTATGTAACTGAGTGCATAAATGAACGTGAGAAATCTTACCGGATGCTGATATTACAATAGCCGGTATTAACAGTTTACATGATCTTGCTCTTGATTTTATTATTTTTATTTTTTTATTATTATTTATTTGCTGGTAAGCAAATATATCAAACATTCGCGCAGTAAGAGCATCTACGGTAATTCACGTTGGCCAAAACACACAAGGAAACGCGTTGTGAAATAAAATATCACCGGCAATCACAGACATTCGCATTCGGACAGGATTAGTTTTCTCAGAGGATCACTGAGTTTGCTGAAAACAGTAGGTAATTTGCTCTAGAATTATCACAGAGGTTATGTCAGAAAAACACAGACGTGGCAGATTCTGACGGGATTAAAATCACCAAGTACGTCTTTGAAACACAGATTTCTCAAACGATCCCCTGTAAAACTAGTCCCGTCTGAATAGGGCTTAAGATGCCGCCGGGCTTCCCAATGGAAAGCTCGACAAGACTCACGCCTGTTTCACACATACTCTGTCTGCAGTGTGTATGCAGCACGGATTCATGCTTATTGTGCTTTCTCACAGGACGCGTTTGCAGTCCGCTACTCGGTACATGAACGATCGGTGCACTACTGCAGATGCACCGCTCCTGGAACGCACTGACGGACCGCAACCATGTGAACGTTGGAATCTGTTAACATGGGTGCGTAAAAAAAAAAAAATGCAACGCATACGCACTGCAGACGGATTATGTGTGAAACATGCATAAGGTTGTTTGCACCTTGTGCAATGTGGAATTAGTTTACAGCTTTCTCAAGCCCTTTGTGATGCATTTTGGAAACAGGAGATGAGCCCCTGGTCTAATGCACCACCTGTTTTGAGAAACCTGTTCTCAAAGACTTAACGTTATTTATTATTTTATTTGGGTAGCACACATATTCTGAATGCCTTCTGCAGAATTCAAATGAGCATTTTTAATCTAGATTAATCTTGATTAATTCCAAGATTACAGTGAGATTAATCTAAAAAAATTCATCTATGCCCACCACGCGCCACCGGCAGTTGTTGGTCCATTACCAAAAATCTGTAAAATCAGCACTGTACAAATGTAAGATTGGTTATGTGGTGGTCACTGGAATTGTTGGCAAAAATTCCCTAAAAGCATAGAAAACAGACACACAAACGCAGACTTCATTATTGGTGGTGAAAAACAAAAGCTTAAGGCGCTTTTCCATTACCAGTACCAGCTCGACTCGCCTCGGCTCGGCTCGCTTTTCGCTCCATTTTCCATTGCAGATAGTACCTCCACAATAGTACCTGGTTGTCATAGCGACGCTGCAGGAAACTGCCGTGACGTAATCTTCTACGCGACACACACCAGCTACCCACACACACAGGACAATGGAGGAAATCGAGTGCATGTTGTTTTTGATCCTCGGGATATATTGGATATATCACGCAATCTCTGGCCAAACTTTTTAAAAATGGCGGGGTTATTCTGGATGCTATCTGGATACTATTGCTGGCGCGTGTAATGATGACGCAGTAAATAGTGACGATTCTCTCTGACCAATCAGCAGTCTGCTGTGTTTTCACGTCACATTATAGTATCGCCTCAGCTCGCCTCGGCTCGCTTGAAACCTCGCCGGAGGTGGTACGAAAAAAAGTACCTGGAAGCCGGTACAGGTACAACTTTTACACAGTGGAAAACCAAACAGAGTCGAGGCGAGCCGAGGCGAGCTGGTACTGTGTAGTGGAAAAGCGCCATTACAGAGTGGATTGAGGGGAGATTTGATCCTGTTACAGTGAGGTCTCCTGCTGTGCTAAAGTCAGATGGAAATCTGCAGTGTTTTGGTAAACGCTAACTCTGACTTGTGATCTTCCCAGGTTTTTTGTACTGGCTGAGGAGGATGCTGTACAAGTCCTTTCTTTGCAGCTACTCCTCGCAGTGGTTCTCCAGGACCTGCCTCCACACCTTGGCCATTCTATCAGAAATCAAATCATTGTGAAATTGTGCAGAGAACTCACCGTAACATCAAGACAGCAGGGAACACAGCTCTGTGAGCTGGATTGAGCTGCTTAAGGACTCCTTTGCAACCTTTCTGCAAGCGTTGCATGCAAGGACTTCTGTCAGCATGGAGTACCAGCCAGACATGTGGCAGATCTGCCTGACAGTTTTCGAATACCCACAACGGTAGAGAAAGGCCTTCTGACTGGAACGTGCAGAGCAGTCAGACCTTGGGCACCAAAGACTGTAACGCCACAATCCGACTGGTCTACAGAAAAAAAACTAAGTTATGAAAAAAGGAGTCTGCTGAGGGGACTTTTCCTTCCATCACTCCAGGAAATTCAGGAGGGTGAAACCACATTCTGTTGTCCTTCAGGACTTTCCTGTACTGCATGCTGCCGTGCCGTTTCTATGTGTTTTTCTCCCATAGAAAACCATTGGCCTAAAAGGAAAACGCTTAACGTGGGGTAATGCATTAAAACGTGTTTTAAAAAGACCAAACTCGGTAAAAATTTTTAATAAAGCATTCTATTAATAGACATGCAGGTTGTAGGAGGAAAATGCTTAATGTGTAATTAAACGCAAGGCGTTCGTATTCTGGGCTCATATCTGGTTTTCTGTGAATAGAATGCTTTATTCATATTTTGTTTAACGAGTTTGGTCTTTTTAAAACCGTTTTAATGCATTAAGCCACATACTTTCACATTAAGCGTTTTAGAATGTTCTAGTGATTATTAATTTCTGAATTCGACTGGTCCCGATGATTAAACTTGCAGCAGCTAACATTTCGTAATTCAATAAAGCAGACTGAGTCAAGTTAACAATAAACAACTGCATAATAATGAAGGCTTTGTAAAACTGCACAGTTTTAAGCTTTTTAAACAACATACTGAGTTTTACACCAACTATGCACACATTTCCTATCATGTAGCTATGCCTATGAAAGACGATCGAACCAATCGGAGTAATTATGGGGCGGGGTGACACGTGCAGCCCCGCCTCAATCTGCAGGCTGCAGCCGGGTGTACTGGGATGGAATTGGGCAGGTAACAGGTAATTGTGATGTACAAACTAGGGACTTACAGTATACTGTGAAACATAGTCTGTGGTTGGCTTCTGGGGAAGATCTGGATGGGAGTCTTTTTCTGGAGACTTTTTTTTCTATCCCCAGCTTCTAAATGAGGACAGATGTCTTCATCAGCACACACAGTGTTTTTTGATGGCTTATTTGAGACAGACTAAGCATTAAAGGTTCATGCCATGATCACATGAATAAATCAAGACATTAATAAAGGGATATAAACCTCATCTATCAAAGGAGGTGAGAGCTTCCACCAGCAGAGCGTCATCCACCCAGCCACCATCACCTTTGGACCCTGATGAGCTGGAGCTGGCAGCTGCTGTGGGAGGGTCCCTGCCTGAAGCGCTTAAGTGACTTGGTGGTGATGTCCTCCGCCTTCATCACCAGCTACTGCTGCACAGAGCAGTGCGTCTCCTGTACCATTTTCCTCTCATGGTCGGTCCTGGCTTGTGAGTCAATCTGAAGAGTCCTGTGCAAGCTGTACCACTGTCACATCTCCAGGAATGTAAACGACCTGAATCGGCCCTGCCCATTAATGGCCCTGTCCACGTTGATCTCGAGGTGACGAGACCTGTGGAAACAGCTGCACATAGCTCAACAGGAGATCCTTCACCCACTTGTCAGGGCTCGCTTTTCTTTCATGATGAGAAGCACCCGGCTGCAGCCTGCAGATCGAGGCGGGGCTACACGATCGTCTTTCGTAGACATACATGATAGGAAATCCAATAGTTGGTGTAGGACAGAGTATGTTGTTTAAAAAGCTAAAAACGCTGTACAGTTTTACAAAGCTTTCATTATAATGCACAGAAGAAAAAAAATTACTCGGTAACTCGCCATGTCCCTGAATTGATTGTTAAATAAAACTGATATTTAGGCTAACAGACGAACAACCCACTACATTTAATAAATGAATTGGGTTGATTATCCACAGTGGGAGGATCAGGTCTTCAGATAGAAGAATGAATTATGAATTAAATATTTTTTGAAAATGTGATTTCATTTTACAGTATGAATAAGTAAATGAAAAGGATGTATCAGTTAGGGCTGCAACTAACGATTATTTTGATAATCGATTAATCTGTCGATTATTTTTACGATTAATCGATTAATCGGTTTATGTACTTATATTTTAGTTTTTTTAATTTTTTTCCCCAAGTAAATTATTAATAAAGGGTCTTTATCATTCAGCATAGATTTTTAAGAGATTTTAACCATTTTGCATTGTCATATCTTCATCAAAAATATACCTGGAGTTGTTTTATTATGTGTTAGAGATCCTTTGTCGAACTCTTCTGCAATCAAAACACTGACCCATACTCTAGCAAATTTCACAAGGAGATTTCAAATAATGTTTTCACCATGGCAGTCCTTAGAGCTCCTAAAGTAGTTTAACATCCCGAACAAAGCTTAAGGAATCTTTCAGAACATATTTTCACGAAGAATAAGGATGAAACAGAATAAGATTGCAGTGCGTTGTATTTTATTATTTACTGGGAAACAGCTTTATAGCTTTTGCTGTGAAATTGTAATCAATCCTTCGAATAAAGTGCCAATGGCCTGAAACCTGAATGGAACTCACAATTTAAAGTAAAATCCATCAGAAGGTTGTCCAGAAAAAAAAATTGGACACACAAAAAAACCTGCTTTGTGAAAAAGAGCAGTGAATACTTAGAAAAAAAGTGCATTTTAAATATCTTTAAACATTTACCTCTCTCATTCAGTCATAATTAGGCTGCATGACTGAATTATGAACTGGTAAACGACAAACTGATCACAGAACATGTTTGTAAAGCTTTAAATGTTAACTGTTAAAAAGCAATGTTATCAGCTTTTACAACTAAACATTTACAGACAACATTGTACTGGAGAATCTGCACAAATAAAAGTCTTAGGGGCCGTTCACATATCGCGCCTAAAAACGCGTGGAAAACGCTAGGCGCACCGCTTTCTCCTCCTTTCCAAAGCGCTCGGGCAGAAGCGCCCCTGAGGCATCTGCCTTTGCTAAGCAACCATGACGTGCTCTCTCCTTGAAGACGCGGAAATTTCAGCAAAATGTATTTGCAGCTCTAAAAATCGCTTGTAGCTCTGCTACTAAATTTATTTCAAAATGGAAATCCATATACAGCTATGATCAGCTGTTCCTTCATCTTGGCTGAGCTTTTAACGTTGTTATGGGAAAGGATGAAGCTGATTATTTAGTTCTTGTCACATGACCTGCGGTGCGCTTGCCGCATTCTGAAAAGTTGAAATGTTTTTAACTCGATGCGGCGCGGACGCGCCTGGAAAAACGGGCGCGTCGCGACTGCGTCGCTTCCATTATGAGCGCGCATACTGCGCGCCTACATTGGAAATAACGAACATGAGCGCGCAAAAGACGCGATATGTGAACGGCCCCTTAAACAGTTCAGTAGTGCAGAGTTCTTTTTTGAAGGCTCAAAGTAAAGTACTCCCACATCCCGCTGACTGCTGCAGAGACGCTGTTCGGGAAGCACGTGACATAAAACGAGGCCAGCTATTGGCTATTATTGGCTAGTAAAACCTCCGGTGGCTCATTACTGCCACACTTTGGTCACCGCAGATTTGAAATATGCACGAAATGAGCCGCTTACGGCAAATAAGTTATTTAGCAACGAATCGATGACTAAATTAGTTGACAACCATTTTAATAATCGATTTTAATCGATTAAATCGATTCGTTGTTTCAGCTCTAGTATCAGTATTGTTTTAACTTGTATCTTGACAAGACAATTATTGTTACATATAATTATCTTTCATGCAGTTGATAAATGACACCACAATAGGCTAATGAGTCTGCTGTCCAGGAAATATGCTGTTCCTTGTATTTTTAAGGTGAAGAAATCGAGAAACTTTCATTTCTACCGGCCACTGATGATTCTGAAAGGACACACCTGTAATCTGTTGCTACAGTAATGAATTCAATTTCATGCACATCATGCTCTTATTTTAGTGCAGTTGTTAAGATTATTATTTTAGCAAACATTTTCATACATTTTTACACAATTTTATATATCATTCAATGGTATTATTTAGAGATTTAGAGATATTTAGAGATCAGTGATGCGAATGCATTTTAGACCCTTTGTTTTTACTCAGTCCATGTAATAAACGCATATCCTTATAAATAATCCATGCATAAATTCTGATATGACCGGTTTCAGGGCGAATACACATTTTGACTTGTTTCTAGCTCGAACCAATTCCGAAAATCTCAACCACTGTGGTCAAATATTGAGAGAAACGTTATAAAGTATCATCTATTTATATTAAATTAATATATTAAATTTGGTTCTTCTCAGAGACCCATTTTTGAGCTGATTCTTTTCAGTCATCTGGAATTATTTGGGACATTAATGTGGCTTAATGCATTGTGTTTTAAAAAGACCGAACTACATAAACACCATTAATAATAAAGCATTCTATTCACAGACAAGCAGATGAGTCTAAGTGTTTAATTAGGTTATGTGTTAAGCATTTTCCTTTCATAGAAAATCATTAGCTTAAAAGGTAAACACTTAATGTGGCGTAATGCATTAAAACTTGTTTTAAATAAGACCAAACTCAGTAAACATTTTTAATAAAGCATTCGATTTAAAGACGAGCAGGTAATGGGAGGAAAATGCTTTACACATAAACGTGTTGCATTCATATTCTGGGCTCAAATCTGCTTGTCTGTGGAAAAAAATGCTTTATTAATCATTTGTTTACTGAGTTGAGGTAATGGGCTGACAGCTCATTTTGGCTGAAGACAGAGAAATTGTAATGACTTTTAAGATAACCTCAAAAAACAGTCTATGCTGCAGTGCAAACAGTGCAGAGCAATGGCCGCTGTAGACTATAGACAGTCCAGCCTGTCGATTGGTCACGAGTCTACAGTGAGCCAATCGGAAGGCCAGACTGTCTAAAGCTTAGACCAAACTGGTCCCATCATCCAAAGTTTATTATAATGTTGTGTGTGTGTGTGTGTGTGTGTGTGTGTGTGTGTGTGGGTCATTCTACAGAAACCATCTATTTTTCTGTCCCTAGCCTTTACAGAAATATTACAATTGAAAAACACATCAGTGTTACACTTGTTTTAAATATTTGAAAATAAAACAATGTGTTATTTGACCAATTAGACCTTGCGTCATCAATGTGGCAATATTTGTTTTTAATTAATTATAAAGAATTACAAGCACCACAAAGCTGCTTGTCCCCACAGCCATGTACAGAGGGAAATTGCTATATTTTGCAGTCAAAAGCAGGTTTTTCTACCCTTTAAAATACAATAATGTATTCATATCGATCAAATATATGATATAAATGGCATAATAAAGCAAAATGCTGAATATTATAAAATATGATGAAAACCATGGTCCCCGAAGTTTTCACTGGTGTTAGTTATTTTGAAATAAAAATCACACTGATATCATCACTTGACTTCCTCCTTCCTATTTGATAAAGATCTATAAAAAAGGCTCGTTAAGTTCACGGTTTCTTTTCAGTTATCAGAAATTTTCAGACATTTTTTTAAATGCATTTTCCATGAACATTTTCACTGGTGTTACCTTGTTTTCTTCTTTCACACAAAATAAACAAAATGATCTCCTTCTTGCATTTTCATTATTTTTCTGACTCTGAATACAAATTCTGAAAAAAAATAGACAAAAAATGGTACATGTGGTCTTGAAATAATTGCACAAAAAAGCTAAAAAGAATTAAGCGGTCATTTATATGCATTCATAAAATCAACAGGTAATCTAATAATCAGGTCTAAATTTAAATGTTAGAAAAATAAATGCATTTCAACACATTTTGCCATACCAAAATCGGACGTTGCTGTAGAATGACCCATATACCATATTTTTTGGACTATAAGCCGCACCTGAGTATAAGTCGCAACAGTCACAAAATACGTCATGATGAGGAAAAAAAACATATAAGTCGCACTGGACTATAAGTCGCATTTATTTAGAACCAAGAACCAAGAGAAAACATTACCGTCTACAGCCGCGAGAGGGCGCTCTATGTTTTCAGTGTAGACTACAGGAGCACTGAGCAGCATAGAGCGCCCTCTCTCGACTGTAGACGGTAATGTTTTCTCTTGGTTCATTTCTCTCGGTTCATGTCAAATTAATTTTGATAAATAAGTCGCACCTGACTATAAGTCGGAGGACCAGCCAAACTATGAAAAAAAGTGTGACTTATAGTCCAGAAAATACAGTATATCATTGTGTAATGTACACAAAAGCCCTATTCGGACGGGACTAATTTTACAGGGGGTCGTTAGAGAAATCTGTTTCACATACGTCCTTGGTGATTTTAATCCCATCCGAATCTGCCACGTCTGTGTTTTTCTCACACAACCTCTCTGTGATAATTCCAGAGCAAATTACCTTCTGTTTTTCAGCAAACTCCGTGATCCTCTGAGAAAAATAAATTTTCGCGTTTCCTCGTGTGTTTTGGCCCATGTGAATTGCCGTAGATGCTTTTACCGCGTACATGTTTGATATATTTGCTTCCCGGCAAATAAATAATAATAATAAAAATAAATAATAAAATTTAAGAGTAAACTGTTAATACTGGTTATTGTAATATCAGCATCAGGTAAGATTACTCACGTTCATTTATGCACTTGGTTACATAATCTTTTAATTACAGATGTACCTTTAAACTAAAGAAACCACACATTAACATGGTTTTGCTATACTAGCCATTTAGTATTTGTGTAATAATACTAATGTTAATCAATCCGAATGACTATATGCAATCATAGACGGTAAAATAAATGGACACAGCAACCCCATTGGATTCAACGGAGACAAGTGAAGTACTTCCTGGGGGTCGTTCGTGGAGTTTGTTGACGTAGATGTGACGTGAGCAACCAGTCTGACTGTGCCAAAAGGAATCTGAATCACCTGAATCTTGCAGAGACGGCAAGCGTGAACAGGAGCACATTTTGGTAAGTATTCGGATTAATTATTTTGTCATTTTGCATAGTATTTATTTATTAAAATTTTTTTTTTTTTTTTTACCTGATGCCAGTACGCCATATTAAGTTGATGAAAAAGTTATTATATTCAAGAACTTGTGTTAAGTATTGATTAATTATTTTTATCATTTTGCATAGTATTTATTAAATTTTTTAAAGCCAGTACGCCATATTAAGTTATGCATAATATTATGCATAATATTAAAAAGTTATGTAAAATGAAATTCATAAGTTTTCCATGTACATGTAAGGAGATAACCAGATAACATACTAGGCACAGGCTAATTATTGCTAACTAACTAAATGCTAGTTAACATTAGTAATTAATTTTAAACCGCTAAGTTGAATAAGTTAAATGAGTCATATTTATTTAACCGCCCAGAGAGCACATATTTTAAATATTAAGCATGATTAAATTAGGCATTGGTTAAGATAACGTGCTTGCTGGGCACATGTTAATTGATGCACATGGTGTTGTATAACGTTAATGGTCGACGAATATAACCACAAAATGGCGTTAACTGTTATCTACATTGCAAGAGAAATGGACGAATCATTCATATAAAAGAGTTATAGTAAATCGCTTGGGACAAAAATGTCTGCTTTGGCCTGTTATATAACATAGATAATAAATGGACAATAATGTATGTCACCAATAACATCTATAACTAATGGTCGTATAGTAAAGTAATGACATAATATAACATTAATATTACAATATATTAATATAACATCTCACGCTATACAATTACAATGACATCTTACATTAAAACATTATAGGCCTGACAAAAGAAGTGGCTAAAATAGACATTAAAATGTAGCCTACTTTTGGATCGTAATTGTCTGAGTAGCCTGTTCTTAGTAATTTTAGTTAGTTAAAATTATAATAAAACACACATAAAATGAAAAATAACATAAGTACATGTAGGCCTACATCTCCACACAATCTTCCAAAATTATTAAAGGTGAATCAAATAGGCACAGAGGCACACATGCGTAAACGCACATTTACAATTTTTTTTCCATCTATCATCATTTTATCCCTCTATCTACATCAAACCGAATAATAACCCATTCAAAACAGACTTAGTATATAAGCCAAGGAACCATACTGTAAGTATACAATATACTATCCCACGAGTCATTTTCGTATCCATTCAGTATATTCATTTTAATTAGTCTCTTAAAATTGCTCATTGTTCTACATGATTTCATCTCTTCGTGTAAAACATTTGACCATATAATATTCCAATGTGTAAAGAATTGTGAGCTAGGTTGTTAAGTCATGTAGTTTTGGCTAATAAATCATGGTCAAAAACACTTGAACAGAAATGGTTTTCTTTATTTCACATTAGGTTATGTAGGATAGGACATGTTGTAGATGGCTTCCGACCAGGATGAAAGGGATCACATTCATCTTCAAGCGTATCCTATATCTGTAAATAAATAAAGGAATAACGTTAACCACGATTGACATTGAGATGTTTTTTTTTCTTCCATTGCATGTATAATTTCATGATAATTTCCCCATCCTCCATTAATATAGATACCCCGTTACCCATACTTCATTATTTAATGAAGTAGATAAATTATTTAAAGTTTGTGGATGTGTTACTTCATATGTAGTGAATACTTAATACTTGCCACATAAATTATTTCCAATTCCTCAAAACGTTGTTGAACAATTTTGTCCCGTTGCTTTTATGGACTCTCTATGGGCTTCTCTCTTGACTTTATGTCTCCTCTTCCCCCCGATTGCCTCATAGACAGTAAAAGATTGCCTGTGAGCTTCTCCTGTCCATACGGTAATTTCTCGCAGGTTATGACGCAATCGTTAGCCTATTTTTACAAAAACCATAACATAAGTTACAAGGTAATGGAGCCTTTAATTATTTCTAAAGAAACACGAAAATGTATTAATGGACAAATGGAGTCTTTAAACGCCTCAGATGTAGAGTTATTCGCTGTCAAAGTGACGCCAAAATGAATGGGAGTCAATGGAATGCTAACAGCAGGTGGGGGTCCGCTAGCCAATGGCGGCGCCCGGGAGAGAGGTATAACTGCAGCCTGGAGATCTCCAAATAGGGGCGGGAACTCCAAAATTAGGCGTGGCTTCCTCCCATTGAGAGACAGGCGCATGACACGCATGCACAATTTTTCCCCCAATCCACTTCAGTGCAAACTCCGCCCCCCAAATGATTCAGAAGTTTTTATTGGTTGTGTTTCCTGAACTACAAAAAACAACAAAAAATGCTAACCCCTAAACCTACCCCAAACCTTACCTTAACCAGTGAAATTGACTGAATGGCGGGATTGGCGCTGAATAGCGTGGTAAAGAAAGTTGCAATTCAGGAGATAAACAGTTAATAAGATTATGCGATATGAGACTCACCTGACAATGGCACCTTTTTTGTCACACCCAGCATCACTACCCCCTCCTAGCCTGCGAATTTTGTGCCTCGGGACGACCTTGTTGCTTGAAATAATGCAATAGAGTAAAATCTTTACCCTCCGCTGGGACGGCTCCTGAGTGATTCCCGTTTACACCTCGTGGCCAGTGGTCCAAACACCACTGGCCACGAGCCTTGGGCTCTGTTCTCATGGAGAACATTTATTTATATAGCATATTTTATTTTAGATGAACTAGAAACAATGTCGTATTTATGAAGTTTTATTTTGAAATGTAAGTCAGCAACAATTGGCTGAAGCCACAGCCAATGGTGACAGTCTTTGCGAAAGGAGACCCCACCCCATTTTGAAACCCTTCCCCCCTGTATGCTATGCACGCATACGGAGCGCGTGATTTCTGTGACGCCCAGATGTACAAAACAGACCCTCCCAGCTCTGTAATAAACCTGGAGATGTTAGTCCCATCCGAATTGGTACATGAAAATCGCAGACGTCAGGTGGTAAGAATCAAACTCCCGTCTGAATAGGGCTAAAGACATAAAGTCCATTATGAAGATGAGTGTAATAAAGTGGAAAGGAACAAGAAAAAGTATTGAACACATTTGAACACATTCAAATTTATTCAATACTTGCTTGGTGACTAATTTTTCCCCATAACATTATGGTGATTAAAAGAGACAGGTCCTACAGGTGTTTTAAACATGGATCCTTTGTTTCCTACCTTGTGCATTTTAGACACACATAGGCAACAATGCCTTCTTAAGGCTTCAAAGGAGGCCAAGGCACTGACATCTCAAAACACATGCTATAACAGGAACAAAGTCCAGGATAAAAAAAAACAGCTTGTGAGGAAGGTAATATCTCATTCATGTGTTTCCACCCTATGTTTCCACTGCAGCATAGTCTTTTTTTTTTTGAGCTAATCATTAAAGTCATTACAATTTCCCTTTTTTCAGCCAAAAAGAGAAGTCAGTCCATTACCTCGACTCCATCAGAGGTGCAGTACCTTGGCCAGCTCCAGATTACATTTGGCAAATACAACAGCCAAAGTTTTAAATTGCTGATGGAGACCGACGTTGGCTACATTTAGTATGCTGTACTTAACAGAATTAACATTTTTCATAACTTGTTTTTCCACAAATTGATTATCTTGTGGTATTTTAGTTTGCTTGATATACACATAAAAGAACGCCACCATCATGAAAGAAAAGCGAGCCCTGATGAGTGGGTGAAGGATCTCCAGCTGAGGTATGTACAGCTGTTTCCACAAGTCTCCTGTCACCTCGACCGACCACGAGAAGGAAATGGTACAGGAGACGCACTGCTCTGTGCAGCAGTAGCTGGTGATGGAAGGTGGAGGACATCACCACCAACTGGCACTAAGTCACTGAAGCGCTTCAGGCAGTACGTTCTCGACAAAGAGGTAGGCTTTTTTTTTTTTTATGGTGCCTTTAATAAAAATCACGGCACAACATTTAATACAAACTTTATCCACCCATACATCACAGACACCTCCACAGGACAGGGACAGTCCCACAGCAGCTGCCAGCTCCAGCTCATCAGGGTCCAAAGGTGATGGTGGCTGGGTGGATGACGCTCTGCTGGTGGAAGCTCTCACTTCCTTTGATAGATGAGGTTTATATCAGTTTATTTAGAAGCTGGGGGTAGAAAAAAGTCTCCAGAAAAAGACTCCCATCCAGATCCTCCTCAGAAGCCAACCACAGACTATGTTTCACAGTATACTGTAAGTACGTAGTTTGTACATCACAATTACCTGTTACCTCCCCAATTCCAATTGGGGCACCATAAATGGGTAGGGCATGCAAAAGTATGCCTAGGTAAATGAAAAATGTTTTCACTAATACACTTACATTTTAAGGCTCCTGCATCCGTTCCTGCATCAGCACCTCAGCCATGCCTGGGTATTGCGACATCAGCAGCAGACACAGCACATCCTGAAGTAACTGTCTAAGTAGTCAGTGGTTGTTAGACAAGGAAACTGTTTGGGTGTTTGTTACATTAGATTTTGTCTCTGTTATACTACCAGGTGACGCTTGAGGGTTGGCACAAAATGTGGGAGTCTGGTCCTAATGGGCTCACCAGCGCAGACATAACGTGGCTAAAGGAGGATGCTGAAAGGGGACTTTTTCCGAGGGCAATGTCTTATAAAGACAAGCACGGCAGCACGAGGTGGAGGAAAGTCCTGAAGGACAACAGAATGTGGTTTCACCCTCCTGAATTTCCTGAAGTGGTGGAAGGAAAAATCCCCTCAGCAGACCCTTTCATAGCTCGGTTGTTTTCTGGAGACCAGTTGGAGTGTTCAGTTACGGCCTTCGGGTGCCCAAGGTCTGACTGCTCTGCACGTTCCAGTCAGAAGGCCCTTTTCTACCGTTGTGGGTATTCGAAAACTGTCAGGCAGATCTGCCACATGTCTGGCTGGTACTCCATACTGACAGAAGTCCTTGCATGCAACGCTTGCAGAAAGGTTGCAAAGGAGTCACAGAGCCGTGTTCCCTGCTGTCTTGATGTTACAGTGAGTTCTCTGCACAATTTCCCAATGATTTGATTTCTGATAGATTCTGAAAAAAAAAATCTAAGCAGGTTATCCGCCTGATGAGGCATCGCACCGAGGGCAACACCATGGCCAAGGTGTGGAGGCAGGTCCTGGAGAACCACTGCGAGGAGTAACTGCAAAGAAAGGACTTGTACAGCATCCTCCTCAGCCAGTACAAAAAACCTGGGAAGATCACACGTAAGTTAAGTTGATTGGTTTTCATGTCGCATATGACTGCAGATTTCCATCTGACTTCAGCACACCAGGAGACCTCACTGCAATAGGAACAAATCTCCCCTCAAATCACTCTCTAAGTTTTTTTTGTTTTGTTTTTCAGCACCTATAATGAAGTCTTTGCATCTGTGTGTCTGTTTTCTCTGCTTTTTAGGGAATTTTTGCCAACAATTCCAGTGACCACCAGCGAGGAGAGGGCTGCCATGTCCAAAGCTGTTGAGAAAGGCCTTTTTTATTGCAGAAGCAGTTAACATGGAGGACAACCGCACACAGATTGTCTACTTTTGGCAAAGTCCTCAAGTACAACTCCACCAAAAATGTAAATTAAACAGTTTTACAAATGCAAACAAACAAACAAAAGTCTGATTGTTATCTATTCTTGCATCATGGGAAATTTCAGTCATAAATAAATAGTAGTAATAACTATTATGGTAAATTAAATGTAGTATTTTTTTTATTTTTTTTGACGGTTGATTGGAGATATATTACATGTTACAAAGAAGTATTTGTTGGACCAGTTTTAAAGTTTTACTACACTTTTGGTACTGAAATATACCCTTCTTTGCTGGGATCAGAATAATCCAGTTTTTTGGGGATCAAAAGTATCCAATTCTTATGAAAACATTTTAAACAACACAAACTGAGGATTTAATCCAGATCAAAACCAAGATTGGATTTTGTAATCTAATCCGAATTCAGAATCTTTTTTTTTTTTCAGCAGTACATGGATCGCGGCTGCTGTTGCATCCACGACGTGTCTTCTGTGGAGCAGCTTTTCAGCAAGTGGACCGACAGGGGTATGCTGGTATGGCTCGAAATCTTTCATTGGATCCATCGATTTGATGCAGCCCTACGGATGGATTACCATCCAAAGTATGCCCTGTTTAAGTCTGCCCTATCCGCTGCAGTCTTCATCTACAACAAGGACGATGTGGCGCTCCTGGTACAGGCGATACGTGCCAGTTACCCTACGAGTTCTGCTTCCCTGTCTGACAGCCAGATCATCGAACTGCATGTCAGCAAGTCAGACCTCAGCCGTCATGTCAGGAGGATAATGGTGGGTGCCCAAGAAACCTGTGCAGGTGTCCAGAGTGGCATTGATATCTTGAAGGAGCAGCTGGGATGGATGTACCAGGTGCATCTGTTCAAGGACGCTGCAGCCATCGACCATGTCTGGGAGAACCAACAGAAGCACCTCGAAAGCATCCAGGATCTGCCGGGGAGAAACATGTACACCATCACACCCGTAACGGTGTGCGTCTTCCACAATACAGCACAGTGAGAGGGAGCAACAGCCTGGAAGGCTTTTTTTCTTTTCTGCCCAACATGATCCCTGGTCCCCAATGTGCTGCTGTCTCCTTCCAGGTGTATCTCCTGGCTGGCATTGCATGCTGGAACTCTGACAGGGAGTCAGCGAGCGTCAAAAGCCAAAAAGGGAGAAAGCACATGGTGTACGTCTCCCCTCTGGTACATCGGCTGAATGAAAGGTGTCAGGAACTGTTTGGGGAGGTGGAGGAAGCAAACTACCGGCCTCCAGTTCCTGCAGGGGATGAGCGGATCAGTTTGTAGTATCTGTTCTCTCAGTCATCAGAGCCTTTCAGTGCTCCAGACCATTATGCTCAGACCAAAGAGTCTCTTCGAGTGGGTGAGGATGAAGATGATGAGGTCTCTGTTGCCACAGCAGAGGAGGAGAATTTGGGATATAACTCCAACAGTGAGGGTGAATGTCTGACTCCTCTGAGAAACAGTCTGCCTCACTGACCAGGTAGCGGCTGCAGATGTTGACTCGGGTGTTGGAAGCGACATGCGCTGTTTGATCCCTGTGTGGAGAATGTGTGCGGTCCCAATCATCTCCCTGGATACCAACACGTAGAGGATCTGTGCAAAGTCCTTGTAGAGATCACCTTGGAGGAGGGAAAGCTTGCGATGAGTGACTCGGAACAGACAGAGGGTCATCAGTGCCTGGAACAACCTTGACCTCCACGATCGCAGCATCCAGCAGTTCGACAGCCTTTACTCGGCACGCTGGGGCAATGCTCTGTTCGGCCGAACAAGTGGAGATCCGTCTGAGGCATCTTCGGTGCAAAAGCTGAAGTTCAGCAAGCGTTACTCGGCCGCCCACTTGGTTGACTCCAGAAAGAACCGCCTGATGTACTGCCTTATTAAACAGCTGTGGCTTCATCCTGGTTCTGGAGGAAAGGCTCAAGGGTCGCCACTGAAGCATCACATCACCAAAATGTACCAGCGTGTGCAGCAGAGAGTGACTGTGGATGACGCTGAACTCTGCAAACTCTGCATTCCGATACCAAAAATAAATTCAAAGTGTGTTAGCAAGTTCATCAGGAGGTCTTTTGTTAGCTGTCCTCCGTTGTCATCGGAGTGTTTCTAGCACCAGCCAGCCCCCAGCGATCGAGCTTCCTGACGAAAGACCACACATCAGCCGACCTACAGTGCAGTTTCAGGCCACTCCATCTTTGGCAGGGACCAGAAAGCTTAAACCGAGACTCCCACATCTCTTATCTCTGTCCCTCGCTCCTCCCCCTCAGCTGTTACCTGCACCAGTCCTGACCAGCTCAGCTGATGGGTGCACCCCTAACAGGACCTCCTGCTGTTTCCCTGCCGCAGGCATCCACCGTCGGCATCAAGATCGACGTTCTACAAGAGAAAAAAAAAGCAGAACGCAGTGGCATGGGAACATCCAGCCACAGTAAAAGTGTACATCTGTGCAATGTGTGGCCAACTCACTCATGGCCACAAAAAGTACAGAAAAAAGAGCTACTGTGAAAGTTCTAAATCGTCCAAAGACCTTGCTGGACAAACTTTTGAGAATTTTGCAGACTTTAAAAAAGCAGTTAACGTTCTCTTAGGCTCGCAATCTCAGGCCTCATGAGTTTGTCTAAGCAGACATCGCCTAGTGTTATTGCTCTACATACCACTTGACTTTTATCAGTGTTATTAACAAATGTTACACAACAGTTGATTGTTTTACAGTTTATGTTATGGTTGTGACTGTTTTATTGTTTATTGCCGTTTAATAATGGTTTACAGTACTAGTTTACAATACTGATGTCTTTTTCTTTTCTTGTTTTTTTTTTAAGGGTAAAAAGGATTTTTTTTTTTTCTTAAATGACTGACCTGGAATACTTGACCTGGCATAATGCTTATTATAAATATATCACTATTCCTATTACTGTTGCTAGCAACTATATTAATATAACTTACGATAATAATACAGAGATATTCATTACAAACACTACACATATCTATTGTGTAACTTTTGTTTCGAGCAGATTTTATAAAAATTAATAAAGAAAAAAGAAAACACCAGCTCTGCTTTACTTGTAGGGCTGCACAATTGGGCCAAAAATTTAGTTTTTGTAGATAAGTATAACAAATAATAAGTATGGTTATTATTTCTAAATAAAAAACATTAAAATAGTGTTATTACAAAAGTGATATTCCTTATTTCACTATAATATACAAAACTGGGTTTTTTAAGAATAAATCTAGCTGCAAGAAAAAGAAAAAATGCACACTTCTCTAATGTTTCTTGCAAGGTAGTTAGGGTTTTGTGAGCAATAATAAGTACTCCGTTAATGTAATTTCTTTTTCATTCATACTCGTCACTGGAAGGCACCCTCTCACAGAAACTCCACAAGTGAGACTCACTGATGACATTACAGGAAATCCCTTATATGGACAAAACACATTCAGCTTTCGCTGTAGATGTAGCCTAGTAGCTGAATAAAATGCATATAGATGGATGTTTTACTGATGGTACATGAAGACAATAAACAATGATTGTGACAGTTTATAGTTTTATGTGTTGTTCAAGCCATCTCTGGTATTTTTATAAGAATAAAGTGTATTTAAAACGCAATGCTAATCGACAGCCTTTATCACTGTATAGGATATTTTGCCTCATTCTGTTTAAAAAAAAACCATGTCCGAACACAAAAATAAATAATTTAAAATACTTGACTGATGTTAAGAAGTGAATTTGGAGTAAAACATCATTATACTTTTGTTGGACAACAGGTTTGTAGTCCTATGTTTTCATGGTAACCAATTAGCAAGATAGGCTAACGTACAAAAACGTATGTTTATGTAATGATCTGTTTGAATTAAAATTTTTCCAAATATATTTTCACTAGTTCTTTATGCATTTGGTGATTTCTCAAAATGAACAGGTAGTGGTAGTTATTCTGAATAGGTACTAGTGTCTAATGAATAACAACTAGTATAAATAATACTAGTCAAAACTGAATAGTTGATCTCTCAATGACAGATTCCCATAGAAGTCAATGGCAAAAAAAAATCTTTAGTAGAAACAATATAATAGTTACTAGCCACTACTGAAATTAGGACTAGTATCTAATAAATGAGTAACTAGTATTTAATCAGTAAGTACTAGTATCTAATGAATAAGTGCTAGTACTTAATGGAAAAGATGAATCTAAAAATAATAATAATTCTAGTAAATTAGATACTAGTGCGGTTTATAGATTAAATGGTAAAACAGCTTGCCGTAGTCCGATTCGTCTTTTTAACATTTAGAAGGGTGCTCGCGAGCGCCGTCAAAGACACGCGATAATCAAAGCGGCATTACATCAAGAAAGTCCAGACTCTGAGGAAGACTACAAGGGTTTAGGAATAGAAACAACAGAATAGAGAGAATAACGTTTGCTTTCCACCTTTATCCTCTGGTTAAAAATAGAATTAAATGATTCTTTATGGAACTTAAGTTATAGCCTAGATGTTTTTATATTTTTCTCAACGCATAATTACATGTTGCATTAACCTGTTATATGTCTGTGTGAAGATTACTTTCAGCTAAAAGCACATTAGAATTATTACAGTGCAATCTCGCCATTATTATTATTATTATGTTTTTTATTATTGTTTAGGACTTTCTAAACCGCTTGCATTATTAGATAGATCAGTGTTTCTAACATTTGAGGAAGTCGCAAGCTGGCGTTTTTTTTTTTTTTTTCCTTTCTTTGTTTTCTGTAGAAGTAGATCATTCTGAAAATGTTTTAACTCGTATACCATATTATTTTGAAAGCTTGAGTGATTTGCTTTCCATAAATTGTAGTTAAGCACCTTGGGTCGTGTCGGTCCTTATTGTCGACACTGACATAACATTTGTAGTATTTCCTGACACCCTGGCTTTTTGTCTTTAGCCCTATTCATACGTTTCTCATGTGGCACCTCAGTGAAAAAACAAATGGATTCAAAATGTATTTATTGACTGTGGAGAAGCAAGTTCATCCTACGAATGCGCTGCTCACTTGGCCAGTCGCATGATTGTTAGATGTAGATAAAATGTCATATGCATAGAATAATATGAAATATATATATATTTAATATTGTTCTATTTATTATTTGATCATTTAAATCTGTTTAAAAATAGGAAAATGGACACAATTTTATCTCAAAATTATGTTGTTAAAAATGTGGATATAAGCAGAAATAATTAATGCAACCTCTTACATAAGTTAAACATAAATTTGAATAGTTTATATTTTTATGTATGAATTTGTGGACCTATATAATATAATAATATAATATAATACATATTTTAAAATTGTATAGCATACCTGTTGCTGCCATAATAATGACCCATTTAAAATTTAAGTGCTTGTCTGTCATCTTTTTGTTCTTTACCCATTTAACCCCACTGGTCACAATTTTGACCATAAAAAAGGTTTTCATTTATAAATCTCTAAAAACATTATTGACTAACGTTTAAGTGCATTTCCTGAAAATATGTAAATATATATATATATATATATATATATATATATATATATATATATATGCAGTTTCACATACTTAATGCAAATTGTCACATGACCAGAGCAGTTTTTGTCCTGTTTGCAACATCAGTCGATGATGACCGCATCAAAACTCCAGAACAAAAGACTAGTAAAGTATGTTAAAGATTTGATAAAGATTTTTTGTTCTATAATATCTTTAAGGTGTAATATGTGAATTCACAATTATTATATTTTGTTGAGTGTTTTCATAGAATGAGAAAACACGTTGAGGATCATAATTATGACAGGTGGCATAATAGTGAATTTAGGTATACATATATTTAAATGACAAAATACTAAAATTAATTTAAAAGTTTAAAATGTTACAATATTAAGTTACAATATTAAGTTGTAATACTGGTAGCTCTAATGTAAAAATTGTATGATATACGTTACAATGCAGTAAAAATTTTGAAATACGTTGATGGTTGTATTTGTTTTCTTTTTTTGTTATTTTATCTCCGTATTCTTATCAGTGTTTTACAAGGGTTTTTAGGCAAAACAGTAACCCTAGAATGTGATGAAACTGAGTTTAAAATTGCTGGGCTATATATATATATATATATATATATGTATATATATATATATATATATAAAACATTTTATGACTGTGGAAATATGTTAATTCCATGTTCACAATTGTGACAGACTATAAAACAATTTTTACACACCTTTCCAAAAAACTTTCAAAAAAGAATTATTGGCCACTAATGAAACATTATCTGGAAATGTTCTTGTCTGGAACAAATGTGGGATTAAACGGGTGGTTAACGGCTCCCTAGCTGTGGTGGAGCAGTTATGAAATATTATTTTTTCCCCCCAGTAATTTGCGTACTATGTGTGTGTCCCCATGAGAAACAACTTCCCTCTGAATCAGGCTTATGAGTAATATTTATGTTATCTAAATAAATCTTGTGCAAAATTAGGAGAACATCCCATCAGTTCTGTGAAATTACAGAATTTAATGATTTGAATATAGGCCTAACATTTAAGAAAAGGGAAATACACAACACTGTACAGATTATAAGAAAAAAAAATATTTTTTTTTTTGACAATGTTTTTAAAGAATTTTTTATGACTATTTAGAAGGCAGATAGCGTTTGTTATACAAAGAGTACATAAACATCATTTTTGGATATTTGATTATTTTATAAATGTCAAGTACTGAAATCGATTAATTAACACTATAATAGTTGCATCAAAAATAAAGGGCATCAGAAATTGACAAACATGGTGTAAATCGGTAAATAGGAATTCTTTGTCTGTCATATAGATTGAAATATTTAGGATGGGGATTTTTTGGTCTATAATGCAAAACATTCCATATCTCCAGTACAACAAAAGTGTAGTGGTTTCCCTTTACACCCACACCTTCCCCTTCCCTTCTCCTTTTCCAGATCGCTGTCCACAGCAGCCCCCTCTCAAGCCACGGTGCTGGGTAGCTGGAAGGTTCTTGTAGACGGCACGGCTGTATGGAATAAAACACAGACCCAGCTGAAGGTGACGAGCAAGCCGGCAGTACGCAGCCAGGGCCAGAACCAGGAGCGGAGTCACTAGCAAGAAACCCACAACCAGCAAAGCCACACAGCCGCCGTCAGTCAGTAGATCCGAACAGTATGGTGATGAACCGTGCGGTCGCACCTGAAAAGAGAGACATTTGACTGGTGTGGACCTGTGTGAGGTCAAGGATGAGTGCTTGAATGCATGTAGGCATTGCTGAGGAGGGTCAAAGAGAAATGAAGTGTCCCTGGAGGAACACCATCTTTGAGGTGTGGACAGACGAAGAACAGACACACTGGACAAGAATGTCTACCAACACCATATGCTTGTTTTCTTTAGTGAGTTGATCCTTTGTTACTTCCAAGGTAGTCTTTTTTCTTTCTGGTTATTATTATTATTTTAATGTAATGTTATATTGACATTGTTTGAAATATGTATGCAACACTTGTGAGGCTTTTTAATTTTTTCTCCCTTTGAGCTGCTCTGTGCCCGATCACTTCCAAAATATAGATTCTGCATCAGCCTGCCTAAAGCTTCAATAATTGTGTATGCACAGAGACTTCAAATAAACATTATGCATTATTTTAATTCTTTTGGATAATTGGCATTGCACAGGATGGAAAGGATTGAGGCATAAAAAGACCCCTACATTCTTCATCAATCCCCCTGTGAGCTGCAGGGAAGAAGAGGCGACTGAATAAACAGAGGAGAGAGATAACTGATAAAGCCCATCTGCAATTTGAGCTGCACTTTCTCACTCTTGACAGGTTTCTTCACTCGAGTAGATGCTTGTAAAATTCACTACTCGAAACAAAGCGTTATTGGAGAGTTATAGTTAGAGATCCTCCTATCATTAAATAATATTGTGACAGCTTTAATTATGAGTTTCATTGTGGTTAGAAATGTAATATTTATTGTGATGTTTTCATCAGCTATTTGGACTCATTCTGACGGCACCCATTCACTGCAGAAGATCCACTGGTGAGCAAGTGATGTAATGCTGAATTTATGCAAATCTGTTCCAATAAAGAAACATACTCATCTACTTTCTGGATGGCCTGACGGTGAGTAAATCATCAGCAAATGTATATTTTTGGGCTGTAAAAATTTAAGAAAACATCAAAGGGTGATGCAATAAAATGTAAATCTTCTCAAAGTTGGAAATCAGCCACAGTTCTCTTTTGGTATGTCTCTAAAGTATGAGGGATTCCAGCTGTCTGTAGTACTGTTGTGTGTGCAGATAAGATTAGAGCTGAACAGAGCCATTTCAGGGAACTGATGCACCTATGTGGCCTTGATGTTAACCATATGTTTAGAAAGGATCCAACACCTAGAGATAAATGCACACTCATCATTTCAGTCTTTTGGTCTTAAATTACGCAGATTCATTCTTTAGTTGGAGCTGATGCTTTGTTTATAAGTGATCCTATTATGCATCTTGACAGAATCCTGAGTATGTGACGGCTTCTATGAAATGACAAACTATTTACTCTTTTGAATACCATGGTGGTCTGTTGCTCCGTACAGATCTTTAGATTAATCTCTCTTTTATGGGTGATCTAGTGTCACATGGGGACTAATTGGTCCGAGTGGCTATTGATCTTAAATCCTAAAGGTCTTGTAATTGGAGAGATCAGAAGAATTTAGCCTTTATTTACACACATTGACCCTTACTGACCCACGGGGGATGCGTCAAGATAATTTAAGCGGTTTTCTTCTAGCAAGACACGAAGAGAATGTAATAGTGAGTTGAAAGGTCTGTATCTTCAGAAACTTGTCAGTTAATTCTGTAATAAAATGTGAGAGTGTCCTGTTGAAAATGAACAGAACTGATACGGTGGAGAAGCAGTAGATCTAATCTTCTGTGGGTAATAGTGCAAGAATGTTGAGGGCGGTCGCATATACAACTTTGTGAGAAAACGTTTTTTAAAGGGGTCATCGGATACTACATGCACTTTTACAAGAAATGTGTGTTGGCAGTGTGTACACAACCACCCTATAATGATAAAAATCCGCCCAGTGGTTTTTTTTAATCTACTAAAATCTTAACTTTCTCAAATCGAGCCGATATCAGATACCCCTCCCAGGATAGTCTGATTGACAGTGGTTTTTTAGCACAGACTTTTCTGGTGTCTTACTTGTATCATTTACTGCCATGCAAGTTGATCGATAAAATCGATTTATCGCCCAGCCCTACAAACTATGTTACAGACTTTTTATTAAGACCCTAAAGAATCATATCAACTTGTGGAAAATTGGCCTCCGATGACCCCTTTAAACTCCATGAATCCACTTCTGTCTTCATCCGACGTCATGACCTGCCCCTGCTAATACTCCTGCACTCAGACTGCTGAGAAATGCCCAAGATTAAGAGATTACTTGGTGAATCAAAGAGAAACAGAGGCCAAACTCCCATAAATCCCTAGAAGGATATCTTTTCCCAGATTATAAAGGACATTCCTTTAGTATCAACACTGTTTTTCTCGGGGACCAAGTTTTCAGTATGCTTTAAGCATAAATGGATTTTATTGTTCCAAGATCTAAATATGAAAGTTGCAGTGAAGGCTCCATCATTATGCAGTATTCTTCTCATTGGTATTCAATCTCATTTAAGAAAGAATTTGTATAGACTTTGTTTATTACTTGTGAAGATTTGTCATTATCTTTAGATTTTTCCAATACTAAATACTGGCTGCGTATCATATGTTATATGCAGTATTATATATATTACATATAGGGCCATATTTACCAAACAGGGCAAATTAGCATTAGAGCGCAATTCCATAAAAGCGCCGATGGAAGGGAAAAATGTAAAAAAATGCGAGAACATAGACGCAGACAGATCATTATTTCATAATGACCAGAGTAATCTACTAAGAGCAACGCAAATTACCGCATACTTTAAGATGTTTTTTTTGGGTGGGTGGGGTTTGGGGGGCATTAAATAATGGTGCAAATACCAGTAATTTGTTGAATTCAAACGTGAGTTAATCGCATTGCGTGATTCATTTAAAAAATCTCCTCCCATAAATGTTATGCCTGAAAGGCCTATTCAATGATATCAGGTGCAAAAAAAAATGTTTTCACGCCTTTTAGGCGCTAATTCTTCACTGCGCATCCTTAGCAAATCCTGAAAATACTATTTTAATGTCAAAAGATGGATTGTGCTGGTGTAAGCTGTTAGTAAATCTGGCCCATAGTATATTTATGATCTTTGGAGTAAAGTTTATTAGTTTTTTTATTTTTTTATTATAGAATCTTTATCAGTTTTTTCTGATATATTATAAAATTTGTTTAGTTTTTTCCTTCAGTCCACTTTTTTATGATTTTATGAAAGTCTCCTACCCTCCGACCTGTAGAATTAAGCGGCTTGCTTTTTGTTCCTGTGGACCTACTTAAAAGTCCTCTATACATGAAAAATGAAAAACCTGAAAAAAATTTCATTTCATTTCAATTCTTACTGTTGAATGGCAGATGAAGCCGAACACCACCATGACAATAGCAGGAGTTAGGATGAGCCCGAAAACCAACCCGGCCAGGCAGGCATTGATGGCTGCGATCAGCAGGTTCTGCGCCGTCACCAGCACTGAGCATGCCCAGCAGTCCAGAGAGCCCCGGAGCTCCAGCGGTGCTTCACCTCTCCCAGCCTCCGCAGCGGAGTAAGGCGGAGGCACAACCACTCCAGACCCACCCACTGGGGTCCCGGCTGGCACGGTGGAGGCCAAGGAGTTAGTGTGCTGGAGACCGCTGTGATTGTGATGGTGGTGGTGGTGATGGCTGTTGGTTGGGAGCTCTTCAGAGAGGTCCAGGACCTGGTGATGAGCCCCCTTCTCCAGTGTGCTATTCATGCTCATCCTAGTCTGATGAAAATAGAGAATCAAGGACATTGCATATTACTTTGTTAAATTGTGAATGAAAGTGCTTCGTGAGTTTTGTATTTTCAGTTGTAGGCTTGAACCACATTGTTGGAGCTCAGCAAATTGTTTGCAAAACAGTTAGCCAACATTTTTTTTGTAAATTATTTTTATGCTTTTAGATATTAAATTGTACAAGCATTGATTTAACAGTTAATTTACTCAAATGTTAAAATGGCCATAGATGGGGTTTCGGCTCCCCATCTTCAACCTCAACCATCTTAAAATCTGAGCTCAAACTCAGCTGTCAACACCCTGAAAAATCAGTGAATGTGATCTTTGTTTGTTGATGGCAGTGGCTGCACTAAGCTGTCTGAAGTTATTTCTCTCTCAATCCCTGTCAGCAGTTGTTCAGAAGCCTGGAACATGTCTTACAATAAATATTGTCAGGGGTGGATGCAGTCATAGTCAACTTTGATATCTGCTTTGGACAGTTTACTGCTTCAAAAAAGTTCAGGGCAAGGTTAAATCACTTATCGCCAGGAAGCTAGGTTTGTGATCTTTTAATTAGGTCTTTTATCAGCGACTGATTGTTATCTGAAAGCTAATTGGCGCTTTGTGGCAGAATCTTATTGGTATTTGAGTGTGTTTGGAGCAACACAGGCGATACGATCAAGTGATGAAGAGTGAGAGGCTGTGACATCGAAGTTAGTTTGTAATATGCATTTATCATAAATTTGCAATAAGTAAAACAGTAATAAGAACCATCCTGTCGGGACCCAATGCTTGTAGAATAAATCCCTTCAGAATAAATTCATGGTGGTACAACAAATGCTACTATGATGTATACATTCTTTGACAATGTAGAAATGGACATCTAACAGATTCTTGTAATTTGTTAAGATCTTAAGAGACTTAATTTTCTTCATTTTACTATATTCTTCAAGCTAGATTTTCATGATGTTGGCTCCAGTAAAGTGTGGAGCACTGAAAGGAGGTGCCTTACACCCCCGTCAATGCTTAGACGGTTGGGCTGACCATCCAGATAGCACTCCAGAACAATAGACCGAGGTCAGACTACACAAATAGTTTACACGCCATACAGCTGTGGCCTCAGTGCCATACACAAATCATCTAAAAATGGATACAGGATGGTCTACGACTCTTTCACACACACATGCACTCTGACCCTTAAACACTAGATCCTGAATATGCCATCAGTGATGCATGATGAGGGAGACATGCACACGTTTGTGCGCTTGCTGATGGTTGTGTTGTCTTCCTGCCTTTGTATTCTGTTTGTTACACAGCAGGTGACTCAACAAACACTAGATCACCACTCACTCGCAGGAAACATGAACACAAGCGCACACCATGTCAAACCTGGACTGCTCTACCCACTAACTCTGTTTCCAGTTTCTGGGAATCATAAAATTGAGAATTAACTTGGAGTCAAAACTTTGGGACCATTAACTAGACACTACTATTTTTATGCATGTATGAGGCTCAATTTAAGAATTGAAACCAACTTAAATATTTTGTAGCTTCAAGGTGGAATGGGTTTTTACTTTTACATTTGAATTAAGGTCTGATGTGGCTTCAGTACTTCACATGTAAATTGAAAAAAATGAAAAACATTTTTTTCACCAATATATGCTTTTGCCTGATGTGGTATTTTAAATGATCCGATTATATTTTATTTCATTGGTAAACAGTCTCTCATTAGATTTTACATGTTAGACCTTACAGATATGCATCACTCAACTTTAAATTACGCAGAAGTGCATTTGCTTGTTACTGGTTATGTGAATTAATGTAAAAAGAGTAGTCAAGCAGATAGATGTACCGTGACTCTGATAGGTAAGTCTCACAAGCCCTCCACAGTCTCCACTCACCCAGTGGTGTGACTCCAGTAGTCCTCTTCTTTTTGTTGCCTTTGACTAACACAACATGCACTCCTCGTTTTTTGTGTTTTTAAATGGAAGTTTGTTTGGAATTCCTTGTTCAGAAATGGGTAGAATTTCTTAAATTCTAACGTTTTTCCTTGCGTACTAGTCTGATGGTTGCTCTCATTTCTTGTGTTCTCTGAAGTCTATAGTTGGTTTTAGCTCAGGTTTGCTGTATTCTGTCCACTGGCTCTCTCTCTCTCTCTCTGTGAGGCAGACTGAGATATGTATGTGTCCTGCCTGGCAGTTATAGCAGTGCCTTTCTCTGTGCCTCCCTCGTGCCCCCTCCCCTTTTCCCTTACCCCTCTCTTCTCTCTCTTTCTTCACTCTTTGTATGGGGGAAGGAATGTTTATTTAAAGATCTGAAGTGAGAACTTTAATTACTCCGGATGGATAGAGAGGGCATGAAACACCTCACATTTACACCACATGTTCCAGACTTCCATTATTCTTATTTAATCGTATCATAAACTGCTCTTACCACATGGGGACGAGTGTTTGCTTTCCTGTAATCGTGTTGGTTTGATTGGTATTGCCATCTCTACGTGTTCTGTGTATAAACACGTTATCCATCATCCTCCACCCATAATGCAATTGTAATGCAACTATTGCTGGACTTTTATGGGGCATTGCAGAGATAACAGCAATCCAAAGTCTTATTTTTCTGTGCAATTATTTATTTATTCATTTTTGGTGAGGCTGTTCACATGGCTTTTAGGACCATATCAGAATTTAGAATTTAGAAGTGTAATTAGAAATCAAAAGAACTTACTGTAGGACTTCCGGTCTTTAATCTATTCATCAGCATTACTTCTTTAAAGGGGTCATATAATGCGATTTCAAGTTTTCCTTTCTCTTTGGAATAGATAAGATCTCTAGTTGCAAAGACTAAAGTATCAAGCCCAAAGAGATATTCTATAAAAGTTAAGACTCTTCCATGTCCTCCTAAAACTCCTTGTTTAAACAAGCCCGCACATGTCTACGTCAAGATGTGGGAAGATTTGGATAACACGCCATTGTTTACGCAAAGGTAGCAGCGCGTTTTTATATTTATGTTTTTAAATATAAAAAACAGCGCAATGTAAAAAGACAGTATAAGTCATTATAATAAGTAATTATGTCCCCATTGGATGCAATAAATGCTCCGTTTGTAATGGGTTGTATTGGTTTTGTTTCATCGCACCGTGACACGTCATCACAGTATTGTTAGGGGCGTAACATTTCCAGCATAAACTATTTTGATGTTTGTTTTAGAATACTCTCCTGATGGAAGATCCAAACATGGTCTATTATAAGATTTCTAACAGAGGCAGAAGGGTTTAGATTTTTTGTTTCTTGGTATTTGATACAATTCATGATGCCATGTATCTGAACATGACATCCAGGACCTCTGACAGTAAAACAGGCCCACAACATTAAAGATCGAGCAGTATATTTAACCCTGGACATTTGGTACTTTTATCCATTTGTATTAAACCCATCTGGTTGCTTTACTTCTCAAACATTTTTGTTTTTTTTCATCTGACCTTTTTGTTTCATCTGAGCATAGAAGGCAGTGCCATTTTTAAGTTCTAGTCGTGTATGACAACTGAATATGCTGGAGTTTGTTTTTGGATGAGCGAGGAGAATTTTTCTTGAAACCCTCCCGAACAACATGTGGTTGTAACCCTAACCTATTTTTTTTTTAGGCTTTCTGACCCCAGGACTCAACTAATCTTTGCAATTCTCCGGCTGTAATCATTGGAGAGTCTTTGGCCACTCAAACTGTCCTCCTCACCGTGCATTAGGGCGATATAGACATGTCCTCTTCTAGGTAGATTTGTAACATCTTTAATTGATTGGAACCACTTAATTATTACCCTGATGGTGGAAATGTTCAATGCTTTAACTCCTTTCTTAAAGCAACTTTCTATTTTGTGAAGCTCAACAATCTTTTCTGTTCTGCACATCAGAATTATATTCTTAGGTTTTATTCCTTGTGATGGATGATTAAGGGAATTGAGCTTTTCTGTCCCTCATATTTATAATCCTCTCATAGGAATTTCTAGGGGTGCCAATAATTTTGGCCAACATACACTCGAGAAAAAAGTTTATTTCACAATGAGATCCCCCCTCAACTTGTTTTACTTCAATGAAAGATTGAAATTTTTTGAATGAAAGATATACTATATTATAATTAAAGAAATGCAGATTTGTTTCACATCCACCTTAGTTCATATTTACCAAGGGTGGCAATAATAGTGAAAGGCACTGTACATACATATACCAAGGTTAACAAAGTTGAACATTTGATGTGACTGAGGCTGTTTTAGGGTCTTTTGATCAGACTCTAGTTTTGAAGGCCACATGGGAAAACAGAAATGATCACAAACAACTGATGGCAAGGACAGATAGAGAGAGCTGAAGGAAGGATGGAGTGGAGCAGCATGGTTCCTCCTTCATGATGAAAAGAAAATCAGAAAATACAGTGGGAGTGGTTGCACAAGGGAGGAATATAGTAAATGTTGGGTTGCGTAACTGATAAGAACCCATCTGTGGTCAAAATCACACACAGATCAATTAATGTGTCAGATATAAGATTTCCCACTGCTTTCTAGAGTCAGTGGTTACTTTACTCTTTCTCTGTTCCCCTGGGTAGCGACCCCTGACCTCACTCAAAGGAGTGCAGTTTAAGACAGTTTAAATGAAAAGGTAAAACCTGTGCTAATATGCAGGAGGAGTGAATATTTATTTTTCTTTTTTTCTAAAGGGAAGAAATAAAGAAAGCTTGATTTGGTAATTATGGCAGACTAAACTGGCTTAATTAATTACTGGCTAAATGGTGTTGTGCAAATTATATCCAAAATATAGCTTGTCAAGGTTTGCGGTAAGTAGTTAAAACCTCTGCATATTTTATTTTTTATAAGGGTTAACATATCTTTGAGTGATTCGTTTTCACCAGCCTCTGGTTTGTGGCAAGTGCTATTTTGAGTTCACCTCAGTGATGCTCGTCTTTGGGACTTTGTACATTAAACAAGGATTTGGCTTTCTGAATGGAGCAAAATTTAGTCATGTGATAAAGGAAGGGTGAAAAGAGCTTCCTGTACTTACAGGAAGTAGGAAATCCACAAGACTGCGCAACATTAAATTCTGAATGAACCTCTGTCCTTTTTGAACTCTTTACTTGAGGTCCTGGGCAGTTTTGTGCCAAGTCACTTTCAGCTAGCATACTGGGAGTAATATGATGGGAGTAAAATTTCTGCAATAACTGAGCATGGATAACAATTTATTACAAAATGTGTTATCAGTTGAAATGAACGCTTGGTGTTTGATGCTTAGGCTGCTTGATGTATCTGACCATCATTTCAACAGCCATCAACATCAGGAGCCCACATGGGTGTGTTAATATGGAACACTACTACACAAAATGACTAAATTTCTTGTGCCAAAAGTTTAGTGATAGGCCAGATGACTGAGAGCGGATCCCAAACGCAAACAAGCTTTGGTTCCACTGAACCTGCGTCAGCAGCGAAGAACAGGAAAGAACTTTGATAGGGATGAACCTGACACCAAAACATGAGATCAGCTGTTAGCATGACACTTGTTCCCTCCACAAAAAGCCAATAGGATTTTTCCACAGGCTTTTGGATTATCACAAAAAATTTATATATATAACTATTCAATCATAGTTCATGACACTTTCACGTTTTGTCCATCAAAATAATCTTCACAAAGAAATATAACTGAAGAATTGTGAAGCCTAAATAAAACCACCAGAACTTAATAATAATAATAAGAAACGTGTCTCCACTAACTATTCCAATAACATTCTAAAGCATTTCATCTATTAAATACCAGCCGAGGGAGCAAGCTTTTGGATATGGTAAAATTAAATTTATTTTAGTGAATAAAGTACTATATTTCAGCTTTGACTGCGACTGAGTGTGTAGGAGAATATTTGCAAAAAATATATATATATATATTTTTCATTTATACATTCTATGTGCTGTATCATGAATAAATCACAGCTGAAAACGGTTTAATTTATTATGTATCTTGTGAGTTTATTTATTTAATGATGTATGCATGACCCCTGCTGGCGTTTGATGCAAAAGATGAAAGATGCAACATAATGCAAGCAGGGGTCACACATACTTCATTAAATACATAACAAACAGTTGATTCTGCCAAAATCCATAATAAATGTAGCAGCATATATATATATAAAACACTTGTAAATGTAAGCAACCTGATAATGAATGTAAGCATATTTGTCTCATATACATGTATTTTTTTCAGTTACTGCTATAAATCACCATCCTTCTGTTTTAAGTACTGGGCTTTTTAAAACGTGATAAATCATTAAGGCTTTTGAAACCTTGCTGCTTTGACTGAATGAATACAGAGACATGGCACTGATCAAAGTTTATCAAAAGCATTTAATATTATTCAGAGTAATAATATCAATGACACACGAATTCACAAAGTGTTTAAGACATGTCTGGCTCAGTTTGCTTTGTGTGTGAATTCCAAAACAGTGCAGATTATAAATAACCACAAAAATAAAACGAAAAGAGGAAAAGTGTGTATATTGCAAAAAGGAAAAATATTTCTTAAAAATAGAGACTCGCTCAAGAAGAACTCAGCACCATCTATATCAATCAAAACCATTTTCCTGATAATACATGAATTATTTCACACTAACGCTTCTAAAGCTGTAACAAATTACAGTTTATAAATCAAAAACAATAATGCGTTAAATCCCCTTTCACACCGTTACTCATTTCAGTAAAATGCCGCAATTTACAGTTCAATGTGATTTTTCGGCCTTACAGTATGAAATCCCACTACAGCCAATTACTGTATACTGTGAATATATAAAGATTATGGCTGCTGTATTCAGCACAGCACCTGTGTCCTCAAACAAACAGCATTTACAACAGGACAGAAGCACCACTAAATGTGTAAGAGTATCAAAAAACTGATTTTAGCCCCGATTCATGAATCGCCTGAATTCATGAAAGAGTAGCTGCTAATCTAGGCTCAGAATCACTGACATCAGTCCAAGTCACCATCTTAGTCGAAAACAAAATGAGATACCAAGTCACCTGTTAACATGTGTTTTGTGTATAACAGACAACTTCTGATGAATAAAACCCTACCCTCTGTGCTCTACAATCTACATGGACAAAGAGACAGTTCAGAGATATTTCATATATAGACAGGGAAAGATATTTAAAGGGGCAAGCACCAGAACTCGAAGCTTGGAACTCATAAAAAGAACCAGCACCCTTGAAATCTTACTGAGGATTTAGACTAACAATAGAAAAACCCTTAATACATCTCTGATAACCAAGTTGAGGCAGGGGAGAACATTTTATATCCAATAAATAGAAGAACATTCAAAAGAGAATAGATCTGTATAGAGGTGAGAAACAATTCATTGAATATAACAGACGAAACTGAACAATTATACTCGTAAAATGCAGGAAAAATGACTGATCCGAAATGCAATCCTAAAATGCTTGTCCTGATGATATAAACACAACATTCCATACTGAAACTGAAAACGTCTTTTAAAACCCGTATGTTTTGAAGCATTCTGAACAACTGTATTTCTTTTAATTCTTAATGCTTTAGAAAAATGTCCATAGCTCTATTATTAGTATTATTAATTTTTCTCTCTTCACTAAATACAAGTCACAAGGCCAATGTGGTATATATCTAGGCTATTCTAGGTTTAAAAATAATAAATTATTAAAAAAAAAAAAAGCACCCACGGAAAAATACAAAGAGCATTTACACATTTCAGTATTCAATACCCCAAAAATTAAGAACAAAACCCAAAACGACAGGATCTCGGCAACTCTGCCGCTTGTAAGCCACGACAGCACCAAACTGGAGTCTTATTGGCTGATTGGTTTTGTAAACAGTGCAGAGTAAACTGGTTCTCGATTGGCTGTTCAACAAATATTAACAGTAGTAAGTATTTTTTTCCCCCCAAGTCTTAATTGGACTAAAATAAAAGATCTTGTCCTGTGAACAGGAGTTTTGGTTATGGCTGTGTGAGGACGAGGGATGAGACGTCCTCATCGGGAGCTGGAACTGGTAGCCTGAGAAAGCACACATACAAATGAGAAAGGTTAGCTCTTTTTGAAGCTTCGCTGTTGTTCGTTCACTTTGACGAAAGGTGTGGGTGCACTCACCAGGCTGAAAGAGTCAAACACGCTCATGAGCTCCTCCATGCGGTACTGCTCCAGCACTACTACATTGGAGAGGTTTGGGTTGCGTTGTCGTGCACAGTCCTCACAGTGCACCACATACATCTTCCGACTGCCATTCTCACTGGTCACAAACAGCAGGTTAAACACCTCCACCTGCATGAGAACAAAAACAAAAACTTGCATTATTATTGTGTAACTTGTTTTTTTTTGGAACAGAATTCTGCAGGTCTTTAGTTGGTTTTTCTATTTAGGGCCTGCCTACATATACTTTACAAATTACGTGGCACAATACACCCACATCACACTCGTTACAGTAATAGGCCGGCTCATCCTTCACTCTGCTCTGGTAGGAAATCTTCTTTCCTCCTGCCACCAGCTGGTCCCTCAGAATCTGAATGTGCTTAATAGACTGGAGGAGACAGTGTCTGAAAAAGAGGAAAGGCAAATGGATTAAATGTCTGCTACTAAACTGAGATGTAACTTGCCGCTGCTGCATACTCACTTGATCATCTTGTAAGTGTCTGGGTCAGTGAATTTGACATTCCGTGCCAAGTTCCAGGATACGTGAATCATGGGAACGATGGATTTGACTTTCTTCACTTCGTTCCACTCAAATCTCTCTAAAGCCAACTGGTACTGATAAGCTACAGAGTCAGAAAAACAACTTTTTACATTTTAGTTTTACACATTTAGTGACAATTAGATTAACAGTTGCAATGACTGATAAAATGTATTTCAAAGTGATTAGATTTTATTTTTTTCCACTGAAAGTAGGCTATTCCTGGCACACATCATACATATTTTATTGAATTGCAATGACAATGAAAAATCAGGATTTTCAGCTACAGGCACTAAAACATCCAAAAGCCACCACGTTTTGAACGATAAACAGAAGAGAAGTTAAATGTGTGGGTTACTCACAGCTGACAGGTCCCACATTCCAAGCAATGTTGTTGCACCAGCCCACAGCCTGAACCCAGTGTACAGTGCCTGCATTGATCCACACCAGGTCTCCTGGTCTTTGGATGAACCGGTACACAGGGATGTTAGCGCGGTACAAGTCATCCAGAACCGGCCACCATGATCCTGTCAGGTAGTCGACTCCATGTCTGATAGAAAAATTCACAAACTTTTTAATAAAGTATTTAGTTTAACCCTTTAACTGTCACCCTGTCCCGTATACGGGACGCCTACATTTATTTCGCTATATTACAATTAAATCTAATCTAGACAAACTATATATCGTTGGAAAGGTCTAAGACTCCCAAATATATATTTTACCAATGTTTTTTGTTAAAAATTATGTAGGAAAAGTAATAGATTAATTTATGACAAGAGTGCACCCTCAAAAATCTACATTGTAACAGGAGTTTTGACCTTTGTATAAAAAAAAAAAAAAAAAAACGACTTTCTTCGTTGCCTTTTTCTCTATCACATTTTAGAAATCATCAGAAATTATATATCAACTGAAAACTTAAATCTCAAAATTCATCCTTTAAAACCCATTTTAAATTCAGTCATTGCATTACCATGTAAATGGTACATCAATATCATGTTACAAAATGTTTTCATTCATGAATTCATGAAAAATGTAAGTTTGAATTGTGCACTATATAGTCCATGTTCAAAAATGTGAGTAACAGTTAAGGGGTTTAACAAATGTATAAGAATTAAACATCATTTGACTGTTTTTGTAATCTTTCTTACTTTTCACAGAAATCACTGATGGCCTCCCAGTAGTTGTCATGAACAGCAAACCACTCACAGTCTCCAGGCCCAATATTGATGTTTACGGAACAGAAGTTATTGTTCTCCTGGTGTCCTGATGATACAAGCATTAAACACCAATAAATAAAAAACTACTTGCCAAAGCAGACCTATCTTTGATTTCTACAACTCACAAATCAAGAAAGCTATTAGTGCTTGTGTCAAACCTGGTGTGCGGCAGCCAGGGACTTTCATGTAGAGTTGTACTGTATTCATTCCCAGAATGGTGTGGCCGACATGACTCAGCATATTACCACTGGAGGACACGCGCATAAATGCCGGCAGCTTCTGCAGCTCCTGCAGCTGAGGCTTCCATCTTAAGAAAAAGACAAAACACAATTTAGTTTGAAACTAAAACTGTATACAATCTTGCACTTTACATGGGCAGTATCCCATTTTTTGTATGCCCAACCAAGTCCTGAAGTTTTAAATATTTAGAGTGTTTATATCATCCAAATGAGATGACAAGAAAAGGTTATACATTTATGCACAGTAGTCTTACCTTTTCGGATCGGACAGGTCAATGTTGGTGCCAAATTTTATTATCTTCCCCACAGGTTTCTGCTCTAAACTATAAAGACAAATCACACCATTTTAAGTTAAAATATTTTAAAGATTTATACATGTATTAAAATATTTAAAAAAAGAGAGGCAGATATTTGGACAAAATCAAGAATTTGGTGCTGTGCTAACTTGCCAAATAATTACCTGGAGTTGGGAGCTGAAGAGCTACTGGTTGTATTCTCAGAGTTAGTGGCTGATTTCTCATCTTCATCATCATCATCCTCGTCACCACTGCCCTTCTCTTCCTTTAAAGGCTGACAATTGTATAGGCACATTTTAGTGCATGATGCATATGATTCAAATGGAAAATCATTTTATTTGTACAATATTTGCAAAAAACTGATTTTTAATGTGTTGGTTGTATGTTTGTGTTCAAACCTGTAAGCTCTCTTGGAAGCTGGAGGCCTGGTACTGGGCATACTTGGCAATTGTTGTATGCGACCTGCTGCTCTCGCAGGGCCAGGTCTGACCAGTGCCGCTGGGATCCCAGTTCTCATCAGCTGGCTGCTGGACTTGGGTCCGGACCTCTACTGCATGCTCCGCATTTGCCTCCACCAAAGATTTTGTGGAAAACAGACCAAGATCTATGAAGAGGAAGGAAAGAAAAAATAACTAAGTTTCAACAACAGCAACTGTTAAAGTTACAAAATATACAACTTGAGTATCTGTCCATCCATCCATCCATCCATAATACATTGTGCGTAAACCTACTTAATCTGAGGGAGCCAGCTAGTCCCCGGATGACAGTAATGGGGTTCTTAGAATCCGTGCAGAACTGTAGCAGGACCGGAGAGAATGCATCTCTTTTACTTTCCAACTGCAGAGAAACAACAACAACAACAACATGGAAATCAATTAAGACAAACTTTTACACATCGGAGCACTAACTGTGTTTTTACTGGAGCAGAGGTTATTGTGCATGTAATACACAAAAAGGCCACAAGGGGCAAGAGATACTGACAATGCTACTGCAGCGCTTACATAGATGCTAGGTGTGGGGGGGTTGAGTTTCTCTTGAGGGATGGGCAGTTCTGTGGTCAAAACTGGTTTAACAGAGAGGGCAGGTAGAAGGTACGATTCCTTAAATTTCCCCTTCACACGAGCCCCCCTGAAACAACAAGAAATTAAATATCAGTTACGGCCTTTTTCACGGTCCAAATCACCTCAAAATATATTGCAACTGCAGCCAAGAAATAAACCGTTTTAAGACTTCCAAAACACAAATATTGCTTACTTGCAAGCTCTGATGATTTCACTAGCTGTGTTCTTTATGGTGATTTCCTCCAGAGGAATCCTTCTCTCCTCTACCTCTGAAGCAATAAATGTCTCCCTGTCCCCACTCTCCACCTTTATGAGGCGTATCTTCAGTTCTTTGGGTGGCCCATCTGTCAGTGCTTTCAGTTTCTGAAAGTCATCAGAACATAATGCTGAAGAAGCTGATGGGTGATCAGAAGAACATCCAGAGCTGGCGCCCTCATCTTTACTCCGCGCCCAGTCGTCTTCTTCACTCTGGAGTCGGCTACATTCATCCTTTCTTCTCTTCTTGTCTCCGTCACGGTCTTGTTCCTTATATCTAAATTCTTTACTCTGAAGGTCCAAGTTACCCAGAACCTGCCTGCTCTTTTTTTCCTTGTGTGACTTTCCGTCCCTGTGCCGTCGACTTGAGCTGGAAGATGAGGATGAGGAAAGAGACGCATCATCGTGTCTTTCTCTGTGCTTTTTCTTTCTCTCTTTCCGGTCCTCATGTTTTTTGCTACTGCTACTGTGTTTGTGTTTCCTCTCTCGTTCTCGGTCTCTGTGTCGGTCCTTTTCTTTATCAGACTCTGCCTTAGAGCTCTGCCTTTGAGGGAGTACGTGTTTGTTCATCTCATAGCTATGACCAAGCTCTGCTAGTGAAGACTCTGAGATGGTGGTCAGTATTGGCCGTTTTTTCAACAAGTCTTTCACATTTCCAGAATCCTTCTCTCCTGTGGATTCCTCTGAAATATCTTCCTCATCATCATTGCTCAAAAGATCTGGTTGGCTTATCTTATCCCCTCTCTTCCTCTCTGATGCCCAATCTGTAGGTGAGAGGGGACGGGGCTGTCCTGAGTTACTAATGGCATTGGAGGTTTGCGTTGGATTGCTAAAACCTGGGTGATCGGATGAACCTGATGTGGGAGAAGTGCTTTGTTGTTGTCTGCAAATGTCAGGCTCCAGAGAAAGAGATGAAGAGTACTTCACTCCCATAAAAGCAGAAGGAGGAGGACGACCAAAGGGTCCACCTCTGTAGGTGTACTTCTGGCTCTCAAGTACAGATGCAAGGTTTTTAAACATGCTGTTCACACCTGTTTGATGGAGGTGTGGCCGCTGTGGTGGTGGTGAACAGGAAGGAGTTTCATCTTCATCCCGATCTGCTTCTTCATCATCCTCACACTCACTTTTCTCTACGTCTGGAAGGCCATACAGCTTGGCCAAGTCACTATGGCGATAGTTTGTTCCTGTTGTGGCAAGATTGCTTTCTTGAGACTGCATGCTAATGGAATTTGCAGGCTTGGGAATGACCTTAAGAACCTCCTCTTCTTCCTCAAGTGAAGAAGTACGACTACAAGGAGATGCCAGTGAACCTTGCCGACTTAACACAGGTGGGCTTGAATGGCCATCTGGCTGATAAGCCGCAGTCGGAGATTGCTTTAGGGCAGGCATGAGGTCTGGTGCACACAAATAACTCTTCATAGGTGCCACATTTGTAGAAAACAGAGGTTTCTGTACTGCCTGTTCTCTGCTCTGGCCAGAATACAACTCCTCCTCTTTCTTGATGGACTCATCCAGCATCTTCATAATGTTAGCCAATCCATCTGGTAAGAGCTCAGAAGTTTCCTCTTCAAATTGGGCACCATCAGAGTCACCACTGCAACTTCTAGCACTGCTACCCAAATTACCAAGTCCTGTACTGGGCATATGTTTTTGAAGGCTGCTTGTAGTCGTGCTGATAGGTGTGCATGAAGAGCGAACATCCTTGGGGAAAGCCTGATAAAGTTTGGGTGGCTCTCGCAGAGGTGGAGGGTTGGGAATTGCATTTATAATCTCAGCATTATGAGAGGTTTTCAACATGCTGACATCTTTGGATGGGTCAGGTTTCAATTGCATGGTGTGGCTGTGGTTGTCGATGGGGCTGATGAGACCTGACTCTGAGGGGTATATGGGATTCCCAGCGGAATTCTGAGATGGTGCACCACTTTTCCATTTCTCTCTTTGCCTTTGCTTCTCACGGGCATATTCTGTCTGGGGGGTGAGGGGAGGTGGTTGTGACCGTTCCATAATGTTTGCTGAAGAAAGATGTTGGGGCACTCCTCCCCGACTCAACCAGAGATAATGTGGTGAATTCTGGCTAGGAGGCGAGATGGAGGAGAGTGCATTGGCTGGGGACAAACGAGGAGGTGGAGACTCAGCTGCACTACCCGACAGCAGACGTTCCAGACTCTTGATGGCAGACTCACCGTGTTGCTTTGTCTCCATTTCTTGCCGTTCTACATTCCGTTTTCTCTCTTCATTCTGGTCTCTACTTCTCTCTTCTGCTTGCATGTGGCCTTGCAGCTCTGCATCAAGTTTATTCAAAGCATCAACAATGGACTGAGGGCTTGGGGCAGCAGACTGCAAACAGGACCTTGGGTAGACTGGGGCTGGAATAGTAGTAGTTGCCTGAGAAATTGAGGAGGAGGCTTGGATGGGTGCGGAGTTGTATGAATTACTAGAAATTGGCTTGAGGGCTGAGCTGACCTTTATGTGTTCTGTAGGTTGAGGGCAAGGTAACGGTGAACTGACTGGAGGGAGAATGTTGAAAAAGTGTTGAGAAGTCTTGCTGGTGATGACGCTCTCACCTGATCTCTGAAGACCTGAGTTTAGGGTGGAGGAAGAAGACGACACTGGGGTGTAGTTGGGTCTGCCTTGTCCTATGTGGGGTTGAGTGGACTGAATCAGAGATTGTGCCCCTCTATGTGTTTTTGGAAGGGTTTCAACACCAGGGTGGACACCCTGATACCCTGGATGCGTTACATTTTGACCAATCATTGATACATGGTTTGGGTTTGAGATTAACACTGAAGAATCCATTGCTCTCCAGTTGCTCAGGGTACTGGGAATGGAGGAGGTGGTAGAGGGTGCTGAGCTTGTGGCAGGGATGCTTCCAAAATTGGTGTATAGTTCCAGAGGGCGAGGTGGACGAGGAGTTTCTAGGTTTGGGGTAATGACAGGTTTTCGTGCAGGGGCCTGATGAGGGCTTACACGCTGGGGGGTCCCTGGACCCTGGTCGCCCCCAGTAAGCCTATTCGGTGCCTGAGAATGGTGTGTGGCAACCTGAGAATGCCCTCTTGCTGAAAAGTCACGTGATTCCTAAAGGGTAATTAATTTTATAGTCAACAAATCATATGACACAAAAATTGTAACTATTGATAATTAAATTTTACAGCACATGTTGTGTAGCATACTATTTACTAGTGATGCACCGAAATGAAAATTCTGCGCCGAAACCGAAAATTTAGGATGCACTTGGCCGAAAACCGAAACTGAAGCCGAAAATGGCTTCTTTTAAAAACGTATATATATATTGCTTGGATTTAATGGATCTGAATTGAAAAATCACAATATAATAATCAAACACGCGCGTTCGCTGCGAGCGTATAGTGACGAGCTGGACGCGCTCCGAGAGAAGGCCGTTAAAATCGATTCCCTGTTTTCGTTTTCGAAACTTGTGTTGGTTTGTCCGATCGATTGTGCAGCTTTTGTGACAAGCTTTTTTTGATTGTGACAGCCCTTTGACATGCTTAATCTTTGATAGGCAGACGCGTGATAACAGCTCGACCGTGAGTGAAACCTAAGCGCTTGCGCACGGATGGGAGGGGCGGGTGACATTCATTTTCGGTTTACGTTTTCGGCTGTTTTTTTTATTTCGGCCCGAAACCGATAATGCCATTTCGGCCGAAACTTTTCAGCGGACGAAATTTCGGTGCACCCCTACTATTTACTTATATTAAACAGCCAGCAATTTTAAGTCTTGAACAGGTAGATTTGTTTGTGTATCAGAAATTTTGTTTAATGTGAAACTCTGTGTGTTACCTGGTTCCTCCAGCGTTTATGGGGTTTGTGCTGAGGTACTGTGGCCTGGTTGCTGGCTGGTGGGCTGAAATGGTCCAGCCCTGGGTGAGGCTGGAACTGGGGGTGACTGTAAGGCACAGAGGTGTGGTTTGCTGGTGAGGGTGCAGGGCGCTCCCCATCTGCCAGTGGTGGTGATGATGAGGATGTAGGTTGGGGTGGAGCCTGTTTATTCAAAGAACTCAATGCAGAATCATGTCCTCTTTGTGAAGTAGTACCACGTTGTTCCACTTGGGTCTGGGCTGAAGGTCTGCTGTTGGGGTAGGAGTAAGTAGAATGGTGGATGTGAGGGTTCTGTGAAGGTGGTCCCAGAGACTGTGGTGACTGAGCAGTCTTGTGGGACTGTGGTGGAGGACCCCTGCTTTCTTCGTAGCCTCTTGTGTTGGGAACGGTGGGTGAAGACGTGGTTGATGGATTCAAGGGAGGCGGTTTATAGGGGAAGCTTCCAATTCCTGACTTAGCTGAATCCTGTAAAAAGAGAATAGGAATTGGCCATGTGAGCCAAGTACATCTAATGTAAAACAAAAGAGAAGACTAAACATCACAATACACGACTTTCATCGGATTGCTGTTCTTTACACAACTGTCGATCTTTGCTGATCTCAGTTTCAGTCATACCACATTTCACGCTACAGGTCTTGGATTAAAGACAGGTCTAGATATTTAACCAACTAAATTCATTCACACCTGATTTCTGGCTTTTGTCACAAAGCTTATAAGTAAAAGCTGATATAGTGGCAGTGACAGATTATGCCAAATATCAGCATGTCAAACAAGAAAATATTTTAGAATATCAAAATTCAGTTCTGTCAGGACCACTATCGTCAAAGATAACTTACAATTAGCAAACATTTTAGGTTGGGGGTGTGGTTCTGTTCTGGGCAAACACTCCCTGCCCATCCATGCAGCCAGGCATGGATAGGAGCTGGGAGAGCATAAATAACACCCCTATGGTAAATAGAACAGAACCAACATTAATGATTAATGTAACAGATATCATTAATGTTCTAAGTGATTATTTTATGTAACAACATAATTCAGTGGTCTGACTCAACAAGATTATCCAATGCCAAGTCCTGACTGGATGAGAGGAAGAGTTGGGGATGGAGGTGGGTGATTAGCTCCTGAGCAAAGCAATAGCTGCTGAATAATGACTGAAATGACCTTATAAAGAGAATTATGATTGGCGTTGTATTCTTATAGGCAGACGTGGATCAGTGGAGTGTCAGCTGATGCGAGCTTGACTAACATGAAGTACTAACTCTATGCTCCATTTCAGCAGTGACTGACCTGGAAATCAATGGGTCTGCTTTTGTGTTCATTTGGGTTCCAGGGTGCTCCACCTTTGTGCAATGGGTTCCTAAAGCCAGGTTTTGGTGGGGGGTAGTTGGAGGATAGTTGCTGATTCAAATCTACAGGTGGCCCAGATATGCCCTGTATAGCGGAATTAGGCGTCTGTCATAAGAAACAGTAAAAAAGAGGGCTTGGTAAAGGCGCGTTTTAGGACAAAAAATGCAGAATTGGGCATATCACATGATGTGCTCTTGACTAACCTGTTCAGACCCAGAGCTCTTCTTTCTTTTATTTGGACTGGGGCAGTCCTCCATGGGCCGGTGCAGAGAAGGAGCAGGGGTATGCTGAATGACAGAGTGCTCTCCAAGAGGGGGCCCAGGTCGTTTTAACTGTCCAGAGTGAGAATGAGGACCCCTGGATTGCTGCTGAGTCTGAGGTTGAGTCCACATATCAGGTAAAGGAGGCATGGGCCATGAGCCATGGGCTGAGAGCTGAGAATGAGGTACACCGTACTGGTGGATAAAGTGAGAGAAAGATAAGTTGGCTACAGTACTAAACCAAAGAATGTAGTTAAGCGTGCTATATATTCAATTAAACAAAAATATTGTATGACAACTTTAGTTTAATATGAATCTAGTCTTTCATAACTTATACATTTAAAAATACTGATTTATACAGGAACACTATTCATTTTCATATAACAAGAGAGCATATAAGAAGCACAGTAATGAAATATAAGCTCAATAATCACCTTCAGTAGCTGACTGGCTCGAGCTGTGAGGTGTGCAGGAGGTCCTGCATTGTAGCCATTGTGCAGTCGGTTGTGGTTATCACCAGGCAATGGCTCATATCCCTGGCCAGTTCTGGTTGTTTCCCAAGGCCTGGGAGGAGCAGGGGTTGTCCTTTGTAATCCTGGCAACAAAGCCTGAGACAGGTCTTGCTTATCTCCTCGATGTAAGGGACTGCAAATACAAAGACGCATTAACAAACCTTCGGCCAGATGTATTTGTAAAGCAACAATATATTTTATAAAAACTCACCCATTGTTTACGAATTTATGATTTAGCCCAGTCATGTGACTAGGTGGCATATGGGGGAGGAACTGGTGCTGATTGACACCTGGTAAGCACCTATCGAGAGATAAGAAAACAAGGTTTTGCTTTGATCATTCCTTCTCATAGCTCAGTTAGCGTAAATTTATCAGTGAAGTCACTAAAAGCATGATTCGGCCCTGATCATGAGGTATATTACCTGGAGGGAGGTGGCCAGGCGTGGCTGCCCACGGGAGCCCATGGTCCCCGGTTGAGACCGTCCAGAGGAAAAGGGTCCCGTGTGCTGCACCCGGTGAACTGTTCTGCTGTGTGATGCATCCAGCCTAGACAATAAACAGACAATTTACTTTCCTACATGTCTTCATTGTCTTAGCCAATACATCGATCACTGCCAGGAAAAAAACAGCATGTAGCGAAGTGGTTGTGACACTGAACTACTCAACTACTAAATCATTATGCATTATATCTTGGCTTAACTTAGATTGCAGAGCAGACACTTTTCATTTATTAGATAAGAGAATATAAGAGAACAAAGCACATGGTTACTCACCACACTAGCTGTGAGTGTGAAGCCCTCCACTGCAAAACAGAGAGGGCCACTCACCAACAAGAAGGAGAAGCTGTTTACTGCTACTCTTGCCAACTGGAAAGAGAAAGAAAAGAGAAGAGATGGGACATAAGGGGGTGAGGCACAAATAACTGCCAAATCCATTAAACACAGGGGGAAAACACATCCTTTGTAGTCTGTATGAATGTTTGGCCTGAAGGCAGCTAATAACAAAGGAACCCTCCACTCTCTGCCTCTAGGGGGCAGTGTTTTTCTGTATTCTAATGGGAGGAAAGGGTGCACAGATGGGCTTGTGGGAGTTCACCTGTAGGGTGAGTACACTGAGGTCATTATAACCCTTCCTAGGGCCTCTTGGCAGAGGGTGAGAGTGATTGGAGGGAGGGGACGACCAGAGCAAAGCCCTGGAGTCAAGCCAGCGGTGTCTGTGTGCATGTGTACAGAAAGGATAGTGTGTACTTGTGTTGTGTTGCTCGAGTTTGATTATTTGCATGTGTATGAGTGTGTCTATGACAAGAGAGAGGTTAATCTCATTAGGCCAGGCGCGATGGAGAGAGGAAAGGATAGAAAGAAAGAGAGCAAGGGGTGGAGGGAAGAAAGGAACAGCAGAAGGCTTGAACAGGATGGATGGACAGATTAGGGTAAAAAGACGGGTCTGAAATTAAAGTGTTCTTTAGGGAGATACCAAAGTGAGAAGACCGGCTGTGCTTCCATGAAACATCCACGCATGCTAACACACTGAGCTTCCCATGCATTCTGAACACACATGGCACACACTAAATGCACAAACATTGGCAAGCATGCACACACACCCGATTGAAATCGCTTGGCACATGTGCATGTATCCCCATACGGCCAAGGACGCCTAGTGCACATTAATTATGGACTTGGCAAAAGCGTTTCAAGTGTGACACACACAGGCTTTCTATCTCTATAGCACAAATTAAACACACACACACACACACATATTACACAATCAAACAGGCCACAGATGCAAAACGTGTCATCCATAAAATGCTGTATAACCTGATGGATTAGTCCTGAGCTACTAACTCAACATGCAGTGTAACGCTTACTGATGAAATTCACAACCCTTTAATACAGTGTTTAAGTTGCAATTTTGGCGATGAGGCATCAATGAATCTAAAGATAAATAAGTATGTGGCAATATTCAGGGTATGTTTGGATAGTGTGTGTGAGCTATTCATTGCTCAGCAGGTTTAGTCAGTGCGCAAGTGTGTGTATTTTGAGCCTACAGTGCACACGAGCCCACCCACTCCTCTCTGGCTCGTAGTGTCGTACTATTAAAAGGCTTCTGCGATATTTCAGGAACTCCAGATTTAGCTGTCTAGTGGGGACTGAATTAATCGTGACCCTGCAGCACACTGCATTCTTAGAACAGTTTCTGCACGTTCACACAAACACACACTTTACCTGTCAAATAAGCATCTAGCACCACTTCTCAAACGTCAGAAGAATTAGGGTTTAGCACCAACTTTCGATCATCTCAGCTGACTCGGTGGTCGTAGATTGCTGTAGAGAGAGATAAAGAGGTAATAACCATCAGTGCACAGAGTTTGACTTTACTTTCATTTGTGTTCCTGATCTTTTACACTGGCTTTATTCCATCCAATCAGCTTAAGTGCAGTAAAAACAGCCAGACTTTGCAGCTGTGCCAGCAGTAACCTATCATGGACAGGGTGTCAAAAATGACTCCAGAGAAGAGAAAAATGTTTTTTTTTTTAGAGACGTATCGGTGCGGAAATCCAACTATCACTACTGTAAACACCTCATGAAAAATAACGGTCGGAATTGATGGGTTTTATAGAAAGTGTTTTCAGTTGGTATATGTGCATGTTTTAGCATAAGAGAAAATGTTTGTAAAGAGGCATGTTCACAGTGCAAACCAAGGGTCTTCAGCAGCGAGTCTGCCAAATATTGTGTGACCTTAAACTAGTTTTAGTGAACCAAACCCACCCTTCCCCCACCCCAAAAAAAACACCCAACTAAAGCTTTATGCTAAAATGCTAAAACTAATTTTTTTGCAATGTTCAACAGGGTAGAAAGTTGAGGGCAGTGGCGGTTCTACATGGAGGCCTAGGGAGGCCCGTGCCTCTGTAGACATGTCCCTGGCCACCCCCGTGCTAAAAAAAAAAAAAAAGTAATATGATTTTACACGTGAGCGCCAAAAGCGGAACTAATGTGACGCAACGTTCTACACGGATAAATTAGTGCAGCGCACCATATTCAGGGATGCAAACATCGCGCTTTTCAGCACCTCCCGTTTTTTTCACATCAGTTTGGGTGACTTGGGTCTGATTATAATTTCTCAAAGTCATCTGAAGCAATTCCATAGCTTAATGTTATGGACAGAAGACTATTTACATCATTAAATTCAAGTTTACGGAAACCTTGTTTTCCCTCCTCTGCGGCTGTCAATCATTCTCCATTCAGTATTCAAATAGAGCGTACTTCATCCATTTACAGCAGGATGCATGGTAAAACTCTCTCCAATATTATAAACACTCACATTATAATGCTTGATCTGTAGATAAAAAGGCTGTGGATTTGCATAAAATGACTTTATTTTGGGTATTTGTATTTTATGTTTGTTGCGGTTTTTAAAAGACTCGCTTGTGCCAGTTAGATCACACACGTTTTAAAAGCCGTAAACTTTTAAAATCACTTTGTGAGCTCAGTTTTGATGCGTTTCATATTATCATGGTTTTGCTCACTGAAAGATTATTAAAAGCTTATTATATTTTTAGACTGCATAATACATTTAAAATAAGCATAATTTAATTCTATATTATTTCTGTGTAGTGTAGTGTAAGCATTATAAATATACACACTTCTGAATTCTTGACATTCATATATAAATATTAAATTGTGAAATGTATGATTGCCTGATTGAATTTTATAAGAGTACTAATAGTAATTTGTTTTTATTAACATGTTTAGATTGTGTAAAATTACTGTGTAGATTTTTTCAAGAATTACTTTTTGTATTTATTTGCATTACATTTAAATAAAATATGTTGCCATTTTTAATGTGCCCCTCTGGTTAAACACTGGCCCCTCCTTGGCCCCCCTAGTAAAATTTGTCTAGCGCTGCCACTGGTTGAGGGAAAACACACATTAACCCAAACTTTTCCATTCCCACATTACACATAGATTGACAAATCATTCTGCTCCAGCTACGCTTTTTACGAGAACATGTTTTAATTTCAAGTAATACAGGTTTCTAGTAATGTGGAAACAATACAGCACCCCTAAACAGATTCTTATTATTGTAAGAGAGACAAATCGAAACACACATACACAAAGTCTGATAACAGCTCGCTGTCTGCTGTGTAAGTGGGGAACTCCCATGACTCAACCATGGAGAGGGCTTACCCCACAAAGCCCGACTTCTCTCGCACACTCTTTACGGTCAGGTGATCGTGGATGATCCACCTCAGTCACAGCACAGGGAATTTCAGAACGTGTGCCGTCATCGATATCGGTCACAGTGTGTCGTTTTGGATGAAAAACATATGAACTGTAAATTTACAGTGTTTTTTTTTAAATATTTCACCAAACCGGGGAATCCGAAACTCACAGTGTCGATCAGACAGGAGAAAACAGGTGGCTTGCGGTGATTGATTATAAGAGTGAATGAGGTTGTGTGGTTGTTGGCTTACTGAAAGGCGTTGCATCTCTATGAGCTTTCATGCTTTAGCCAACCGTTTTCTAGAAATGTCATGTGTATTTACTCATTCTTCAAAAACTCTTTAGAAGTCATATAAATTTCTAATAATTTTTAAATCATAAATGTTACAACGATGATGTCATTACTAATAATAAAAATCCCCATTCACCCCCACATCGCCCCTCAGCTTGATAAAATTCCCCATTACAAGAAACATCAAACAACTATTCCAGTCACACCAAGTCTTCACACTTACCAGATCAATGCCTAAAAACACCAAACCAAATGAGGGCCACATATGTGGGCGTCTCCAACCAACCCTGTCCAATCAAGCTACCAAAAAAAAAAAAAAACCTTCAGGAAATCACGGTGAGAACTAACCAACTATACAGCTGGACAAAAAAAAATATGACGTCTGAAGTGATGCGTACACTTAAAAAAAACGGATTTAGGTTATGATTCACTTTTGAATAGATGAGGACTGACATCAATAACATGGCAATGTGAAAACAGTTCCATTTTAGAATCGTGCTTTGGGTCGTGTGAATGATGTCATCTCCCAGCATGACGACAGCGTCCTCATTCCCGCCAGAAAGTACCACGAAGCAACTCGGAGAGCCAAACCAGCCGAGCGTTCGAGTATGCGGAAAAGAACGGCATGGAATGGATTCAAGGAACTGGGCCAGGAGAGGGAGAACAGATTGTGATAAAGATAGGTAGATGAGAAGAACAGGGGAAATGGGAGAGCTGGAATGTTCGTCAGTGAGCAAAGGGGGCCAGCGGAAGGGCCTGTGGGTGAGCGCTCACATTTGGCCATTATATAACCCACCTCAGATAGAGATCACACACAGAGGCACAAGGAAGTACAACGTCACAGTAGGCTTGTGTCTGTTCCCTTCCCTCCGTGTGTGTGTCTGCCTCACGTCTCGATGGTAGCCTCCACACAAACATGCGTACATGAGTGTACATCCTGATCCCGAGTTCAACTGAGGACACACACAGTGCTCGCGTCTCTTCTGTGTGACTCTCTGGCCGAGCCCTCGCCTACATGTAACTCTGCAACAAACCTTCCTCGACCTTGCACCACCCTTCCAGAAATAACATTACAATAAAAACTTTCACGACTGGCCCCATTACACTTTCAGAATGTCACAACTGGCTTCTGTGCACAGACCATGATTACTCTCCCTGCTCTGGTTTTCATGTCATCACCCTCGACCTAGTTCATCGCTCCTGATTTATGGTTGCTAGACAGATGATAAATCCATCTGGATGGAGCGTTTGAAGATAAGCAGCGCTAACATCACAGGCATCGATATGATATTGACACTCCAGCACAAAAAATGTTGTCCAGCTGGCATCAGCTGTTAATGAATAAACATGTAGGCTAATATATAAACCAGGTCACATTAGCGGTGTATAAAAGATTGTCTTACTAGAGGGGGAAAGATTCGGGTGACCCTAATCTAAATATTCACCCTCATTCCTGACATCTTGGATTCAGGTCTCAGCTCTCAGTTGTTTCTTTTTGAGTCGACACAGAGAAACGCCATGCTATTATGTCCTATTATGAGTAAACAACCATGCTGTCATTGTGGTAAGCACTGCTGAGAAAACACCCTTTGTCATTACCTTGAATTAGGTGTATTACTGACACTGATATTACTCATAAAAGAAGTTGTTGACATGAAACCTTACTTCTGTAACTTGCCATGTTTCTAAATGAAAAAGGATATTCATTGAAAAACTGAAGTACGAGACTTTGGTAATGTATAGGCGTTTCGTCCACACGGATCGGGCGTTTTGGCAGAGTGAAAAATAAGCAGAAAAGAGTAGATAAATGTGAAAACGCCACCCTTGCGTTTTCGTTTGGAAAGCTAATCCGTATATTTTCTGAAACGATGACGTCATCAGGCCACGTCTCGACCCAAGTCAGACAGCGCTACGTCACGTAACCGAAACAAAAACATGAACAAACACTAAAATGACAGTCTTTTTATTAACATGTTCATTTGTATACCACATGCAAGGTTTATGTGCATAGTCCAAGCCTTCTCCGTTTTTACTCCATCTCTGTGGCAGAATTACAGCGCCACATGTTGGTCGGACATGTATACTACATTGGTTTGTGTCGGGTTTTGGGGTTTCGTGTGGACGCAGATGTTTCTTGAGATGAGATTAAAAAAAAAAAAGATTGCATAGGGCAACTCTGGCTTCGTGTGGACTAAGCTTTAGAGGTGGATTGTGTAGTAATTTGGATGAAAGACGATGAAGGCTTTGAAATAACAGGCACGATAAGACCAGAGATGTGCATTCGGAAAGTAAATATGGTCCATTTTGATCTCATGTTGACTTCAAAAACAATGAAACAAAGTGACAACAGATCTTTTCTTCAGTTCACTGTGACGTACATCACAGAATACTTGAGAGAGAAAAATCATCAGTTGTTGATTAGATAGAGGCAGATCTTGCAGTCAGAGAAAGTGAACTCAATTTTTGGAGAAGTCCGGCAAATTTCACCAGAGAGATGCATGCCAGAAGATTATGATTTCAATTGAAAAACACACACACACGCGTTTGTTTTTGTGAAAAGTGGGTTCATCCCATAGGCGTAATGGTTTTTATACTGTACAAACTGTATATTCTATGGCACTTCACCAACCCTACACCTAACCCTAACCCTCACAGGAAACTTTGTGCATTTTTACTTTCTCAAAAAACTAATTCTGTATGATTTATAAGCGTTTTGAAAAATGGGGACATGGATTATGTCCTCATAAGTCACCCTCTCCTTGTAATACCTGTGTCATACCCATGTCATTATACAGAGTTGTGTCCTGATATGACAAAAACAAGAGCACACACACACATACATATATATATATATGTGTGTGTGTGTGTGTGTGTGATATTTCCCCAATAACAACTATATGACCTGTGTTACAACTTCAGAGACGTGCCATTTCAACTGTTTAAAAGAAATGTAAGAGATTAGACCTAAGACATGTTGATATCTTTTATCTAGATAGTCAGGGAAAATTCTGCTTTTGCGCTTGTCTGTGAATGTGAATGTACCAGCATGTGAGATTAAAGAAAGCAGAACAGATATGATGAGAACGGAAGTCGTCGCCAGAGCAACAGGAAGTGGGCCTCTCAAAAGAGGGGAGGGTGTCTTAAAAGTGACTAGGGGGAATGATGAAACATCCTGTGGAACATATTCTGTGTGTATGTATTTATGAATGGTCAAAAAAAGTTTCTAGTTTCTCATCCTGTTAAGTCCTATTAGGCTCGGCAGATGTTGCTGTTGTCTTTCTGTCTGGGTTATATCCATACTGCTGTCAGTCAGCTTGTGTAATAGTTCTTCTGAGAACTCGAGTAAAACTTTTAAGGAACAGAAAGAGTAACTGACATGCCAGCACCTTACACAACAGACAGCCCAAATGGCAAAAATCTGAAAGACGTGTGCTGTGCCTGAATGGCAGTGACTCAAGTGTGTGCGAACGTCTGCTAGACATGAAAGTCTGGAGTCTGCATGAAATTCTGCAGCCATCTGCGAGAAAAACATAAAATAAAAACCTTTTAATGCACTCAGCCGCACAGACTGTACGAATGTGTCATTGTGAGATATCAGGAGACACAAGTTTGCTCTTCCATTCTTCTTTTACCATTATAGATAGAAAGCACCACTAATGACCTTTCTCTGTAGCCATCAACATCGAAGCTTTGCATTACTGGAACAGTCAAATCTTGAACATCGGTCTTATTTATCTCTCGTTAGCCCCCTCCTACATTCAAACTCCTCGTTTCCCAGAAGCAAGTGCATTAGACACCAACAAAACAGGCACACTTATTAGTTCGTGTTCGTGATCTGTGTGTTGCATCCTGGCTGCTCACTCTATCCAAAAAAACCTCTGACTGAGTCACAGAAACATGACTGATCTTTTTTGTTTTCCACCACTCTCCGTTCCTTTCTGCCACTCCTACTATAGTTTCACCGCCCCTTCCTCTCTTTTACTCACTCTCCCTTTTCCCCTCACTCCCAAAATGTGAGATAACAGACAGGCAAAGTGACAAAGGAAAAAAATAAATCAGTCATGAGAGGGAAAAAAAAGATAATCTGGTTTAAAACAGAATTAAACACTTTTCTTTCTTGTTGTCTTTAATTACACCACCTAGGTCCAACTCATCAAATTTAATAATAACACACGTTCACAGACTCACACACTTTCTCTTGTGAGATTCCTCTAGCTTGCCTACATCACTTCCTTTTACCACAAAAGTACAGTCCTAACATGGGAAAAACTCACCCACACACAACCGTTAGAGTTCAATGGAATGAATGAGGAGCACTTTACAGCCTACAACTTTTTTTTATTTTTATTCGACCAGTCCTGAAATACCAGTATAACCACACTCACTTAAGCCCGGCTCTCTGCCATCATCACTGTCAAAAGGCAACCGTGATATAAGCATACGTTGACTAAACACACTAGCAAGCCCACTGACCTACATGATACACCGTCATTCCTTTGTTGAAATATGCAACCTACACCTTTCTCGCTTTACTTCACTTGTTAGGAACACAAACACACCCTTTTGTATGTTCTATTATTACTTAAAATTAGTGATGGGAAGACAGACTCAAGTGCATACAAATAAAAAACACTGATTTAGAGATTCTAGGTCATGATGTAATAATAATAATAATAATAGTTCACGTATTGGACTTCACTAATCAAAACATTGCCCTAATGCACAGTTCTACACACTTTCAAACAATTGAGAATGAGTATGTATTCACTGCAATAGTGTTTCTTATATTATTCTGGCCTATAGCTTTAACACAAGTCTATGCCGTCACAATAAAGGGGCAGTGACGCTGCAATAAGGCGGCTGATTCAAAACACCCGCTGGTCTGAGGAGGACCGAGTCTCGGCAGCTGCTGCACTCTCGAAATATACAACCCACAACTTCAAAGAGAAACAAATGCAGGCTCTCTGTTTTTACGTCAGTCGTGCTAATTGATCGGAAGTCGATCTTCAAAGGGATCTTCCTGTCCTTCATTTACCCCCGTGTTTACTTCCATAGGGTGTTTATGAGCGCCCGTAAAATGCAGAGTGTCCCAACTCGCCCTCCAGACACGCTCATACAACAAACACCTAACTGTTTCACTGTAACTTCACATGCTGTCATCAATGTTTGTTCGACGTCAACACAAAATATTCCTCCTAGCATGTGACGGAGAAATTTCCCCTGCATATTCCCTTAACCCAGACGCCGGAATATGTTCAAACGCACATGCAAACGCAGAGAGAAAAAACACCCCACCCCCAGGTTGGGCTGGAGGCTTGTTGTAGTTGAAAAAGATGCAAATGATTTCCTTTCAGACAGACGCACTGAGTTCAGCACGAGCAGGCTGAGGCAATCCATTCAGCTTTATGAGACTGCCCAGCCCTCCCGTGTCAAACAAAGAGCAGCGGATCACATTGCCATCACACACACACAAATGGGTCAATGAAGTGGTGCTCTTTCTTGGGTCGGTTAAATTTAATTTCAACGTTTTTTCTTCCATAGAGAGTTGAAGGTCAAAAACATTTAGATGCATGAAGATTGTAAATTAGAAATAGTAGTCGTTTGGCATAATCTTTTGCTAGTGTTAAAAAATGTATGCAAAGAAGCAATTCTGTTTTCAAGTATGTGACCCTGGACCACAAAAAAGTTTTTTTTTTAATCACCTAAACGCTGAATAAATAAGATTATTTCTTTTTTTTAGTATAGGATAATATTTGGCAAAGATACAACTATTTGAAAATCTGGAATGTGAGGGAGTAAAAAAAAAAAAAGCTAAATATTGAGAAAATCGCGTTTAAAGTTGTCCAAACCAAGTTCTTAGCAATGCACATTACTAATCAAAAATTAAGTTTAGATATATTTATGGTAGGAAATTCACAAAATATCTTCATAACATTTACATAAATGTAACATTTACTTAATTTCATAATGATTTTTTTTGCATAAAAGAAAAATCTATCATTTTGACCCATACAATGTATTGTTGGCTATTGCTACTTATGACTGGTTTTGTTCTCCAGGATCACATATTCTTAATTCAGTATGGCTTAAGCAGTATTCAGGCTATTTTGTTCTTGTCATGTGACAAGAAAACCATATAACAGGGGACCAATTTAGACTCATGATTGTGTAAGGTCATGAAGATTTATATGAAACTAAAAAATAACTTTTGCTTTATAATTTAGTATAATGTAGTAAGCTACTTGTAAAAGAAATCTGGATTTGTTTGACACCAGTGAGCATGTCTGGACATTGGGGATTGGCCGGGTCAGTTTACACCCTGAACCCAACCCCCTTCCACCGGACACACGTGGGACAGAGGCTTTACAACCTACATCTAAACACTCAGTGCCTGAACACCAATAGCAATCGATTACACAATCACACACCCAACCCAATAATTAAACCATGCTTTGATTTGTCAAAAGATTATCTCTCTAAAGACAGAACGCCATTCATTGTCTCAAAGGCATGTGTTTGTGGGCACTAAAGAGTTAATGCGCGAGCGCTCATCTTCCGGTCACTGTTACTACAACGCTTTCATTCAAACAAACTGTTAAATGCTACTCTGTAATAAGAAGTGCAACGTTCATTTCTTTCCAGCACTCAACTATGAAGTGGTCACGAGTTTGCCACGGGGATAACAATGATAAAACAACTAAAAAACAAGAGAGAGATCTGACTTAACTTACCCTGAAGCAGTAAAACTCGTTCAGCTTGCGTCTCCACTAGCGCTCCCAAAAGTTAGACGGTATCTGTTGGAGAACAAACGAGGACATCATGTTATAAGCGCTACGGGAATAAAACAAGCAAAAACAAGCGTTAAAACACGAATATGTTGCTAAATCCCTGTCAGTACCGGTGAATATCGCACGCACAGTTTATCAGCAACTTCTCCTTGGCGTGCAGATGAATGTACCAGCTCAATAACAACAATAGTAATCCGGCAAAATCGTCTATTTTCGCAAATCCTTGGGGTTAAACGTCAAAAGTCTGTTGTTTTTCTCCGCGGACGGCGTGCTGCTGATATTTAATGTTGTTGTTGGGTAAGTCTTCGCTCTGTATAGCGAGCACAGAGCTGTGTTTGTGAGTTAAGGCAGGGATCGAGTTGCGCTGGGGTTTTTTAAAGGGACGCACAGCTTCGGCTATAGAGGCGCGCGCTCTCCTCTCTCTCCGCGGGACCGCCCCTGTCCTGACGTCAGCGCGCACGGCACCGGAATTCCCTGACAGCGCAAACCGGCGCATCTCCGCCTTCTGCCTTATTTAAGACGGACTCGTGACTCGTGTCCTACTCTCACGGCCAGCCGGGACAGCAGTTCCACCTCCCAACTATTAATAAGTCTGAACACGATGATCACTCCTCATCACACAGAAATAATCCATAAAAATGCTGTACCAAAGACTCACTCATACAAGCAGCGTCATATATATAGACACGCTATTCAGTATATATGGGGCTAATAATAATAAGTCCCATATCTAAAAATGTTATACCATGTAAACAACCATTTATAATTCTATATTTATTAATAAACAACAACAACAACGATGACGATGATAATACTATAATAATAATACTATTCTTCTTACTGCTATTATTATTATTATTATTATTATTATTATTATATAAGATTAGGTTGCAAAAAATAACAAATATCTAAGAAAACTTGAATCTGATGTTCAGATGAACAAAAAAAAAACATTAGGGCAGCTATTGCAGGGTTAATTCAAAATTTAAAAAGGTTTGAAGTTGAGAAGATTCTAAAATAAAATTTCACAGAGAATGATCTGAGAGCGTTGGACAAGACAGACGAGCACTGTAAATCAAAGTGGAGTAAAAATAGGACAGAAATAACAGATGGACCGAGAAGTACTGAAATAAAGAAAAACAGAGAAAAACTCTGGATAAAATTGTAAAAATAACACTGGAAGAGTATCCTCTTTTTCAGACTTATTCAACAGTCACAACTTTTTTTTTTTTTTTAGAAACTGATGGCATCTGCCATGTCAGGATGTTTCTTGACTGTGTGAGGACAGCATGGTATGTTCATTTAATAGAGAACAGATGCTGCATGCGTGTGTGTGATCAGCACGTTATATTTAGCAAGGTTACATCAGTGGCAGCGAGACAAAACAGGCCAGCCAAACCACGGGAGTGTGTCACGGGAACCAGGCCTCTTGGACAGCAGCAGAAGGACATCACACACACACACACACACACACACAGGACATAAGCTGCTCAGAGCACAACTCCTACCAAAAACAGACAAACACCAACAACAGCAGATGTGCGAATGGCTTCTTTGGGAAATTGAAAAATATGGCTTTTCTTTTTCTATCATGCAACCCTCATCACATTCCAGCCGCAGACTGTCTTTGCTGTTCGAAGATTGTGTGTGTGGCGATGACCACATCATAGGATACACCAGACAGGAAGAAGGGATATGACCACTGTGACCAGGGTGTGACGTCCTGTGATCTCTCCCACTCACACCCACCCATTGTGCTCGTGTGGGCTAGTACACTAACATTCTGCCCTTACAACAGATTTCAAAAGATATGTGCATGTTTTTAGAGCACTTTAATTCCAGAGGCGCGCTTGTAGTTCCGATTGCTTGGTTCTGGTCATTTAATCAGGGAGGGACAGAGCTCAGTCTCCCGTTCTCACACAGCAGCTAAATATAGCAGCGTTCCCATGAGCACCGCAGAACTCTGAACACACACAGAACTGAAATACGCAGAACTGTCAGATGTGCAATGGCAGAAATGAGTGGTATGTGTATGTGTGTGTGTGAGAACCGACAGCGGCCTTTAGATCAACTCTCTGCTCCCACTTTGTGGGCTCCACTGAGTCAGCATTAGGGTGCATTAGTTGTCACAGCTGCTACACATGGATGGATGGTTCATTCATAGGGTTAACTCCCACGCCTGCCCACTGTGCCCACATTTACGCCACATACTCCCACATATGCATTAAACACCATGAGTTCATGCCAACTCATAGTGAAAGTAGATGTCCCACTCAAACAGTAGGGGGACTGTAACCACCCTCTGAGGACACAGGAGGAACGATATATACACAAATAAGAATTGCAAGCGTGAGCAGCATTGTTAAACCTTAATTTAATTGATCTTGTATGTGTATCTGTGCCTTGCAAACTTATTAACTAGGATTATCTGTGACTGCACACTGACAATGATGTGTCTTATTTGAACAAATTTGAAAAGCGTCATCATTAATAATGGGTTGTAAATGTCACATTTTTTGTTGTTTATGAATACAGTAATATACATAGAACATGTTTATTTCAATTCAGTTTCATGAAAAAAATGAATAGTTATATATATATTATAGTAATATATACATATTGCATGAATAGTTTATTGCAAAGAAAACTTTACATTTAATGAGTCACATGAATATTGTTTTAGACACATACAGAAATATATTTTTTATTTATACTTGAGTATTTTAAGATTTATACATGGGCTTTATTTTCTTTTTACATATGCTCAACATTTAAACAAACAAACAACACAAAGACACAAAATGAAGTGAATTAATAAAACTTAAATCCAATGTAAGGTTTGTGCTATAGCTGCCTTAATGTAACAGTGTGGTTATCAAAAATATTTTGTATGTTGTGCAATGGTCAATACAACAGTATGTGTATGCTCTTTAGTCACAGTAGTATTTGTAATGCAAAGATATAATTATTGTTGTTATCCATGAATTTTAAAATGTTCTGTTTTACAAAGCAGAAATAATAATAAAATACTTAATTTTTTATTCATATGCTCAATTACAGTCAATAAATACAGTCTAATAAAAAGAAGACCCAAAGTTTAGGAATCTGTCAAACACTTGTTTTAAACTAAAATTGGTTACCGTCAGTTATTAGGGAAATAACAATTTGAAACAATCTTTATTCATGCATAATAACCAGAAAAGTTTGTATGGCCTCATTTGGCTTTGAACAGCTTGCATGTCTCTGCTGTTAATTGGCCATCTGAATAAAAAATAAATAAATAAATAATAATAAGGTGCTTCACCATTTTTTCTGTCTTGTTAAACACTGTATATAAATAATTTCTCAAAATAAAACGTATAATTATTGTGGTGGAAATGCTAGAAGGCCAGAAAAATATAATTCCTTACTGTAATTTACTTGGGTACTCTTTCTTTTTGGACTTTCACCAATTCTCCACCTTCTCTCTTTGTTGCTACCCAAAGCTGTAGCTTGAGGTGGAAACATTTAAAAGCCCCACACAAAACCATTCTCTCTGTAGAATGAAAACGACAGCAATCTTTGGTCAGATAAAGTGGGGTTTTTTGTTTATTGATGACTATAAAACAGAAGTGGTTAGGCTGCTTGACTTATGACCTTAAAGTCCAAAGGTCGCACCCCTGCAGAGAGACAGCTGCTCTGAGTTTGAAAACAGGTCTGCAGTGACAACTGTGAAGTCAACACAAACCTAAAGTCCAAACGCTGTGCAACTGCAAAAGCACTGCTATTAGTAGCCGGTTAGGATGAAACTGAAACACAACAGGCCAGTGTTTAACTGGTTTTTAATATATCCTGACTGATCACTAAGATGGAGAGAGAGACAGAGATGCGAAAAAAGTGATATCTTTTCTGGAATCAAACCCTGATAGCAAATCGCAAAGCTAACATCTAGCATTTAGTTTTAAATGTCACTCTGAACTCTGACAGGCTCCATGAGCTCAAAGGTGAGGGGGAGTTTACAAGATTTAGATGAGAAAAGGCCTATCTCCACTACCCAAAGACGTATCTAATCTCTGAAGGTGAAGAGAGGATTCAGAGGAGTATAAGAGGCCACAGACCAAACAAACACGAGAAAACGCAAGTCCATGAGTCACAGAAAGTGTGACACTCAGACTCAAAGTGGTCTTGATACAGATGAGAGGACTGGTGCTCAGAGAGCATGAAAGTGAGAGACAGGTTTAGAGCGAGAGTGAATGAAAAAGAGAGAAAAACAGTCCCCATACCTGCTGGAAAATCCAGCTCAAGACGGCAGCTGGTCAACCAGCTTTAATGCTTAACAAACCAGCTTGAACTTACTAGAGTCAGCATGAAATTAAACATTTTCTGAATGCATGCTATAGATCTTATAGTGAACAATTTATCACTGCATGTTTCATTTTTATATCTTGTAATGTTTAATCAAAATATCATTACTATCATTCTTCTAGTGAAAATGACAAGGTTTTCTCTGTTGAAGTACACAGGACTTCTCCAATCATTTAGTCCGCTTAAACTTGCCCCTGCAAGCTTGCGTTTATCGTTACATTAGCTTTTTTTAGTTTTCAATAATCCGTTAAACTGACTCAGATGTATGTCACATTATGGAAGATAAGATCTGGCGCTACTTCCATTTAATCGTGACTTTAAACTGCTCTGAACAGCTGGTTTGTTGCAGATCCAAGATGGCTCACCTGGTTTAGCTTGATTTACCAGCAGAGATTTTTCTCCCTTCCCTGTTGTATGTACACCAGCTGGGGCATGTACACACACACATATAACATGATGACCTACACAATACACACTCCATTAGCCATTAATGAACTTACTGTATGCATTAGCAAACAAAGCTATTATATACATCCTGTACAACCTGTTCTTCCTTTGTATTAATGATCTCAAAAAGACGCCAACCAGAAGTAGCCTAAGTAGCCTACAATCTCAGGTTTTATTTAATTATTCAACTAAAAGTTAGACCATTTTAGACCCCCCCCCCCCAAACATGCAATCACAATTACCCCAGAGCTACTAGTCAAAACATTTAAGTAAAACAGTTACTATGTCTGAAAAGCTTTTTCACCCCCGAGGGCCTCAAACCCAGATTACAAGCTGTGTCACAGTTTATTATCCTGTATGTTATAGAGCACTGAGGTTATATCACTTTACTTACCTAACCAACCTCCTTACCACACCTGCTCCTTGCGACCGACACTCAAGCTGACACAGACCGAATCTGTGCATCATTCGTTCTTTCGTTTTTCTAGTTGAAACCAAAAACGAAAAAATAAAAAAATGCCTTTTTTTTTTTTTTTAAAACCAAAATGAAAAAATAGATAACGCTTCGTTTTCCGATTTTCAATTTTGTGCTTGTATCAAAAATCTAAAAAACCGGATAACAAGCGTGTGCGTTTCACTTTGGTGTTCATTTTGAACGAATCTTTAATGTGACATGGGAAGAACGAGTCGTCTCTGGAGTGATTCGTTCAGTCGCGCATATATATACATATATATATATATATATATACATATATATATATATATATATAAAGGATTTTGATGAGTGAATTTACCGTGGTGAATATGAAGTTTTGTAAGAAGTAATAATAGGTTAATAATAAAATATTAATTAATGTTGTCTTTTTGAATATTAAAGAACAGTACATTTTGCGTACAGGGATCGTGCGTTGCGAACACAGCATGTTAAACATCACTCTCTTACTTGATCTGGACAAACTGTGCATCAATTGAAAGTTTAAAGACTCTAGCTTCGATATTTGACCACTGTTTTGATAAAACATTGTTGCAGTGACAGTTATTTAGTAATTTATGTCAGGAGTGCAAAATAATAAATCCGTATTATGCCAAATTTTGAATAGAAATCCACCCCTCATTAATATTCAGTCTCGTCAGCAGCGGTTTATTTGTGTTCACATACTCAATGAAACAGCGTCAAGAAGGATTTATAGACCAAAGATGCATATCCGTGGAGATATATGGATATATTTACTGATGTTTACTTCATATTTCTTCATACAGAATCATCATTTCAATTAATTTTC